>NW_006913296.1:31717-389059 GCF_000281105.1 Coniosporium apollinis CBS 100218
AACGTGGCTCGAGCATCAGCACACAACATCGTGGAAGATCCCAACAGAAGGACGCTGCTAGCATTCGGTAGAGCCTTGGGTATACTTTGAACTTGTACCGGAGCTTCGATCCGCCTGTCAATCTCCGTACGTGGCCACCACCTCGATTCCTCTAAGACTGGATTCTGCCGAGGTCGCTCGCGCCCATCATGAACTCGAACAATCCACCGAACCGTCTCCACTTGAACTTCGGCTTCAACAATAACAACAACGAGCGAAACTTTGCAGCAGAACAAGGCAGAGCCTACCCCACCACGCCCTCCACCTTTCCTCAGCCAGTCTTCCCGAACCAGGCCGGCCATCAAGAGGTTTGGGGCACGCAGCAGACCAACAATGGCTACGGCGCGGGATACTTTATGCCCAACCAGTACCAACCCAAGTACCAGCAACAGGCCAATATTGCCGCGCCCAACGCCGCGTACCGTGCAACCGGCTACAACGATGGCCTGAATGGCCTTAACAACCAGTTCTCACACCAGAATTTGGGCGGCAACGCGCGCTCCGCGAGCCCGTACGGACGACAGCCGTCTCCGGGCCAGCGGCCTAGGACAGGCGGCGCTACCGGTCAGCAACAATATGGCAACTATCTCAGTGCGCCATCGTCGACGCCTGATCAGCACGCTCCGTCACTCAATGACGAGGCTCCACCGCCAAAGAATCCAGACAAGTATGCGGAGAGTGTACAGAGGAAAGCCAAGGTGTCGATCGGCACGGTCAGCACATTCTTCAAGGACAACGTGCAGCGGGCGCGAGACCGGAACGCGAGGCATGTATACGATACCTCCTTAGCCTGCAGCAAGCTGACTGAGTACTTCTTAGGGCTTTGGAGCTTGAGCAGATCATGAAGGACCCTAATATCTCGGATTCTCGCAAGGAGCAGAAACGCAACAACATGCGCCGAGCAGAGGCACAGTATCTCCGCTTCTTGCGGACGAAAGAGAAGCCTGAGAACTTTGCAACCCTGAAGATTATTGGAAAGGGCGCGTTCGGTGAGGTAAAACTAGTCCAGAGAAAGAACGATGGCAAGATCTACGCTCTAAAGTCACTCGTCAAGTCCGAGATGGTAAGTCAACCCGCTGTATCTCTAGAAGTTAAGGTTGTAATTTGTACCATAGTTCAAGAAAGACCAGCTAGCACACGTCCGTTCAGAACGTGACATCCTAGCTGAGTCAGACAGCCCATGGGTGGTAAAGTTGCATACAACTTTCCAGGATAACACCTTCCTGTACATGTTGATGGAGTTCTTACCGGGCGGTGACCTTATGACTATGCTCATCAAGTATGAGATTTTTACGGAAGACATTACTCGTTTCTACATGGCAGAGATTACCTTGGCTATCGAAGCCGTTCACAAACTGGGGTTCATACATCGGTAAGCAGAGCCACTCCACTCCAAGCGTGTTGAACCCGTTCAAGCTTCCTAGCAAAGACTGACATGTAAAAGCGATATAAAACCTGACAACATCCTCCTTGATCGCGGTGGGCATATCAAGCTCACCGATTTCGGTCTTTCAACTGGGTTCCACAAGGAGCATGAGGCGTCATACTACCAGCAACTTCTCTCTGGCGGCAAACACAAGTCCAACCGGGACAACCGCCAATCGATCAATTTTGACCAGATCCAGCTCACTGTCAGCAACCGCACTCAGATCAACACCTGGCGCAAGTCACGAAGACAGCTGGCCTACTCCACCGTAGGTACACCGGACTACATCGCGCCGGAGATCTTCAGCGGTAAAGGCTACGACTACGGCTGTGACTGGTGGTCTGTCGGTACCATCATGTTCGAGTGCCTGATCGGCTGGCCACCGTTCTGCGCCGAGGAACCGCATGACACCTACCGTAAGATTGTGGACTGGCCGCGTAACCTGCACTTCCCGCCTGACCAGCAACTTGGCCCGGAGGCCGAGGACTTCATTCGGAGGTGAGCCAACCCTCTGCTACAGCGCGTTCGATCTATCTGCCAGAAATGCTAACGAACCACAGTCTAATCTGCGACGCCGAAGAACGTCTCGGCCGCATCGGGGGGGCTCACCAGATCAAGCAGCATCCCTTCTTCCGCGGTGTCGAGTGGGACAGCCTGCGAAGGATACGGGCCCCCTTCGAGCCCAAGCTGCAGTCCAACGTCGACACGCAGTACTTCCCGATCGACGAGATTGACCAAAATGACACCAGCGCCGCGCTCCGAGCGCAAACTGCCCAGGCGGGCGACGACCTTGCGGCCGAGATGAGCTTGCCCTTCATCGGCTATACGTATAAGAGGTTCGATGCTTTCAGAGGGTCGTAGTGCATGTGTTACGACGGGGTCACGATGGTTCCGAGATATGAATTGACTAGAAGGCTTTGCAAATGAACAGAATATCCGCGTTGGTGGGCGATGATGGGAATGCTGTATGCGTCGAGCTGGCTTGGAATCCTGCCGGAATGGAGCTGTCTTAGACACCGACCTGATTGTTCTTCACACGTGGCGTTGAGTTTTTGCGGCTTTCGTCGCTGATGGGGAAGTGAAGGTCAAGATAAGTGGCTGGCGCGCATTGCCATACCTATTCGCGGGCTGGCTTCGCCAGTTAGAAATCCAAATCTGCTGAAACTTAGAGCATTGACCAACGTTTCTGACCTGACGTTGTGAACAAACGGAAGTGCGGATTGAACTTCAGGACACATTGAGTTGCACAATCAAGTTAAGTTCGCGCATTGAAGAGCATCATAATCTAAAATTGTCTCGGCCAGTAGTGTAGCATAATTGTCCTTGCTGCCATCTCTATAAATTCCAGCGCCCAACAAAGAGGCTTACGAAAGAAGCCAGACGAGTTGAGTTTGTCAATAAGCAAGCGAGCTTGATAGACTAACTGCTCGATCTAAACATTCCAGTCTGGCGGTAACTGAAGTAACCCTTTCCTTAATCCCTCCTAACAACCCAGCGCGCCGTGCCCTTTAGTCACACTACCCTCACGGCAGCTTTTGAGAGATGAAAGTCACACTACCAAGCATACTGCTTATAAGTCGAATATGTCGCCGGACGCCGTGCTCTTCTCCGCATTTCGAAGCTGTCGTCCTTAGTCCTCGCCATGCGACCTCTTTCTATTTGAATCTTGTGGCGCATGCGCTGCTTCGTCGTTTTACCCAGAAAGGTCTACCGGCATTCAAACTGCACCATCCTACTCTCCCGTCAGCTCGATATCCTATTCCTCCCAGGCAGCCCAGCAGCCCCCTCCCGCCCCTCCCTCCTTGGCAACATCCACCCACTCCAACCCCATCAAGACCTCAGACACACTCACCTGTTCGTCCGCTCCTTGTACAGCACACGATGTCCGCAGTCCTTGCACCGCACGTTCGACTCCCCGCTCTTGAGCGTCACCTTGGCGTCACAGTCGCCGCATATGTAGCGCACGGCCCTGTCCTGGGTCACGACATCGCCGGTAGAGATGACGGTTGGGCCGCGCGAGCTGCCGGCTGCGGCGGAGGGGGGCTGGTAGGCTTGCGACATTCTGCGGTGGGAGAGGATGAGGTCTGCGGCGCCTGGGTGGCTGTGGGCGAGTATGGAGGTATGGAAGGTGAAGACAGAGGCGCGTGGAGTTGGTGGTAGTGGCGTGGGAGGTAGGAAGAGGAGCTGTACGGGGATGCTGGTGGTTGAGTGTGCGTACAGTGTGTACAGGACTCGGTAGTGAAAGAAGCTCAAAGCCAAAGGCAGAAAGCTTGCGGTCGGAGCGGTCAGAGCGGTAAGCAGCGGCAGAATATGCCGCGGAGGTTTAGAAATCAACCGGCTTCTATCGATAAGTCGCGCTCGCCACCAAAAAGTTCAAGTGGTTGACTTTTGGTCATTCGCTGGTCGTTTCCATCAGTCTTGTCGCTACTGCTCTGCTGTCCGTTTTTCTTGTCCAGTCCTAGCCGAGGTCCTTGCCGTTTCGTTTGTTCGTGATACCCAGCGCTGGCGCACTTCCTCGCAGATTCATTAATCCTTCGTCTTCCGTCAATCTCGTACCCCCACCATGAGCGCCATCCTCTCAGCAGACGACCTGAACGACTTCATATCCCCAGGTGTAGCGTGCATCAAGCCGATTGAAACTTTGCCCGAGAAGGCAGACGGCCCGGTAAGATGCAAACCATCATGACCTGCTTGGCGCATAGCGATTGACTGTGACAGAATCCATACGAAGTCACTACTGAAGACAAGGCCGCGGCCTCCAAACCTCCACCCGCCTCGATATCCCTCACGGACTGCCTCGCCTGTTCCGGCTGCGTCACGTCCGCTGAGGCCGTCCTCGTATCTCTTCAGTCACACAATGAGGTCCTGAACACGCTTGATGCGCACCCTCCGCTGCAATTACCGTGGGCGCCATATGCATACAAGAATGTTGCAACCAACAGCACACACGGAGGTCTTGACGAAGGGATGGAGGGATTCGATGACGAGACTCTACGAGGCAAGCTCTTCGTTGCCAGCGTTAGCCCTCAAGTTCGAGCCAGTGTAGCCTCCACCTACAACGTCAGCGAGGGCGAAGCTGGTAACATGATCTCGCACCTCCTCAGCGGACCTACAGGCCTTCGGTCGGGCGGCGTGTATCGAAACGGCTTCACCTGGATCATCGACGCAAATACCCTGCGCTCTGCGGCCCTCGTAGCCGCGGCCGAGGAAGTCGATTCCGCGCTCGCTAACCCTTCCGCTGCTGCTGCAGGCGCAGAAGGTTCGATGGATACGAAACCGAAGAAACCGATCCTTACATCCGCATGCCCAGGCTGGATATGCTACGCCGAGAAGACCCATCCACACGTCCTCCCACATCTTTCCCGCCTCAAATCTCCTCAAGCCCTCACAGGAACCCTCGTCAAATCCGTCTTGGCCCAGCGCTACGGCATCCCGCCCTCCAGCGTCTGGCATCTCGCCCTGATGCCCTGTTTCGACAAGAAGCTCGAAGCGAGCCGCTCAGAGCTGACCTCCTCATCCTGGATATCCTCAACTTCATCTCCTGCGGAAAGCGAGGGTGGGGTAAGAGACACAGACTGCGTAATCACAGCCCGCGAACTGCTCCATCTCGCCTCCGCGCGGAACATTGACTTCGGCTCGCTACCACGCACACCCCTTCCCTCATCATCCCGCATACCATTCCCAGACCCCCTCCTCGACGCCTTTCTATTTCCCCGCCGGAAACGACCTGGCAACGGCGACCCCGACGGCGGTTCCAGCGGCGGCTACCTCTGGCACATCCTCCAAACCCACCGCGCCGCGCACCCCGGCTCCAGCATTAAAATCGAGCGGGGCAGAAACGCCGACGTGGTCGACTACCTCCTGCTCAGCTCCACCGGCGCCGTGATCCTGCGCATGGCGCGCTACTACGGCTTCCGCAACATCCAGAACCTGGTGCGGCGGCTCAAGCCGGCCAAGGGGAGTCGCATGGGTGGTGCGCGGGCTGTGGGTGGTGCGAGAAGGGCGAATGGCACGGCGGGGAAGGAGGAGGAGTACAGTTATGTAGAAGTCATGGCGTGTCCTGGGGGTTGCACGAATGGTGGAGGGCAGATCAAGGTGCAGGAGGTTGCAGAGATAAGAGGGCTCGAGGTGATTAGTACGGAAGAGGGGTCGATGGGACAGCCGGTTAAGCTGGGTCCGAAGGAGCAGAGGGAGTGGCTGAGACGGGTGGACGAGGCGTATTTCTCTGCTGAGAGCGAGAGTGATGGGGACGAAGAATTGGAGCCGGATGGTGGCGATGTGGACGCAATGGATGTCGATCAAAGAGATGGGCGCGGGGAAGTGGTGAATGGTATCGATACGGGATACGTGAGGGAGATGATGCAGCATTGGGCTCAGTTGACGGGAGCTGACTTGCAGACGCTCCTGTTTACGAGCTACAGAAAGGTGGAGAGTGATGTGGGGAAGAAGGTGGGAGACGTAGAGAGAGTTGCTGGATTGGCGAGCAGCATCGGTGGTGGATGGTAGCAAAATGGCGGCTATGGTGAATTGATTTTGAAGCATGACACTACGAGCATGAAGTCGGCGTTCAACAGCGTAGCTGAGTGAGAAGTCGGACTCGGCTATCCAGAGGGCATCTTTGTGGGCGTTGGCCATTGTGTAAGGGGTTTGGATGACATTGAGCGGTTGATGCACTCTGTGGAGTTCTGGCCGTCGACATTTGTAGATTGCCATCAACTGAATGGATTGAAGAAATTCCGAAGCTACATTCTAGACGACTTAGTACATTGGGCTTCACCGATAAACATACTCTTGCATAACCAGTCAGGGCGAGTTTGATGGGAACGAGTCAGAAGCAGGACACGACGAGCATGAATTGGACTTGGTCGTCTAGAGGTGCAAATTTGGAGATTGGCCATTCCACAACAGCATCTGCGATAATGATGATTTCAAGAGCAATGCCCGCAGACATGTAATGCTCTGCGTACTCTTGACCAAAGGTATCTGTGAGAAAGCATGCAAGGAATGAGGTGACGAGATAACTCAAATATAAAGGCTGTTCTCTATATGACCTACTTTATACAGGTTTCAAGTCTAAGTAGAATCTGGCGCCAAATGCGTAACGGAAGAATTACTTCGCTACCATTGAGAAAAAGATCGGGGAGAGATTGTGCTTACCGTTTAGATATGCTCGCCTATTCAATTTTTACTTCCGTGACGTGACACGCCACTGAGGGCAACAGGTTGATAGCGGGAAGAAAAGACAAAGAGCACCGTCATAGCGTGAAATGCAATTAGGAACTCACGCCCATCGGGCCACTGTTCGGCCTGGCGGCGCTGTTTGTGCCTGATGAAACTCTCTTGAGCGACATTGTTTGCAAGGTTTTCTGAAAGGCAAAGGGGAAAAGGAGGTGCCAAGGAGGAACTTCAATCAGCACGACGAGCCCGTCGCGCTCAACGCGCCGGCGCCAGCCACCCAACCACAAGGAGCGATCCTGTATGCAGATGCGGACGGGTTGATCTGATGGCCGTGGACATTGCGCTACTGCATTGATCCTCGCACGGGATCCAATGGGCTCGGGCGCGGTGTGCGGAGCACATCTCTTGGTTCCGCGCTCGACGGTCTCTACAAGCGTCGAGTCTCCCATCGCGTTGGCAGAGGAACACTAACTCGCGAAAGCGGTTGATGGAGACGCGGTGAAGCGATGTACGTCGAGTACCATCGTCTCGCGGTAGGAATTGACTCAAAGATTTGCAAGAGCGGAAGACAGGTTGTCTGTGATGCCGAGTCCGGGCACGCCCTGTTGACCTTGACTGCAGCCCTGTGGGGGGAGATTGTCACTGACGCCTCGCAGCAGATATCCCCAGGCGAGCCCAGAATCCCTGCCCATCGGACTCCTGATGGGAAATTCCACAATGCTTCGCTGGAGGAGCCGTGGACGGTCCTGTTGTCGTAACAGCGTTGAGCGTTTGTGGGTATTCCAGCCTCAAGAGCCGGAGATTTCAACGGTTCGAATGGCGACTGTCCGTTTGAAGGCTGTCCGAGGTGCGCAATTCCAGCAGCTGAGGAGAGTTATCTTAGCACGGTCGATTACAGCGGGAATGCCGTTTGCAAGGGTGGCTGCCGGCTCACAGCATCCTTCTCCTGAAGCCGCCCGTGCCTGAATCTGACCACGCGAGTCCCAGCACACGGTCTGCAGCTGCAGGGAAAACGGCTGCCCACAAGCCGTGGCTTGGTTGGTGTGATTCTTGTTGCATACAAAGAAAGTATTGCTCCAGAACAAGAACGGAGAAGGTCACGATGGCGGTGAGACGTGAGGTCTCCCAGTCAACAGAGCAGGCTGCAGTTCGATCGACCGTCTGTTGTCTGCACCTGCACCAGCACCAGTGAGCTTCAAAACTCGGTGTCAACAAACAACAAGCTGCCGTGTCGAAGGTCGAGTCTGGCCTGCCCCAGTCTACCTACCTACCTAGGTATCTTCAAGCATGCCTGCCCGATCTGAATCGTATGGCTGAGGAACGCCCCCGTCAGATGCGAGGATGCCCTGCCGGCTTAGAGCAGGGGGACCCTGGCAGGACGGAAAGCGCATCCTGGCGAGTTGGGCCGATCCACGCGGCCGGAGTCGGCTCAGCCCGTGGAAGCCACGCAGCCAATTGGAAATACCCCGGCCCAGTCCGCCAATTAAGCCTGGAGATTTTCAGGAACTGAGACGGAAACAGGTTTCGGAGATGCGCCACCACCGCGCTACGCACAATGTCGTGGGTGCTCCAGGCACCGTGGCAGCTCTTGACTTTTAGCCTGTCTCTCGCTGCGAGCGACCGAGTCAGATGGAAAAAGGGGTTTCCTGTTAACTGATTTCACCGTGGTGGGGTTCGGTTTTGCGACTGAGAACATACGCCCGGCAAACCTGACACAAATGCCGATCAGGCAAGGCTCCGTCTCGTGCGGCACTGACCATCGCCCATGGCCCCAGCAGCGAGGAAGCTGAAGGATGCAGCGGATGGGGGCGGATGCCACCCCTCGCAAACGCCCCGCCGATGCTGTCGACGGGACGCAGCCAAACTGCAGGCTGCCAGTGCAGACTGCAAGCCCGGCGTTTGCGAACAGACGGCCACCGAGCGCAATCACAACGCTCGCATGGCACTGACGTCTGCAATGTAGATGCATGAGCGAAGGAAATGAAGCAACAAAATTCAAAACTTAATCGGGTTCAATTGCCTTCTCCCGCCCAATCGAAGCCCGCGGGCGTGCACTATTGCTACTGACTAGCCAACAAATCCACAACCACCCGCGGCTGGCTCCTCCCGGCTTCCGGTTCGTGCGGACCTCAGCCTCGTCCTGAGTCTCCTCTGGCCTCTCCCTCTCTCGCACATGCGACCGAGCGACGCTACAGACAGGTCAAGGCCGCCCCGTCACCACTCCTTTTCACTGTCCGCTCCACCGTCACAATCACAATCACCGCTCATTCATTTCACCCTTCTGTCATGCTCCCGCGGCATCCAGCCTCGCGCATTGCTCGCAGCATAGACAGCCCGGTAGCAGCCGCCATCTAAGACAGCAAGACGCTCTGCAGCCCTCACACCGCTTCGGGTCGAACCTCTGGATGCTGCCGGTCAATCAGTAGTCTGCAACTGTTTCGCGCTTGCGCCAGACCGCAGCATCGCTGTCCGCTTAAGCTTCAACCTGCCAGCGCGACGGGCATCCGGCCCATTCACTTGACGAAGAACTCTAGACCAGGCCTGACCCCCCCCATCCGCCGGTCCTGTCTGCACTGTCTCCTCAAGGATCAGCAAATCTTGAACCTCAATACTGCGTCGCTTAGTATCACTATTACCATTTTTATTCCCTTCTTAATCCCTCCCCGACCTGTGGCTGCCAAACGGACCCCGGTAGTCCCAATTTCCTCCGAGATTGAGTCGAACGACTTCTACCCTGTCCCTTCAATTCCACAGCCGATCTTCGAAAGGATTGCCAGTCCGAGCTTCACTGTCGTCGCAGCCAAGTCCGTCACGGACGCAGCAGAGTACCCAGTGTCGTTGATCACACGAAGCTACTCTGCCATCAGACCTTGGCCAAGAACGGAAAGCAGATCTGCCTCCTTTCCTAAGATCTAGCTTCATCCGTCTTCTCCGGGATTAGACGACCAGCCTTGGGTACCGAGCATCCACAAGCCGGTAGACCGCTTGGAGCTGTGGCTCAGAACCTTTCCGTGGATTGCTTAGTCCCGACGCACTCACTTGAGGGCCGTCTTCCCGTCTACCGTGGTCCTAGTCTGCTCTCCACGTCGACATCAAGCTTCGCCTCCACCGCTGCCTCTCTTTTCTTCCTTGAACCCGCACCGACTTGGACCCTGATCCTCCGCTCTCCCGTCACTGGACCAAGGCACGAAGCGCGTTGAAGTGAAACCATCTCTCCTACTTGGATCTTCCTTACATTCCGCCTGTTCCACCGGCACTCTGTCCATCAACTCGTTCAGTGTAAAGTCCGTTGTGATCGTTCTGGCGAGCTGGCACAACCCGAAAACATCCCTCGATTGGTGTACACAGTGGTGAGTGCTGTAGTGTACCTTCAAAAAAGTCAAGCTCTCAGAGTCCTAACCTTCCCGCCAGGCTCTTGAATACTTCTAAATAAACCCGGGATATCTCACTGCACCCTCGGGTGTACCTCCGACGCCAGGATGACTGTGGCTTACGAAACCTATCGTGGTCTTCCTCATCTCTCACAGCATTTGGTGTGCCTGGACGACAAGTTCGAGGTGTTGAAGGATATAGGGGATGGTAGCTTTGGGAGTGTTGCGCTGGCACGCGTGCGAAGCGCCGGCGCCTACTTGGCGAAAAGAGGCACACTGGTAACCGCTGCTCCCCTGTGCACTGTGTAGCAAGGCTTACTCCAAGCAGGTCGCGATCAAAACGATGAAGAAGTCGTTCGATAACTTCGCACAATGCCAGGAGCTAAGGGAGGTTATCTTCCTCAAATCACTACCGCCTCACCCGCACTTAGTGCCAGCGCTTGACATCTTCTTGGATCCTATCAGCAAGAGACTCCACATCGCAATGGAATACATGGACGGCAACCTGTATCAGCTCATGAAAGCTAGAGACCACAAGCGTCTGGACGGTGCAAGCGTCAAGACGATTTTATTCCAGATAATGTCCGGTCTGGAGCACATACACGAGCATAGCTTCTTCCACCGCGACATCAAACCGGAGAATATTCTCGTATCCACCTCGTCCCCACAAGACTCTTCCAATGCGTTCCGGAGGTATTCGGCGCTAGCAACACCGCCGTCAACGCCGCCAGCCTACACGATCAAGATTGCGGATTTTGGCCTAGCCCGCGAGACGCACTCAAAGCTTCCGTACACTACGTACGTGTCAACCAGGTGGTATCGTGCCCCGGAGGTATTACTTCGAGCCGGCGAGTATTCCGCTCCCGTTGACATTTGGGCGATCGGCGCCATGGCTGTGGAAATCGCAACATTGAAGCCGCTCTTCCCTGGTGGAAACGAGGTAGATCAGGTCTGGAGGGTATGCGACATCATGGGTAGTCCTGGCAGCTGGGTCAACAAACATGGAGTAAGAGTAGGTGGGGGCGAGTGGAAAGATGGTGTCCGTCTGGCACAAAAGCTGGGCTTCTCATTTCCGAAGGTGAGTGATGACCGAACGCCCAACCATGAACCGTGTATTGACGGAATGCTAGATGGCGCCCCACTCTATGGATTCCATTCTCCAGGCACCGGAATGGCCTGCTAGTCTAGCGAACTTTGTCACGTGGTGTCTGATGTGGGACCCTAAGTGCCGGCCGACATCCTCGCAGGCACTGGCACATGAGTATTTCGCCGACGCAGTCGACCCGTTGCGACCGAAATCGTCCGCTTCGAGGTTCCTAGCCAGCAAGCAGTCGGACTTGAGCGGCGGTACGCTAAAGGATCCCACCGAAGCCAATCCGACTCTATCTTCCAAGACGTCCTCGTGGTTCAGAAAGTCCCTAGTAGCTCGAGAAAGCGCACCAGCCGTACCTCAGCATGTTGCTGCCGTGCGTCCGTTGTCCCCGCGACCTTCGCCGATACATTCAAACAGCACGGGAATGGATGCTACTGCACCGGCGAAGATTAGGCCTAGTGCAAACAAACGATCAACGTGGACGAACGGATTACCTTCGAACGCTGCTCCCATACCGATATTGCCGTCTATCCGACCAATATCCCCTCTGTCCGACGCAGTGACCGCCCAGGCTAGCGTCAGAGCGACTGAAGCTGAGAACGCCACAAAGAAGATCGGTCGACAGCTTTCAGTGGCCTCTAACGGTAACCACTACACAGACTTCCATCGCCAGGAGGCAGAAAGGGCGCTTACTGGTCAAAGGGAGAGCTTTTTCTCGCACTTGCGGAAACGGGCGAGACGTCTATCAGGTCGCAATCAGGCGCCATTGTCTCCCAACTCGGACGACATTGAGGCTAACGCTGGATGTACACCTTGGGTAAGCAATCGTCAGTCTACCATCGTGGATCCGCCTCCAGCAGTGCGCTCCCCACGTCAATCGGAACTCGCCGACTTGGACAGAGCAATCCAGAACGTTAGGTACAGTCTGGATGCCTCCTCGCAAGCCAGCAATGCACAGACTGTGTTGAAAAGCAAGGCAAGCAATCCATTACTGAAGCGGCACCATTCGCTTCCTTGCGGCCAAGAACCTCTCCCCAACGAGAACAGCGCTGCCGGCTTGACCACTGGTGGTCCGATATCTAGTCGCACTCGTCGAGCAATCCAGAAACAGGCCATGCCCACTCATCGCTACGAGACTCCCGATGAGGAAGACGAGCTTCTGGACGAGGCTTTAACTTCAGCTCATCAAGCAGTCAAACGCCTAGACAGCCACGCGCAGCGGCAAGCGGCAACACAGCAGGATGCTTCTGCTGTGCAGTGTCGCCCTTCAATGCAGCATTTTGCTACCGACCTGGGTCCATCGATGGCGTACCTTACCCCGTCCTCGTCAGCCAACTGCGACGGTGTTAAATTCGGGCTCGACGGTCACTACGTGCCCTCCCAGCCTGTGAATATCGTCAAGCCCCGAGATGCTCGACAGGATCTACAGCCCAAATGGCCGACGCCTCCGTACGAAGAACATGATTGGGCTGCTTCCGTCATCCAAGCAGCCTGGCGCTGATGCCAAAGGACAATGCGACGCTCGGCTCTCTCATACGTCCTCCATGAGTCCTCTTGTACCAGTCTGTAACCTGGCCGTATCCCTTCGATTGTCTTACACGTAATCGTCTCATCATATCTGCCCATGAGCTTCGTCGGACACGGCCTCAGACTAGAGATCATCTGCATTTGATCGGAGTTTCCGGCGTCTGAATACTTCTTACTCTCATTAGATATCTTTCATCTTTCGACTTGGCGGCATATTCTTCGGTGTTAGTCGTGCTACATACCCCTGGGCTTGAGTTCCACTCTCATGGATGGCTGCTTTCTTCCACTTCTACCTAGACATTTGTTCGTTTCGCTCGCGCAATACCCTAGCAATGTTGCTACTTATCTAGACCACTAGCTCGCACAGCTTTCACTTTGTATCTATCTTATACCCATTTGTCATCTGTAACCACATTCGCTTTCGTGGGAGCCTCTGGCTGCACCCGGCGTATATCTTCTTACCTGTTGTAGTGTCTCCTGTAATATATTAATGAGCCGCACGTAGAGCGCGGGATGGCGTCTGTGGAAATTGTTCTGTATAGCGGCGGAAAGCGCGGGCTCTGGCGATAACTTCGGCTGAGCCCTGAGACGCGCTGCTCATAACAAGTCCTAACAATATCCTCTGTTGTGCATTCAAGTTATTGGTGATGAGCTGCTCGTCACGTCCGTGCATCTGTGATGTTCTGTATGGCCCTTCATAACTTCAGTCGCCGTTGATCTAGCTGGCTTACGAATACAGCCTGCATTTTGGGGATCTCTTAACGGTGGGCAGTCATACCTGACTCCAAGACCCAGCTGCATGCAGCTGTTTGCGTCGAACAGAGCTTTCGCACGCTGATATATGCCTCATACTCCTCACGCCAGCGCTCCCATAAACCGGGCCTCATATCTCAGCTGCGACCATTGCTGACTATTCGAACTTAATCTAATTAAATTGCCCGCGGCTGCTGTCCGCGACACTGGGTACCCAAGTCTAGTATGCTTGGATCACCTGTCCACCACGTAAACGTACACTTCACATCGAGCAGCCAGTATTGTCTGTTTACAAAGCTGTCGCTACCTTCATGTTCTCCAAATCAATAGCAAAAGCAAGAATTTCGGTATATCTTTCCGGCTAGCAAGCGGAGACCAGGCTTCAGGCAAGAGAGGATTAGAAAGCATGAGAGATTTGGAGCCCTTCGAGGAATGTGCGGCGGCTCAATAGAAAACTGTTAATAGTAGCGTTTTGGAGGCGATGATAGTGGCTATAGCAAGGGAGTAAGCCTTATGTATTGCTCTTAATAATAATAACGTCCTGCTTCTTCAACATAAACCTGGAGCAGCCTGTGCGAATGATGAATCAATCGGAGACACATGAAGATGGTTCTGTAGCGATCCTGAGCCGAGCCACCTGAACTACAGAAATAATGCGGCAGACTGAAAAGACTGAAACCTCTCCTGTTGTTTTACGGAGACATGTTATCTAGGTATGCTATAGTTGCCGTCTTGCTTGATGTTATGGCTTTCTTTGAATCCCATGAGGAAAAGGTTACGGCTACCGGCCTGTGCCACATGCGAAAAACCTCTACCTTTCTCCGAGAACATTTATCACCATCTCTGCCGCCGCATCCCAGACGCTCCCTGCACACGCATCCGAGATGGCATCAGCACCGGTACCACGTTTCCTCCTCCCACGGCCCTATCTGCCGCTACTCCGCCATCAGCGAGCGCTACAGCGGCAGCCCGCGCTTCCAATCACATCCCGCAACGCCTCTTCCAAATCCACTCGCAATGAGAGACCTATCGTGCTTGAGAAGCCAGACAAGTTCCGGCCACCATCGCACGGAGCGCGATTACCGCCCCGCAAGCAACCACAGTACACATACGGTGCACGACTCACCGATGAACAGATTGCGGAGCAGAAGACCAAGCAGTACCCCCACATGATGCCGCCGGAGGGAAGCTTCACGCACTGGATCTTGACGAACAGGATGCTGCATACCTGGATATCACTTGTACGGCTCGCTCCCTCCGCATAGCCCCCGCCTCAACCCACAGCTAAACTACACCGAGCATCGACTAATGCTTACATTGACCGCAGTCCGTTCTCTTCTCCCTCGCCCTCTTCACAATGCTCACGAATTTCACCAACTCAACCCCCTACGCCGACCTCCTTCCCCCGCGGGACATGCTCCTCAAGCATCCCATTCAGTATTTGACACAATTCAAGGAGGTCTACAAGATGCACACCGCCTATATAACCGCCGAGACGCAGGAGCGGCGGCGGAGGAAGGTTGAGGATGTGCAGAAGCGGGCGGAGTACCGCAAAGCGCATGGGCTGGAGGGCGAACAGGGGCTGGGTGGGTGGACGGCTAAGACGGAGGGCGAGGGGATGGGGCCGGCGTTGGCGGATGACAGGGATACGTATACGGATTTTGAGGGGAAGAAGCGGCCGGTCAAGAAGTGGTTGGGCATCTGGTGAGGTGAAAAGTGTTCAAGTAATCAGTGAAGATCTGCGTGCGTGTCATGCGTTTGACGTTACAGCGGCATTAGTTGGCGTAAGGCTCTGGCGCGCTACGCCCTGTATATTGGTAGAGAAGTTTGTAGGATAAGCCTCACTACTGTGTTCAGCAAATGATAAGTTGAGTTTGGGAACCGCGACGCTGCAGATTGAGGCGCTGCTATTGAAGAGAGTTGGCTCTTTTTTTTTAGTGTTTGAGGCACAGTTCTGGCCGTGATAAAGGTTCTAGATATAGCGTTGTTGATATAAATCTCCAACCATCTGCTCCTCTGAAACTTTCGTGCACCTTACCGGTGGATACAGCGCTACCGCTAGGGTGCCACCAAGCGCGTGTCTGGTGATTTGCCGCGCTCTACCGTATTTTGGACATGTTCGGAATGGCACCGAGGGATGTTCAGCTGTTGCTGCTGCTGCTTGGCAGTTGCCAGGGTCGGGAGAGGCTTGTAGGGGTGTTCTTAAACCCTTCGCTGCCATTCATCTCTCCAGGAGTGGTGGTAACCGTTGATGCGTCAAGTCTCCACGTTGGCTAGTCCTTCCATGATCTCTTCGCCAACACCGCCTTTCTCAAGAGCCATCTTTACTATCCGCCCTATCAAGCTTCTCTTGATCCCACCCCTCGGCGGCCTCCACACCCCGCCAGCATCTGACACCTCCTGCTGGGTGACGGCGTCTTGATTGCTTGTTGGCGCGATGCCGCCTGTAGTGCTGTTCATGCTGTTCGGTATTCCCGGCGGCGTGAGACGAGATGGCGGGTCAATGGTTCGGATCGCTAGTAGTTTCAAGCCTTCCCCAGTCTCCAAGTGGCCGACTGACACAGCAACCACGGCTTCTGCTACTGCTAACTCCTCTTTTGAGGGATCAAAGATTATGTTCTGGCCGACAGCGATGACCAGCAGTGTTATGGGCGGTCTGTTAGTCCTGGCGGTAGACTTCGTGGGATTACCCGAAGCTAACGGGTAGAGGAAGGTTGAGGCATCCCAATCGTCGTCGAACAACGGGTCTTCGTCAAGCTCAGATTTCAGGCGCGGAAGGCGGGAAGAGAGAAGGGCGAGGTGTGTTGTCAGGGAGAGGAGAGGCAGCGGATATGAGAACGTTGATGAGAGGAGCAAAATCTAGTCGGAACCATTAACGGTGTTCCATATGCACGGCGCATGTTGTTTGTCCTCACGTCGATATACAGCTTCCAGTGAAACCGCCGGTTGATGTACAGCCGGTCCTTCAGCTTCCCGCTCGCAAGCAACGCCTCTGTGAGCATAGCCGACAGGAACACAGGTAGCTGATCATCGTCTCTGAAGCCAGGAATATCGGTGCTCATCTCCACCCATGCATTCTCCCCCTTCCCTTCTATCTCTGTGTTTCCGTTATCTGCATCCTCATCATCGCCTAGGATCTCGATGTCTCCTCCCCCAGTCCCCAGATGCGCGCCATGCTCCGGTCGCCATTGGCTCTTCTCAACTTCAGCTTTGATGCCGACAACAGCTTCAGTACCATCAGCGAAGCATACGCGGGCGCTGCCGTTCGCAGAAGCAAGAATGTCGGTTTCGGCGATTAACGGGCGGAGCTGCGTGGGTGTACGGCCATCAGGGCGGATCGGCGGCGAAAGCGAGAGGGAGGAATGTAGATAGGAAAGCTCGGCCGGAGATAGTGGGAGGAATTGAGTGCTGGATGCTGGCGCCATTGGAGAGAGATCGCTCTGAAATATTTATCGAGGGCTGTGATGCTATGGCGCGACCCTTGCACACCGGGAATTGTGCGAAGAGCCGCAACACCATGACATCATCGTCTGGTTAGACAATCTCATCGCTACTTGCAAAACAAAACCCGTAGGACTGTCCACGGCATTAAGATTCCCGTACCACCATTTTGCAGATTGTCAATGCACCAACAGGACTAATAAATCGGGTGGGGTTCCTTTGCCGTGAACAAACACGCCTGGGCGGAGAAGTTACGATAAAGCGCAGTAATGATGAGGTTGCAGTACGGGAACGCACAGCACCGTGCAATTTAATGAGACTGGTCAAGCAGTACGTAAGTTTCGTCGCCGCCAGCTGAATGGCGGGTCCTTCGGTCAGTTCAGGTCCACGAGCAGTCAGGGCACCGCCGTTGAAACAATAGAATATTGCCAGAGTAACTACTCGCCATCACCCAAGAGTGCTAAGTATTTCATGAGCAAGCCTGTTTCCACCTCATTTCCGTCTTTGGTGCGCTCCTTCCACTTTGTCATCTGGATATACAGGAAGGTCACCACCCCCGTGGGTTCCTTTTATACTATGGCCTACTCCGTTAGTCATTCTCTCTCCACGTACATGAGTAAGGGCGGTCGAGCTTGACTGCGCAAACTGAGAAGTACGCGGAGCCATCGTCGTTTTGCTGGTTTGGAGACAGCTTCGGGTTCGACGGGCATCAGATGCATTACGGAAGGAATCCATGTGCACTGAAGTGCGTAAGTTGCAGCTCGATGTCACTGGTCTGCCAACCTCTGGCTTCTCGCGTCATATTAAAGCATCCAGGTCCATATTTAGACAATTCCTCCGGGAGGCCTTCGCCGCATCTCAGCAGCTCCTATCACAGAAAGCGTCAGCGTTGTTATGTAGACGCCGAGGACTAGTCGTACGGTTGGAGATCTGCGGAAGCACTGAGCCAGCTTGTGCTGAAGACAAACGGCTGTTCAGCTGCGGTCAATGGCAGCATGTCCAAGACGTCGTGCTTCGAGGGGCCGCTCCTGGATCGAGAGCAAGCTGGTGATCCGGAGAATGCTACGGATGATGAGTTCCAACGGCACTGGCAGGCTCCACTTCGTTGTCCCGATATACACTACACTCCGTGTCTTAGAGGAGTTTATCCAGTTGCGACAGAATCGAGTATACCTCCGATACCGGCGCCATGGATACTTCGGAGGAGTACTTGATGACCAACATGCCTCCAAGGCTCAGTTCGCTCTGTGCTCCGGTCCTGGCGGTTCGACCCAGCGCGGCGGACAAAGCCTAGAGGAAGTCTTATAAGTGTCAAAGACATACTAGACCCTAGGGCCATGGGCCTCCTGCGAGCGTGATAGATCGTATGCAGTGTAAAAAGCGTTATTCGCTCGGCGACCCCGCTGGGCATGGCATTATATCATTTACACTCACCTACAACGGATATTCTTCCAGGAATGCTTAGGTCCCCGCGCAAACCAGATCTACACAGCGCCTTGAGGCCGTTGTTAGCTTGCGGAGCTCCCCTTGGACGCCGACGCAGTTGCAGGGTGGACCAGATCTCATCATCTGAGGTTGAGGGGTAGCCACATCGTGCTAACAGATGGGTAAGTCTGGGCCCTAAGCCCGAAGGACTCGAGGTAACCAAAACCCTATGCAGACGCCCGTAGACTCGTCATAATCTTGGATACAGTCGGGTAACGATTGAAAAATCAGAGGTGTTTCGACTGATATTGTAGCAGAATTTACACTTGATACTCCCCTTACTGCCTGTCAGTAGCAGCTCTCCAACCAACTTACGACCCAGAAAACGGTTGCTTGCACACCGTACATGCAGCTGCTCCCGCTATCGCGTGATCCTGCCTACCAAATGTTGGCAGGAGTTCCCTGAAACCGGCCGATGGTGACACAAACCACACATTCCTGGCGTAGCGGGCATTCCGAATGGGGACCGTCCCAGAGGCCGTCCGGAAGCAACCGATACGCCATCAGCTGCGCGCAAGTCGACTGGCTCCTCATGCAATACAGCCTCAAGGTTTGGCGCCGCCCAGACGGCACAACAGTCGCCCAACAGGGGTCTCCGCATCAGCAGCGCTTGAAGGGCTTGACGCACATCACATCAGAGACACGGGCAAGCTAGCGTGTCAGCCGTTCGCCATACAGCGGCGCTCACACTTACCTCGTCCTGCGATCTAGCCTTACCGAATCTAAAGATCTAGTAACCCACATCGACAGTTTCGAACAGATATGTACAGTCTAGCACAGCAGACTGGTCTTAAGACACGGAGTCTTTTTGCGTGGGCCATCGAAGGGACCACGGGCCCAGGACATGCACGTAGCCGCTGTAATCTGAACACTGGCCATCAAGCATGCACCAGATCTGACTCTGCACGAGACATTTTGCTTCCCGGTCTGCACGTCTTTTGCGAACGTGAAACTGTGGATAGAGCCAATCTCTCCAACCGCACGGTTGGGTGGGCAGCTGGAAAAGATCACTGGCGTGAGGAATGTGACCCTCGAGGCGTTTGTGCAACGGCGCCTCCTTGCGGCCCACTCACGCAACGGCGGCTCGATCCATGGTTCCTGCAGGACGCTCCGCTGGGTATTCAGGCTATCTGAATGCTGCAGGTCACTGAGCTTCGCGACGAACTGGTGGGACCGGAGATCTACAAACACATTCGTTTGCAGGCTGCCTTCGATCGGCTGACGGTGGCAGCTTCGGCGTGGACTTCATGTCTGCTTTCGGTATGGCAGGTACACCGTCCAAGAGTGGCGCGGAAAGGCTCGATTCCCTCAACTAGCAGACTCGTATGGCCGTTTTCGATCCGAATCGAGCTCTAGCAGACTCCACTCTACCTGGAGAGGAGGGCAGGTTGACACATTATAGAAGACCTGACGATTCGCACTTGCGAGACACCAGCTGGTTGTTCTTCCCAAAACAGCCGCAGTGTTCCAGAGGTGGTGACCGATCCAGACTACTACGAATCCGGATCACGTTGTCCGTCTTCAGCCGTGTGATTCTCCCCTTCTACGTGTGCGGTCAACTCGACGATCACTTGTCGGTACAAAAACCTACTCTGAGTACCCAACACTGTTGGACAAAGAATTGCTGCCACAGCGCTGGGGCGATTGCTTCTTACTGCTCGCTCGCTGCTGTTCGGCTTCTCGACAAAGAAATTGTCAAGACGTCGGCGCCTCAGAAACACTGTACTTCTCCTGACAGCGTGTGTTTTGCTTGCCGCTCGTGCTATTGCGACAGTTTGTCTGAGGAGTCCTTTGGAGATTTCTGCGGCTGCATCGCGCAGACGTAGCGTCGTTGTCGACGGGTATCCGCAAGAGAGGTACGTCCGCAGAGATCCGTTTCTAGTAATTATGCGATGAAGCGTGGAACACCTTACACAAACTCCTTCTCTTGCAGATAATGGAAGAACAAGAGTACATCTGATATCGATCAGTCAGATTATTTCCACGAAAGCCAGGGAACACTCCGATTAACAGAATTTCCAGAACCTTGTGCAAAGAGCTACTGTTCGCCAAAAGATAAACCCCTATCCGATCTCTGGCACGAGTCTACCGCACAAACCGGATCCTGCATGCACTTTGTTGTCAGCAATCGCCCGCTCTCGGATCGTGAAGCACGTCGCCGTAACGTGGATATGTTGATAGCAGAAACAATGATCCAGCAACAACCGCCAACTCCACGAGGAAGCTCTGAACTCGAATACGGCCTTCACCACCTAGTACAACACAACACCAGTGCTAGCTTCCAGCATGGAATGGAGGACTACCTGCACGCCAGACAGCCATCTGGTTATGGTTCGCCCGGACAGATGCAGTATCCAGACCTACATGACCCCGCCGAGGTTGGCTTGGGCATCCAATTCGTAAGGAGAAAAGATTACGCTCATTATGACCAGGCTGACTCGGAAGCAGGAAGGACAAGGAGGCCCAGGACCTGCCTACTACGATAGCCAAACAATGCATGGCTTACCTGTAAGCCATCACGGGCCCCTGCTCGGTCATGCCCTGAGCTGCAATGCTGACCAGTCATATTTACAGTACATGCGGCACGACACCTACACGGATCCTCCGACTCCCCAGTCGGCCCATAGCGAAAAAGGACAAAGGACGAGAAGCGGCCGCTCAACTGTGCCAAATCTATCTCGCTCAAACAGCCGGACCCGGGTATCCAAGTCACCAAAGCCAAAAAAATCTAAAGCTGCCAAGAACAAGTCTAACATGCCGAAGCTCGAAGCACCCCTCAGCGAGCTGACGAAGGACATGGCGCATATTCCGCTCAAAGACATGAATGAGTGGGTCAACCGATCTCCCGAAGTGCGGAGGCAGGAGGTTGAGAAACGAAATGGCTACGTCACCAGACCGATGAACTCCTTCATGCTGTATCGATCGGCCTATGCGGAACGAACCAAGGAATGGTGCTCTCAGAACAACCATCAGGTTGTATCGTCCGTCTCAGGCGAAAGCTGGCCGCTTGAGCCCCCAGAGATCCGCGAGATGTACAACGAGTACGCGCGAATTGAGAGGAACAACCACCAAAACGCGCATCCTACATACAAATTTTCTCCAAGCAAGGTCGGCTCAGCGAGGAAGCGAAAAGGAACCGAGTCAGACGAGGAGGAGGAAGAATCGAGCGACATCGATGATCCAGACGCCGACTGGGGTCCACCGGGCCATAGAAGCAGAAGGAACAGGCCCAGCAAGCGGCAAGGAAAGGAGCTTCCATACCCAGCCTACAACACCGTGCCGTCTAACTACGCTCCGTATGGATACGTGCAGAATGATGGAATGAACCCGTCAGCATGGGAGGCGACCAACGAAGGCAGACCGCCACCCGCCGCCATCGGCTCTGCAAACATGTACAACCAGTACTATCAGACAACCGTCCATCAGAACGCTTCAGCGCCGGGCTGGGAGGACGTCCGGATGCGCGCGATGGAGGCTCCGAGTATGCAACACTACACTGCACCTGGTGGACAGTCTCTTATCGGCCTCCCTGGCGGACAACATCACGATCTTCTTCAGGGGTACTCCCACAACGGCACGCCGATGCAGTTTGGGGAACACGTCGACCCAATGCTCCTTCCGTTAGACAGCAACGCTTTTGGAGAGCAAGTAGATGGAATGCAGTTCGGCGGCTCCTATGGAGTACCGCTTGATAATGGCGGCCTCGGGGAGTACGATTATCGCTCTGGAGCCTGGCCGGTCGACCCTACACTTGGTCCTCCCCTAGGGGAGGGTTCGGAATTGGACCAGTTGGATGGGTGAATACTGTGAGCGGATGTGGCTGTCGAGAGCGCATAGCAGATCATTGTCGAGTCGCTCGTTGACCATACCATGCATTGGAGGGCGTTCCGTTCTGCTTTCAGTCCATCGGTTCCGGATCGCCTAGACGAAGATACCTAGCGGGAGAGCAGCTTTTGGATTGGGGTTTTCGGGCTCGGGCGGCGTCTTCTGATTCTATCCCCTTGGAGCCACATCACTGTTCTCTTTGTCTTGCGCCTTTGCTGCATGTAGAAGTAACCTGCTTCCACCGTTGGTGACACGAACTGCGTAGATAGCAAACACTTCCGTAACTAGACTCGGGTAACAATCGCCTTGTGTGCTGGCTTTCCCCCCCAAGCCCCTGAAATCACGCGCCATAGACGGAGCAGCTAAATCTGTCTGTAAAACGTTTGACCAACGGATCGCAAACCAGCAGAGCATGTGGCACACGTGATGGTCAAGCTGATGGTGCAGGTGAGGTTCGAGCGAGCAGAGTATCCGCCGTCCTTGAGAACTGACTCGGGAAAGCTCCCTGCAGACAAGGATCAAGCCCGACGCCTGACGCCATCGCATGTGAAAGACGCGGTCTGCAGCAATACTCGACGCGCCCGCTTCAACTCCAGCGAACATGTACGGCGAGCTTGGAAACAAGCTGGTAAGCAATCCTACGCCCATCCAACTGAACAATCGGCTTATTATCCAGGTCCAACACGCCAAACGCACCCAATCCCTCGCCCACCTTCCACCCTACCAGACTGAAATCGTCCGCGCTTTGACGCGCGAAGTCCGCGACCTCGACAAAGATGTCGCCGCGCTGCTCGAGCCCTTCCAAGGCTCCTTCAATCCCTCGGCGGACCCCTCGACCGCCTGCGCTCTGCTGGTCAACCACCTCTGCATGCGCCGCAACAAGCGCTGCCTGCTCGCCTACCACCGTGTCCGCGCCGACAAGCTGGAGGAAATGTGCTGGGCAGGCGTGGATGTGCTTGAGCGGCAGCAGCAGCAACAGCAGCAGGAGCAAAGTGTGGCAGGCAGGCCGAGAGTAGAGGGCGCGTTGGGCGGGGATGTGGGCAACGAGAGTAGCTTGAGTCCTGAAGAGGAGGAATATGTGAGGCAGTATGGCGACCTGTTGGCTGCGTACAAGGGGCAGTGGACGGATATAGACCTTACGGGGAGCTTGGAGCCGCCGCGAGACTTGTTCATTGATGTTAGGGTGCTGAGAGATGCTGGGGAAATCCAGACAGAATATGGGTATGTACTTAATGCGGGTTCTGGTGATTAGCTGGGCTTGAAGGCTGACGTGCATGTAGGGCTATCAACTTGACGAAAAACAGTCAATTCTACGTCCGGCAGGGAGACGTCGAAAGATTGATCGCACAGGGCTATCTGCAACGCCTCGGCTGATTCCGACCACGCGGTACGAACGAAGTTAAGAAGCAAGGTTGGAGTCAAGCGGCGTCGCAAAGCGTGCTGTGGACGGCACGCGACACTCGGCAGAAACCTAATCGGAGGCTTGAAGCATCTCACAGCGGTTCAAGATGCGTGAGATCAGCTGGCTCCTTCAGTCTTCCTGGCATTGGTGGACTCCTCCTGAGCAGGGCTGCGGCCCGAGTACCGTTAATTTGTATCTATTTCACTGAGGTCATCAGTCGGAGAACTGCAGGCGTGAAGTTTCCTGGCAGGACACGGCTTGGAAGATGCCAGGGACTTTGCGCGAGAAGCGAAGCGAAGCGAATGGGAGCAAAACAGGGGCTGTGGGGGAGCCGGCATGCTGATGCGCCCTGAGAATGCAAATCTTTCGTGCAACCTGCTGAAGATGGGAGTCAGTACCTGATTGCAGAGGTTAGCACTCCTCGTGGCACTCTAGAGTAGTTAGGAGAAATCGAATTGGCGGGCCAAAAACCTGATATCGTCTTGGAAACTTTCCGTGAACAGGTTGTTGGAAAGTTCAAGGTGGAAAGGCTTTAAGGCGATCCTGCACCCTTCAGGCAAATCACTGCGTGGCCTCGGGTCGAATTCCTCTGGAACTGCCCAATGCCAGGGGGGAGCTGAGACTGATCTCGCGTCACCCTGCAGACGTCGTCGTCGTCGTCGTCGAAACTTTTTCACGGCGTCACCTGGGCAGACAACGGGAATCCAAGCATCGGACAATCCAGGTCAATCCAGGTCAAGCCTTTTTGCGCTCGGGACCAGTGGGACTCTTTCCACGCTTCATGCAAGCGCAGACACATCCATGGATGGTCAGCTTCCGGGCCGTTTCCCATACCCCCACCGATAATCGGACCTTGCTGGTCCTTCGCCTCCACCATGTATGATAGCGACTTAGTTACAGCAAAATAGTTCTCCAATACCATTTAATATCCTTCTAGTCACATGTCTTCCTGACCAAGATGACATAGCACCTGGCAGTACCCCAGGAATATCCCAGCTCGCCATTGGATACCTAGTCCCTTTATCGAATCGACCGTCGCCCGGCATAGCTTGAGCATCGCGCCCTCAGGATGTCAAGAAGCCCGCCCGACAGATCTGAGGCGATCGCCAGCTCCAGCTCGTCTCAGCAGCAGAACCGGCAACAGCAGCTCCCATTCACCAACGACGCCGTGGACCAATCCGACTTCTCCCAGCTCGAAGCTGGCACATCCTACGCGAACAACGACCCCAGTTCCACTCGACCACGGTCCTCCACACTGGGTGCCAACCTGTCGACGTCGTACAGCAAGACTCCAGCAAGATCGTTTTTTCACCATGCCTCCCACGGCTCCCTCGGTACACCTCCCCACAAACGCAAAGATGGGAAAGATAGGCACTGACGCTTGAATTTTTCAGATCGCGCACACTACGCCTCGGATGGCGTGCGCGACAGAACACAGCAGCTGGCATCAATGGCACTTGAAGACTCGGATTCCTTCCGTTCCGGTACCCCCGTCCCTCGACGCTACGCAGCGCCAGGTTCTGATGCGACTTTGGCGAGTCACATAGATTCGTCTCTGGCAGACCGAAGCACCAACGAGCCGCGACAACCTTTGGAATCTTATCTACGTGATGATGTTATAGAGGAGGTTTCAGAACCAGTATCACCCGAGGAGGAAAGTTTTATACCCGCGGCTCGAGACATGCCCAGAGGGTCTCTCATTTCGCATTTGATCCGCACTTCGCCGCCCAAGGAAAGCGAGGACAACGTAATACGCACAGAACCGGACAATGTTCATGCTCGTGGTCGAAGGGACGTTCCGGAAGTCGTGGTGGGAGATGGCGCTCTGGAAGCAGACGAGACCGCAGCACTGCTCCCGAAAACTCATCCAGCTGATCAGGACAAGAAGCGTCAATATGGCTCAACTGGAGAGGTGGATGAATGTTCTGGACAGGGACAAAGCAGATGGGTGGGGTCTCAACGAGCGCTGTTAAGAGTCAAGAGCCGTGCAGCTGCAACGCTTTCAACCGTAAAAAATCCTAAAAGCTGGGACAAGAGAGTTATCAAGAGGGCTGCCCTTGGACAAGTGAAAACCCTCCCTGCTGTGTTCCTTGGTTTATTGTTGAACATCCTGGATGCCCTCTCATACGGTAAGCAATGCCTTACTGCCGCCATAGCGTCTGTATTCATTTTGA
Source organism: Coniosporium apollinis CBS 100218 (assembly GCF_000281105.1). Classification (NCBI taxonomy): domain Eukaryota; kingdom Fungi; phylum Ascomycota; class Dothideomycetes; genus Coniosporium; species Coniosporium apollinis. Next base: position 57,432 of record NW_006913296.1, read on the forward strand.
TTTAGGAATGATTTTGTTTCCACTTGGGGAGCAGATATTTGCGCAGACAGCAGCCGACGGTATCTCTATGTTCTTCGTCAGCTGCATCATATCTCAGCTTACTTACTCCTGCGGACTATCCATATTTGCAGGCGGCGTTGGCTCAGAAATGGTACGTCTCATCTTTGCAACGACTCCTAAATCTTGCAATCCGCCTGACACCTGCCAGATCGAAGTTGTCCCTTTCTTCCACAAAATGACCTACCTGATCATGGGTCAAATGGGCGATGCCGATCCCAAGGCCATCATGGCTACGGTGATCTTGTCTTACGCCATGAGCTCCGTGTTAACAGGCATCATTTTCTTTGTACTGGGGTTCTTCAAGCTAGGGCGTCTAGTGAGCTTCTTCCCTCATAGTATTCTGCTCGGCGCAATCGGCGGTGTTGGATTCTTTCTCTTCGTTACTGGTATCGAGGTTTCCGCGAGATTACCCGGAAATCTTGAGTATAACATGGCTACTCTTCGAGAGCTTCTCCGGTCCGATACTATCACACTATGGGTGCTGCCACTCGTTCTCGCAATAGTTTTGTTCGCATTGCAGCGCTTCTTCAAGAACCCGTTCGTTATGCCCGCGTATTTCGTCTTCATCACTGCGGTCTTCTATTTCTTTGTTGCCGTAGTTCCGAGTCTAAACCTTGAGCTATTACGGGCCAAAGGCTGGGTTTTCGAGAAGCCCCCATCTGGAGTTCCATTCTACCGCTTCTACAGCTACTACAGTGAGTTTCATGCTCCACCCGTAACCTGCGACTAACCTGACGGACATCCAGACTTTGGACTGACCGACTGGAACGCCATCGTCAGATGTATTCCCACGATGTTCGCGTTGTCCTTCTTCGGCATCATACACGTCCCGATCAATGTTCCAGCATTGGGCTTGCAAGCCGAAGAGGACAATGTTGACATCAACAGAGAGCTGATAGCGCATGGCTTCTCTAACACACTTTCTGGATTTGCTGGCAGTATTCAGGTATGTCTGTTAAACACCGATCTGTATTTGGGTTGTGCTAATGTTTCCAGAACTATCTAGTTTATGCCAACAGCGCTCTCTTCATCAACAACGGTGGCAACAGTCGGTGGGCGGGTATCGAGCTAGCCATGGCCACGTTCGCTGTATGGCTTGCCGGACCAGGAATGATTGGATATATCCCAGTCTTGGTCGTCGGGACTCTCATATATTATCTGGGTATAGATCTACTTCAAGAGGCACTATGGACAACATTCGGAACTCTGCAATGGCTTGAGTATTTCACCGTAGGATTCCCTCTCTGCAAAACTTTCTCCGCGCTAACCACTGATGATGTTAGATCGTTGCGGTAGTGCTCATCATGGGCATGTATGACTTTGTCGTCGGCGTCGTTACAGGTATCGTTCTTGCCTGTCTTGTATACGTCATTCAGACCTCACGAGCACCGGCCATTCGTGCAACTTATGATGGGCGAGTCGCCGAGTCAACCGTACGCCGGCATTTGGTCCAGCGCCGCTATCTGCACGAAGCCGGCCGGCAGATCTATGTCGCCAAGCTAGCTGGGTACCTGTTCTTCGGCTCGATCGTTTCTGTAGAGACGAAAGTCCGGGCTCTGATCGATGACGAAGAGTTCAAGAAATGTCCTATCCGATATTTCATAATCGATCTCTCGCACGTCGATGGCTTGGACTTCTCGGCTGCTGGGGCGTTCAAGACGATGCAGCGTCTGCTTCGTCGTAGGAAGATCGAGATGCTCTTGTCTGGTGTGACTTTGAGCGACGATGTCGGCAAAGGGTTGACAAGAGCTGGGATTCTGGATGAAGAGGCTGCAGATCAGAAGAATCCACCACCGAAGGTATTCGAGAACCTGAACAAGGCTCTGGAGTACTGTGAAAACGCGCTCTTGACGGCTTTCATTCAGCGCACGAAGTCGCTCACGCAGCCGGAGCAGTCAAAATCTATGGGTAGGTACTCTTTCTCGTCCAAATCCCACTTATTCCAGCTGGCTGACGTTCTCTAGCTGTTCCGAGGCCGAGCGCGCCATCACATCCTTCCGAAGGCTCATTCAATTCACCCCGACGTCACCTTCTTCATGAGGCCGCCAATACTGCGCTTACCGATCACAGAAACACGACCGTTGACGAGCATAACATCATCTCTCCATCCAAGTGGAAAAACTTTGCGCAGCCAGTACTGCTCATGCTTCAAACGTTCCAGGATCTGACGGACAAAAACGAAGACTTCTGGCACCGAGCAGCACCTTTCTTTCAAAGAAAAGAGTTTCCAGCGGGCACGGTGCTCTACTCCCGCGGCGACGAACCGGACGGCTTCTATCTGCTTGAGAAAGGCGTACTGCGTGCTGAATACCAGCTGGAGCAAGGGACATACTACGAGTCCATTATGCCTGGCACCACATGTGGCGAGCTGCCGTTCTTCTCCGAGACCGACAGAACGGGCACGGTGGCGGCTGAGGCGGACTGCGTTGCTTGGCTCCTGACGCGCGAGAAGTGGAAGGAATTGGAGCAGAAGCAGCCGGATGTCGCGTCGGAGCTTCTGAGGATCAGTCTGAAGCTGACGAGCGAGAGGATGAGCGCCATCACGTCCTATGTGCTTGTTACTGCGAGCTGATGTGGTGCAGCACTGTATATACATGTACATAAAAGGTCCGCATAGGTTTCTTCTTCGCGAGCGCCTTCGCTGTGTCTGATATTTGTAGGAGTCATTTGGATCCATCACACGATAAGGCTGGGCATGGGCTTTTACATGGCGTGTTGCGTCTACAAGACTTGTAATACGGCTACCTGTTAGATACGCCGCCGCTGATATTGACTGCGGGATGCTCTGCAGGCCCAACCAGTTATTAGGGCCAGGCCTATGAAGGCTGTTGACAACTGTCAGAGCCCGCACCTTATTGTGGATTATCATTTATTACACTTCATGTCCTCTGAGACTATAGCATATCCCAAATCAAAGGGGTTTCAGGCTGATAGCAGTCGGTGTTACCGTAGTCCCTGCTGGGGGTGCTGCTACTTGTCGTCAGAGCTTGATTGCTCCGAGTCTTAATGTGGTCCGGGCAGACACGAAAGTCCAGAACACCCATTTGGCAGATATAAGCAGTATTTCCGAGCTACGCCAACCCTGAGGAGCGTTACAGGGTCACTGCGCGGCTCTGAAATCCGGAGTCTTTCCCGTTTTTCCCACTTTTAATATTCAATAAAACGGGCCTCATCTCACGGAGACCACAGGACGAGGGTCCCCTGGAGTGAGCGCTTGTCGCCGCTTTTCCCACTCGGTGACTAGCGCGTCACGCGAAGACTCAAGGGTCTCCTGCCCTCAAACGGAGATCCATGCAGTGAGTCGCCGCAAAGTGGAGACACTAAAACCGCCCGCAGAGCCGGCCGACGTGGTCGGTTTGCTTAGCGCCTCAGGAGATAAACAGCCATTGGTGCTTGATCCAACCTGTGCATCGTTGTGCTAGTTTCGAGGTGAGCTCCAACGAAAGATTGACACTCGTTCTATGCGCGGCGACTGTCTCGTTGGTCAAGTCAGTGATAGGAGGCTCTGCTGCGTTGGAGAGTGCGCACGAAACGGACAAGAGACGACAATCGAGAGAGTGCAGACGGCATGCGTGGCAGGAAACCTTGCAACATGCGGATAGAGACGGCGACAGATGCTGACAGCATGTGACACCCAACGGATGGCCTATCAGAGGCACTGGCGTCTAACCTTGGCCCTTCCAGCAGCGGGCTGCATCGTCGTCGAATATGGCCAAGTCGCGATGATGGAGGGATGGAGGGTCATGCGACTGCGACAGCTTTGCGGATCTCGGCAGCTCTCAGTTGGTGCTGTCAGTTCATGAGGAAGATAAATCGCCGTGACACGCAGCTTTGCACAGCGCGCCTGGAGCACCCTTAGCCTTTGACAGTTTACGTGACACCTGCCAGCCACCCGACCTCTCGTGAGCATCAAGCGTCCAGTGCGTCCGAGGAGCGAGATTAGCTTAGCGCCAAGCCCAAACACCCCAAACACTCAAACCACCCCTTCCGTGCTCGCAGCACAAAACTCGTGCGCCCCTTCTCCGCCGACTTTTTCTCTCACCACTTCTGTATTCACAGCCTTTTCTTCGCTCGACTTCATTGCTTGAGCATCCTTGCAACGAGAAGGCAGAGATCAGATTCTATTGCTTCTCCTGCTCCAGCCATTGTTTGTAATACTGCGGCCTCCCTCGCTGCTTCCTGACTTCTGATACCCTTATCTTTGTTCTCAAAGACCCGGAAGAGCCGCTTTCCCCGCACAAATTCAGTTGGGCATTCTTCGTATTCTCAGCTTCGTCCTACACCATGTCTGCAGAAGCACCAAAGTCTACCATCGCCGGGACGCCTGCCGTCTCTGAGCCAGTCACCCTTCAGCCTGCTGAGACCACAATCGGCGGATCCAGCACCTCGACTGCACCGGCAGTGGACGGAGCAACTTCCACCGATGCCGCAAACGATACCGGGGCATTGCAGGGCGAGGCGGCTGCCACCGAGGCAACCAAGAACACTGTGGAGCCCATCTACTCGGGTGCACTGAAGTATAAAGCACCAGGTCTTGTCAAGTGAGTCGGTCTAAGATGGTCGGAGTTTGCCGTTGAGCGTGCACTAATGACAACCGATTGCAGCAGCTTCCTTGGCTCGAAGAAGTACTTCTGGCTCGGCGACGAGGCGGTCTCCGCACAGAACCTCAGCTCGTACCTCCGCGGCGAGAAGGCAGAGGTCGCACACCCGACTGCCGCATGGTCAAGCCAGACTGGCAAGGGCCTCCTTTACTTTGCTAAGCATCCCACTGACAAGGCAACCCCGGCTGGTGTTCTCAACTTGGTAGGGCACACTGTTGCACACCTATCTCGAGCGGAGCTGACACTTCTGGACAACAGGCGGACGCGTCCGATCTCATAAAGGAAGGGTTTGAAAGCTTCTCCTTCAGGATTCATGGGCAGAAGCACACTTTCGAAACCAAGACGATTATCGAGCGTGATGGCTGGCTCCTCGCCATGGAGAAGACCATGGAGGAGGCAAAGGCTTCCAAGGACGGCATCCTGAGCAGTGAAGGATACAAGGAGAGCGTCTCGCAGCTTGGTAAGTTTGACGCGTCGCGCAATTTTCGCGCAACTTTCGCTTGCACGACCCTGCGTCTTCGCTTCATCCCGTGTCAAAGCTCACATGCAACTAGGCAAGCCGGCCGCGCTAGCGGGTGCGTCCCATGCTGCCGCCAGCTCCACCCCGAGGAAGAGCATCGACGCTCTGAAGCCTACCGACGGTCCCGCTCGCCGGGGATCCGCCAGCAGCAGCTCGTCTTCGGACGTCAATGGCACGAAGAAGTCTAAGAAGTCCAAGAGCAAGAGCCGCTCCGTCTCTCGTGGCAAGCGTGCTAGCATCTTCGGTTCCTTGATGGGCAAGAAGGAAGAGCACGATGTGAAGAAGGCGGAGAAGCACGAGGACGCGCCTGCCATGCCTGCTGTCGTGGATACGACAAGGACAGATGCGCCGGTCGTCGCAGGAACTACTGCACCTATTGACGCCCACGCCATTGGTAAGTAGCATCGCTGCACAAGCAATCGTGTGTTCTAACACACGGCAGCCGAACGTGTCCTGGAAGCTCCGGCAGTCACCATTGAGCCTTCGGCGACTACCGCGACTGCTCCTGTAGCCACGACTACAACCGAGGGCATCACCGAGGCCACCGAACCGAAAAGCACTACAACCGCTCCAAAGCCGACCAAGCGTGGATCCGTCTTTGGGACATTCTTTGAAAAGGTTCGCAGCCCGGTTCATGAGAAGAAGGAGAGCGAGGTTGCTCCCACGGTTCCACCCAAGGATACCGAAACATCAGCCACCGCTCCCACTACGGAGACCAGCGAGCCTCTCACCTCGGCTGCTCCTCTCAGTGCCCCGACCGAGACCACGACTGCGACCTCGGCAGCGGCGACCACACCCCACAAGGAGAGGGAGAACTTCTTTGGGAAGTTCCTGGGCAAGAAGGAGGCCAAGTCGCCAGCCACCGAGGCTCCTCCTGCCATGCCAACCACCGAGAAGGCTACAGAGACTCCGGCTGCTGCCCCAATGGTCTCGCCTGCGGCCGAAGAGAGGATCACCGACGTTCCCGCCAACGGCGCTGCCACCACTGTTCATTCCACTGCCACGCCCGAGCCGAAGGACAAGCGCCGCACTTCCTTCTTTGGAAACCTTACCGGCAGCGTCAAGAAGGACAAGAAGCCAGAAAACCATGTTGAGGGTGAGTTGCCTGTTGAGACTGAGCACAAGCAGTCGGGCGTCTCCAAGCTCGGTGGTCTTTTCCGCAACCCCAGCAAGGCTATGAAGTCCAACAAAGAGACGAAGAAGGATATCACTCCTCCGTCGACGGTTGAGGAAGGCAGCGAGGCGCCTGTGCTCCCTGCCCCGACATCAGAGACCGCTGCTCATGTCGGCACTGATGGTCCCCTCGGCACAGACGAGATCACCCCAGCCGGCCAGACATCCCTTGGCAATGTTAGTGGAAATGGCATTCACAATGGCCAGACGCCGCCCCAAAGCACTCCTGCAGTCCATGCCACCGCATAAATTCGGAAACGTTTGCTGGTCTTGGAGGGGTCTTTACATACGGCAACCGCAAGATGACATGGAGGGCATCCCAGAACATGATGAGGAGGCACCAATCATCAAAACTCGTCTGTGTATCGACCTCTCCTCGGCCAGTTCACGCCTGGCGGCGATTTACCACCATTGCCCACCGTCCCCAGCAAGATGGCCTCCATGCTGCTGAATTCTAAAGGGTTCGCTTTCGCTTAATGTCCATCACCCAGGTCACGGTTGTGGGAACTGCAAACCCTTGGTTTTTCCTTTACTGTCTAGATTGATACCACTGCCGCACCGGTCGGTCTGTTGTTCTGGTTGTCTCTCATTATCGTCGTTTATCGCGAATACCCAGATATCCCCTCGATACCCTGCGTACTGCCTTATCAGGTATTGTACAAGCGGCCATTAGGGCACCACTATCGTAATAACTAGTCAAAATATGCTCGTTCTGCTCTCATGACTCGTAGAACTGGTGATGATTTGGATCCAAGATTAGATGGCACAGTCGAACCATGCCTCAATTTTGCATTGCGACGGCCTGCTGGCGTGGTGAAAGCCGAAGACTTGTGCTGGCGCTTCCCAGCATGGACACGAACAGTCGTACAGGACGCGTGCCTCAAAGTTGGGATCAAATCAGGCTCGAATCAATTCCAGCCTGTCCGCCCTTGATGCGTGTGCAAACTTGACCAGCACTGCGTTTTGCAACTCAGGCTTGGCTGTCCGCGCTTGGAGGTTTGGCGAAGCTTGAGCCAAAAGGCCCAGGCTCGGGGTGCAGCCGCCGAAGCGGGCGATCAAGCGGAGAAGCATGGCCGAACAGCCCATCGCTATTTCAGGGCTCGATTGCCTCACCACCAGATCCTTATGCTCTTGCGCTCTCCGCACAAACCCTCCAGTGCGCCTCCGTCGCTCGTTTGGAAGTAGCTCTTGCGTGCTCAGTTTGGCCTTGAGAGGAGAGCAGCAGTGGCCGCAGCTCGACACCATGGTAAGCCAGCCCGATCTCTAGTCTATGTCATCGACTCTCGCAGCGCACCAACTGCGCCTGCTGTACCACCTCAGCGCACTTTCTCCGGCAGGCACGACGATGGCGCCGACTGCATTCTGCATCCCCAACACGCTTTCCGCAGCCTACTAACCCGCTCGACTTCGCAGGGCTGCTGTACCTCCACCCCGCGCCACTCCCCGTACCCCAACACCTCAGCGACCTCCCCCCACACGCCCGCCACAGCCGTCGACTCGTCCCGCGCAGCCATAACATCGCACCCCTCGTCGCCGCCATCCCACCACACGCACTCCTTCGCCTCGACGCCGCGCCCCTCGCACGCCTCGCACCGCGGCCCCTTCACCACCTCCAACAAACCAAACACCCCGCTGCGTCTCCCGCCCCCGAACCTCGCCGTCCACACCCCGCACCGCGAGAGATGGACGCGGAGACGGCTGGCCCGCGAGCGCGAGGCCTTCTTCGACACGCGCGTCTCCGGGCGCGCCGAGGTCTGGGGCGTCGTGCGCATGCTGGTTGAGCTGCTGCAGGCTGGACAGATCGGGTCCGCGCAGGGGGTGCTGGATGCGGCCGGGTGCACGTGTCCGACGGGGGAGCTGTGGAGGGGGGGCGTGTGGGATGAGATGGGCGGGTTGTATGAGGTGCCTGACTGGGTTGTGGTTGTGCCGGTGGAGGTTGTCGAGGAGGAGGACGAGGGCGGGGAGGTAGTGGAGGAGGATAAGAGTGGGGGGAGCGAGGAGGAGGTGGGGGGCAGGGAGAAGGGGAAGGCGAGGGCGGTGGAGGTGGAGGCGGGGGAGGTGGTGAGGGTCAGAGCGAGGTTGAGTGATAGGGGGACGGATGTGTTGGTTAAGGTTGGGAAGGGGGAGAGGGTTGGAGGGGTGTTGGGGAGGATACGAGAGGCGGTCGATGTGAGTGGCCTGGTTCCTCCTCTCAGTTGTTCTCTTGAGCCTTGCTTCGACAACGCACCTATCGTAGCAACAAATTGGCCTGTGGTCATTTGCGCTAACTTGTGCATACAGATATCAGAGCTGCAGAAACTCAAGATAGCCTACCTCGGCAAGGTCCTGCTGGAGAATGAAAGCTTGGCCGCTCAGGGCTGGCGCGAAGGTCACGTCGTGAATGTTCTCGTGTTCCCACCATCATAACTGTCGACGATCGCAGGAGGGCTTGTAGGATTTTCGCATCTTGGCACTAGTATCATGGCTTGCATGGGCGGCGAAGGTCAAGGATATGGCACTTTGGAGAGGATTGGCGTTTTGGGCTCCATTGGCTCCAACGGCATACCCTCCAGGACGTGGGATTGTGTAGTGAAATCTGGGATGACGTAGTTGTAATTATGGATAGGACCGCATTTACGGGGTACTTTAGTGGAGGTCTGTATGTTCAGAGAATACCACGCTATGGTCACGCTTGGGTCAGGCTTCTTTTGCTGAACTGTGTCCTCTTGCGCATACGAGTCCAGCAACGTTTGGTGTTGATCTCACGTACCACCAAGGTCTTCAGCCTCTGTCTTAGGACAGTTTTAAGCGGCATCATTCCATGTCTTAGGAGCAAGAATAGTGTCCATGCTCAGCAATAAAAGACATCAAACATGAATTGCGGAAACCCTTGGCCGTCCAAGCGGTGCTTCAACTAGACGAACATTGGACGGGTCATATTATCATCGCAACTGTAATAGTTAACACCTGCGTCAACTTTTCAAGCTCCCCTAATAGACCCGGACAAGCGGCACGAGATAAATAGACAAACCCACAGCGGGTCGTCCGGCTATTTAACAACTTGTTGGCTTGGGCTCATGACGCTGACTGAGAGATTCTGAGATATTATCTGTAAGGGTTGCATGCATGAATCTTTGACCGAACATCTCACATCGGCACAGGTCATTACTGAGAGAAGAGAACCAGTGGGTTTAAGAGTATTGTGATGGGTTCACGTTGACTTAGTGAGGCACACAGTACAATGTTACAACAGCGTTGAAAGATGTTGCGATTTCTGGCAGCTATCTACAGCATGAACTGACCGACGCTCTGTTCGCTATTCGGTGCCTCCTACCAGCGCCTGGATTCGATCCCCCCTGCCAGATGATGTTCTAAAGCCCATGCAGCGCACACCGAAACGCAAGAAAGGACCGGTAGCAAACGCTGTAGAAACAAAGGGTGGGGAGCGCCTTTCTGCAAGTGTCTCAAGAACTCCTCCGAGGCAATAGAGATCAGCCGCCGGTAATGACGGCGAGTGCATGAGATCATGTGTGCGTGAAGACATCGCTAGCAGGGTCGAACAGGGGTATTGAGCTGGTGATGCAAGAAGAGCAAGCGCAAACGATAGACAGCAAGGAAAAGGCTAGAAAATACAGGGGTATGTAGCTAAAAAGCAAAACTCCGGGCCGAGCACCGCCGCGACTCCCACACAAAGGAGAGGGTATTTAGAAACACATGAGAGCGCTCTTCTTCTTCTTCTTGGTAGCCTGGTTGAGAGCAGCCATACGCGCCTCGAGGTGAGCGCGCTCGGCCTCGACGCGTAGTCGAGCGTTCCGCTCCTCTTCCACGGCCTGAAGCGAGTATCGCGTGACATTGCGCTCCTTCTTCATAACGTTGAGTTCTTCTTCGAGACCTGCGCACCGCTTTCGCCAAGCTTCGATCTCAGACTTGGTCTTGGTGCTAGACGATTCAAGATCAGTCAAGGCTTCCTCAAGTGTTGCAGTGAGTTGCTTCTCGGCAAAGAGATGCTTTTCGATGGTCCGGATGCGGGCCTCCTGTTCCTCGACCAGCTGCGTTTGAGCGAGATCCTTGCTCTGGTGGCGAGAGCTGGGTGGTGATTGTGTGTTCGAGGCATTTGGTGGGCCGCCTGGCAGAGGTGGAAGAGGTATAGCGGGTGGTGGAGAGGGTAAAGTTGTATGCGATGCGCTCTTGCGGAGATTAGAGTCACCCGAATGTCGTCGGTTAACCCCTATGTCTCGTGGGTCAAGGGACTCTCGCTGAGAGGTCCGCGAGCTTCGCCTGCCCTCTGTCAATTGAACCTAGGCCGGAGTTAGCTACATATAATTCTGTGGAGTTCAGTGCTAAAGATTACCTCCAGCTGCGAGACCCTAGCCCGAGACTCCTCAAGCTCTCTCTCAACCTCCGCTTTCGCTTGCAATACTTCCTCGAGTTGCACCTGTCGTTCGGACTGTAGAGCAGACAATCTGTTACTAGCAGCATGGTGCTGGTCATAGTTCGAGTTGAGTTGCTCCTCGAGCTCTTCGACTAGGCGATAGCTTTTCTTCTCCCGTTCACGAATAGCATCGAGCTCTTTAGATGTAGCCTGACTCTTAATCTGAAGATCTCCAAGCTGGATTCTGAGCGTAACAGCAGTTGACTGGGCAGCGTCGAGTTCTTCCGTGGCTTTCTTCAGGTTTACCGCTGCCTCTTTGTACTGCGTAACAAGAATAGTTCGTTCCTTCAACAGATTCAAGACATGCTCATGGATAGTAGTAGCGTCAATTTCTTTGCCAAGCGCAGCAGAGACTTTTCGAAGAAGATCGGACATCTCCGCTTCATATCTCTCGAGCAATTCCTGGGCAGCAACGGTGGCATCTCCCTGTTCTTTCAACTGCGCAGCAAGCCGCTGTTCCGATTCAGCCTTGCTCGCCGACAACCGAGCACTGAGGTCTTCGATTTCGTTTTTGTGCGATTCTCGGAGGGAGTCCAACCCTTGCTGGTGCAACGCAACGGCAGCCTTTTGTTCCTCGATCTGGCGCTCCAGGTTCGCAATGAGGTCGCGGTGCGCTTGGAGTTCATTCTCGGTAAGCCTTTTAGCTTCTGCGTCGTTTTCCACTTGATTCAGAACGTTGTGATATGACCGTTCTACCTCTGCCAACTTCGATGCACTGACGGCAGCCAGTTTCTTATATTCGGTGAGCTCCCTCTTCAAGCCTGTGGTGGTTTCATTGTTACTAGTTTCTGCATCATCTGTGTTCGTAACGATGACTTCCGGACTTCTGACTTGTTGATCAACGGCTTCGGGAGATCCAGACAGCGAAGAAGCTGACGCACGCAATGAATCCTCTAAGTCGTGGATAGTAGTAAGAAGCTGTCGCTCAGAGGCCTTCATCGACTCCATACTTGAAAAGTGCTTCGCTTTCCATTCATCGACCTCGCTCCGAAGGCGGCTAATCCCCTCGTCATGGACTTCGTCCAAAGTAGGTCCGGATCCCAACTCTTTCGAGTCAGTGCTGTCTAGCAAAGGCGTTTCTGGAAAACAACCAGGCATCGGAGAGGAGGGCGGCGAATCTCTAAGACTTGTCGTGAATAGCGTCTTGGAAGAAAGATTGTCCAGAGAGACCTTGAGGCTACTAACTTGCTCTTGAAGCTCGCGCTCTCGATCGGCATGGGACCGCTGGAGCTCGCGAATTTGGTTTTCGCTTTCAAGCAGCTGGTCTCGCATCGCAGAAACCACAGAAATGTCCATCGGCGAGGACTTCAAGCTAGATCGCTCCCGTGTGAGGCCTGAGATGATCGTCATCTTGGCTTCCATGTCCTTTCGCTGGGCGGCCACTTCAGCCTCAAGAGCCTGTACGCGCTCGGAGCGCATGTGCAGTTCCGTCATCACGGCATTCACGTTAAGCTCAAAGGTCTGACTGACGTCGGGCCGCCCTTCAAACTCTTCGGTTGCGATGGTACGCAAGGCTGCGCATGATCTGTTCGCGCGGTCATTCGCGGTGATATTCTGGCTTGATTTGCGTCGAATGACGTGGACCGTAGGTGAAGCAGGGCGAGCTAGCTGCACGCGCTGGATCTCCACTTTCAGCTCCCCGACATATTCGAGGGCGTCACGGTGCCTCTCTTCCAACTGCGCATAGTTTTCTGAAAGCTCGACCATGCTCTCCTCTTTCTCCGCGTTCATTCTCTTCAACGCCCGGATCTGTTGAGCTAGTGCCTCTTCCTTTTGCGGCAGATTTTGCTCTTCCGGGTTGCCTAGCATCGTCTCGGCATTAGAAGTATCCATGATGACCGAGTCTTCCGGAGTATTGGTAGACTCTCCAAGCGAGGACAATTCCGAAGATAAGGTACGCGAGGATGAAGATTGTCCATCCTCCTTGAGTTCGTTCACCCCCGCGTCCACTAAAAAAGACGACCCAGCAACTCGTACAGGTCCACGACGTGCTTCGTCCACAGCATCTTGCATCTCGGCCAAGGTGTTCAACGCAATCTCATACTTCCTTGCAAGCTCGTCGTAGTCGTTGACAGCAGTCTCATGCTCCATCCGAAGGTCGAAGAGTTCCTGAGTGACTGTTTCGAGTTTGTCGGCCACGAACTTTGACTGCGCCGGACTGTGTGGAGGCTCAGCCGAGCTCATGGGTGGCGTCCTTGGCAGATTGGGTAAGACTTGCTTGGAACGCGTGGCGAGTGGCGACATCTCTCGAGGTTCTGCAACTAGATCAACGGCTGCTGAGCCTCTTCTGCTCCCTTCCGGTGTGTTGCTTGACGGATTCTGCGCGCCAGCCTCACTGTCCACTCCGCTATAGCCGTTCGGCTGAGTGTAGCTTGCAACAGATTGGAAATCGTCGCTGTCCTTTTGCGAATGTCCGTTGGTCAGTGGCTCACCATCAGTTATGACATCGTTCTGCCGGACATGGTCGAGTTCGTAAAGGAGATGATCTAGCTTGCCAATACTTCGTTGTCGCTCGACTACGTGTTCAAGGCGATCAATCTCGCGTTGCATCAACTCGTGATCTTGTTCGGCCTCGGCCAAGCGTTCCTCGAGAGTTGATATATATTCTTCACAGCTTGTTTCATTCTCTCGCGTGCGACTTAGCTCTCTCCGCAGCTCCTGAATGATGGCTGAGTTTTTCTCCTCCCCAGACGTGATGCCATCAATCCTAGATTCAAGATCGTGCAGGTACTGTTCATTATTCGCCTCTCGGTCCATCGCTTTTTGGATCCGTGCTTGAAGCTGTTGAGTCACTGTCTCCATGTAGGTAATCTTTGTTTCCTTTTCCATGAGGGTGCTCTCGCTACTAGCCAACGAACCTCGCGTATTTGACAGAGACGCCTCTAAGCTCTGGATGGTCTTTTCGTATTCAAGCACAACCTGCTCGACAGCTTCGGCAAAAGAATTGGACCGTTTGAGTCTCTCGACCGCGCTGTTACCAACAGTGTCCTTGAGCATGGAATTGTCCTCGTTGTCTCCTGCTTTGGTGATCTCGGAGATAAGCTTCGCATGACGTTTGCTGAGGGCATTGTAGTTCTCTTGAATGTCAAGTAACTGATTCTGCAGCTCCGCTTCGCGCTCATGCTGCCGCTCCGCTCGCTCTTGAGGTGCATTGTTTCTACGCTCAGTCCTCTCAGACAACCTGATTTGGTCTCTCAAGAATGAGACCTCGGCGCGTAGGCGGTCTATCATCGCTTGCTTATCGCTGTCATCCGAGACTTGCTGGATCTGTGGCTTGCTTTGAATGGCACGAGCTCGTTGGGCATATTGAACGGTATTCAGCGTTTCACTAAGGTGGAATTCGGCGGGATTGACGCACGCTACCATGTAGGTAATCGCGTTGCCACCAAGAGAATCTTGGAGCAATCTTGTGAGTCTCGAGTCGCGATAAGAGACGTGCGAACCGGCGGCCCGAGAGGATAGCTGCGCGATGACCTTGCCTAAGCTTGCGAGGCCTGCGTTGATCGAGATGCCTTCCTTCGCCCTGTCGCCTTGGGCACCCGTATTCTTCATGCGCTCGCTGCCCGCAAGGTCCACAAAGTGAAGCTTGCTGTCAATCGTTATTGAGTTCTCTAAGCTAGACGTAGCCTCTATCGGCACCGAAAACCGCTTTTCTTGGACTGGGGTGGCTGGAGTCTTGTTCTTTTTCTGAATCAGGTTCAAGCTGAACACTGCATGAGAACGGGAGGACTTCGCATTGATGGCCGTCGCGTCAGTCTGGCGGATAGAGGAGCCAAAGTTGAGTGCGCCAAGGAGGTCATCTATGGAATTGATTGTGACTTGCTGTAGTCCGGTAAGGATGATTCTACCCTTGGGGTCTTCCCGAATCATAACTTGAGTGCGCTCGCTTTGCGGTACATTCTCTGGGACTAGCAGGTCACGCAATTGCTCGTTATAGATCTGCTACGGTGTTAACAGGCGACTTGACTACAGAAATTTTGACTAACCTCAACGTATGTTGCTTTCAACTGCCAATTCCTATCTCCTGCGCTCGCTAAACTCCGCAACGTTGGCAGAGCATGTGTGGAATACCGCGAAGGTGTCCAGGCACCGGAGCCAGGACGGGCGCTTGAAGACCCGGTCAACTTCTCGAAAAGGGCGGCCGCTGCACGTGGGACGACACCTATGACGGTGTCAGATTAGCCGCAAGTAGCCTGGACGGGCGACACTCGCGGTAGCGCTTGGTAGCGCAGCACACGGGAGAGGTTGAGTTTGACCAAGAGGCGGTGCTACATACCCATCAGCGACGGATCACTCTGCTCTTTTGTGCCGGTGGTGCCCATTGTGTACGACTTCCCAGCGCCAGACTGGCCGTATGCGAGGATAGAGACATTGTAGCCCTGGACGAAGGAGCTCACGCTCTCGTTCAAGTAGCCCCATATGCTTTCCTGATCTACGTCTTCGCCAAACACCCGGTCGAAGATGAAGAGCTTCTTGCCCTGGGCGGATTCGACAGCTAAGCTAGTAGGCGTAGTGACGTGACACGTTGATCCACGGAACCGCTGCGGAATAAGCTCGTAGCCCGGGTCTGAAGGTTGAATTGGAGGGCGGACGCGGATTGCTGTTGCACGATTCAGCCAAGGTCACCAACATGCGGTGTCCAGCGATAATTCATACCGACTTTGACGGCGGTCTTGGTGTCCTCGTCGGAGGCTCTGCTTCCGCCACCGTGCTTGCTGCTTGCGCTCATGCGACTGGAACTGCGATTCGACCGGATCATGGCGCTCATGGGTCGCTGGTGCACTCCGCCCGCCGGCGACGCTGGCGGAGAGGTCGCCATCGCTGGCAGTGCGAGCGTAGCAGTCCCGCAATGTGTCGTTCAATGCGAGACGGTAGGCTGGAGTGAATTGGTGTTCGAGTCCGTGGTCTGATGGTTCGAGTGGAAACGCACCCTGAACGGCTGGACGCGAATTATTCCTGCAGGGACGGCCGTGCGCGAGATTGAGGGCGACGCGATGCGTGTGCGGCAATCAATTTCTGTGTCGACCCGGGCTCGCAGAGTCGTCGCTGCGTGCTCTTTTCTTCGACAGAATCGATTCTACTTCCTCGGTGTGTCTGTGTCACCAGAAGCCACGCGCTGGCCGGAAAGCGCAAGATTAATCGGGAGGCTGAGATTTCGGCACCACCCCAAGCGGCCTGCTCTAGTCAGGGGGGATTCTAGGGATAGGGGCATCCCCGAGTCCGGGCGGAGGATTAGTGGCTTTGGTCTCACAGCGGACACCATCACGAAGTTTATCAGTGGCCTACCTGGGTAGATACGGATTACGGAAGCATCAACGAATAGCCTGGTGGAACCGCGATCCTGACGACTAGGAGTTGTGATTGCTCCGTGGTTCCTGCCTACTAGTTGCCGGCCAGCGGCCTCCCAGCACAAACCAGAGCTCCGGCGGTTCTCAAGGTAAGAACATGTTCGCATTCTATGTCCCCTTCCAAAGCGCAGTCTGACGCATTTGCATCACGGTCTGGTTCATTGCAAAGAGCAGTCTCACTCGAGCCCTCGTCATAATGCACATCTCTCTGTGGTACGGCAGCTTTCTAAGATGCGGTTCGAAGAGTCGATGATGCCTAGCTGCATCTACCCGAAGACTTTTGCTTCTACCGCAGTCGGGTGCTCGCATTCAGTGGCATCTGCAACGATACCAATCTGCCAGCGACGTCTGTTACTCTCCGAGTTACTTACCGCGCGATCGGAATACTCCCAGGTCGGGTAAACGATTGCTGCGCAGGCTCTTAAGGCAGGTCTCCAATTCCCGCGCAGGGAACAAGCCGGGCTGAGTCCGCAAGGGACCCCAGACATCCCGGGTAATGGCGCGAAATGGTCCATGAGCCCTCATAACCTGGATATTATGCTCGTGAGAGCGAATATCCTGGGTGAAGGAGATTAGACCTAACTACGCCGGAGCAGCCAGAAGGTTTCCGCTTACTCCAAGTCCTCTCAGCAACCAACTCGCTAAGTCTTCAGGTCTTGAGCAACCTCGAGCGGTCCCTTGACAGCTCAGTTCGCCTGGTACCAGCTGGAAGTCTCAGACACTCGATTTCACAAAGTTCAGGGTTGCCGTAGACCATTCTACCAAGGAATTATCGAGCGCACGTTCTTGCGCCGGCCCGAACGCCTGGAAAAGTGTTTGATCATCCTCCCCGTGCCGCTGGATCAGCCACAGTTCGGCAGCGGAGCTTTCATCTCCCGCTCACGAGATTTTGACTTTTGCGATCCGTGGGCAGACAGCCATCTGGGCTGAAAGCTTCATTGTACAATTTTCCGTAGAATCCTGCCAATCGGGAGTCGCCGGCCGCTGTGACACGACGCCCCGGCCAGTTCCTTCTTGAACAAGAGCGTACTGGGTTCTTGGCAAGATACTGAACCCCATTACGTTCGTCCCGGACCAATCACGCTACCAGTGACAATTTGCTTGTAGTAGATGTAACCTGTTACTCAATCCCACTCCCTGCTTAGATGCTAATACACCTGACCTTGAAAACAGAGCGGGTATCACGAACACCATGAAGAATTGCTTACAGACCTAGTATAGAAACCATCACAGCCGCAACGACGAAGATCCAGCTCCCAGGACCAGAAAGCCTTATGCTTGCCGCGGAGACGCGGAATGCTACCTCTGGAACTCCTACCTCTTGCACGCCATCCACCCTGCAAACCACGGTGCACCCATCCTCTCCTCTCTTCCTCTTCCCACCCTCACACCCTTCCTCCCCACACATCCCTCCCACCGGCCCCGAGACATTAAACACAACCTGCACCCAAAGCACCTGCATCAGCGCCTCTGCGCCCACACTCATGTTCCCGGACCAGCTCCC
The DNA here is from genome assembly GCF_000281105.1 of Coniosporium apollinis CBS 100218. Classification (NCBI taxonomy): domain Eukaryota; kingdom Fungi; phylum Ascomycota; class Dothideomycetes; genus Coniosporium; species Coniosporium apollinis. The sequence goes on from NW_006913296.1 coordinate 75,049, forward strand.
GCCATCACTCCACAGGTTCATCACCAGCCCCGATGGTTTCCGTGGGACGCTGTACTCGCTCCTCGCTACCAGCTCCTCATCCATATACCACGTCGACCGCCCCGGCAGCCAGTCAATGCGATGCGTCCGCCACTCTCGCCAACTCCCTAGCCCCGTGACGGGTAAACTGCTCCCGGGAATCTCCTCCCCGCTCTCGCTGTCCACGGTCGGCTGGTTCGAGTAGCGGATCGTGCTTGCAGCGTCGGAGGTTAGAATCTCGATGTCTGACTCGTTGGTGTCGTCGACGAAGGTGAAGAGGCCGGCTACGGCGCCTGGGTCGCCAGTTATGCGCGCGCGGAAGCGGACGGAGGCGTGGAGGAGGTTCTTTTGCTGGTTCTCAATCTCGGCGGTGGATTGGAAGGTGGGGTGGCGGGTGGTGCGGAGGGCAAGGTGGGTGGTGTAGGGTTCGATGTCTTCGGAAGGGGTTTCGACGTCGGAGGCGGAGGTGTTGGGTATGGCGGCGTTGCGCTGTGCTGTAGAGTGAGGGGATCAGGTCAGTATGGTGTGTGCTTGGTAAGGGGTCTAGGGTTTGTGAGGTGGGGGAGGACGTACCGATGTACACATTTGCAGCCGAGTTCTGCATCCTTACAGGCGCCTCCACCGTAGTCTCTTTGCCCCAACTCATGATACCCCAGTCCTGATTCCACTCCGTACCGTTGAGCACATCCTGGTATGTGTCGGCGAGCTCCTCTGCTCCCAGGTCTTCATCCTCCTCTAGCGACGGAGGTATGCTGGTGAACTGATCTGGAGAGGAGGCGAGGTTGCGCCAGTCGTAGAAACGGTGGTATGTGAAGTATACTGGCGACGAGTCGGATGAGATCTCGTAACAGCCGCAACTGGGGGAGTTGTCTTTGGAGGCGGTTATCAGGTCTGCGGAGGCTGCCGCCCGAGTCGTGCGGAGGTTTAGGGAGAACAAAACGAGAAGAATGTCGAGGGGGCTCATTGAAAGGTTTGATAAAGAGAGTATACACGAGGAAGCATGGGTGACTTTTTTCTAAAAGACGATAACCAAGAGACTGTAGATAGAATGATCCAACTCACAAGAACAATGGATTATTAGCAGTTAGGGACTCATGTAAGAAACACAGAGTACGAAGCCATCGGTCCAGGTGCAGCTATTCTCCAACGCTTACGGTGGTGTGAATCCGCGCTTACGACTAGTCGCCAAAGGTAGCGCTTGACGTCGGCCCCCCTGAATTTAGTATCAGGGGTGACTTGCGTCCGTCCCTGACGATCACCAGGGGGTCGTCCGTTTCAGGGGCGACTAGCAAATATTCGAGATGGCAGCATCCACACGTGACATTAAAGACTGAAAATGGAGCCCTGCTTGGACAATTTGAGGCATTTGGGGGAGGAACACAAGGTCGGTGTATGCAGGTCAGAAGTCATACCCTACGCGAGCGTAGCGAAGGATCTCAATGCGGGTTCACCTCAGGCTCTTCTCCGGTGACTTCTGTTGAGAAGCGCAGCGATGCTGAGCCAGTAGATCACACTATCACTTCAATCGTGGTAAGACTGGAGCAGTTTTCGACGGATATCTATCAAGTTCCCTTTCCAAGAATACCGCCAATACTCCATAGCTATTCTGTGCATGTAAACCCTTGGGATGGAAAAAGGCGAAGGCAAAATGTCAACAAGGAACACCCAGGTCGCCAAAAGCGCAGTATTATAAATACCTCCAGGATAGACAAACTTCCATCGCCCAAGAAACAACCAGAATCCGCCAAGACAACTCCAACCCGCTCCGCCCTGAACATGAAATAGAGCCCTCGGCCAAGGGGAGAAGGACGAGTTCACCTTCAAGAGAAGTAACCAGATAACACCGTACCAAAATTCATATCATCCAGAAAACGACCGTTGAGAAACAAGACGAGCTATACCGCCTGCCAAAAAAGACAATACCGGCTTACGCAGAGCTGATGATCCTGCCGTCAGCGGACCGCCGGATGCCCGTCGCATACTTCGAGACAGGCGGCTCAACAGATTGCATCTCTGACTCAGCGCCCTCGTACGTCTCCTCACCATGCTCGAGAATCCGGGTCGGCACTTCCGGGATATCCTCCTGCTTGTACTGCTGCAGGCTGTGCCTCTCCGGCGTCGTCGACTGGCTCGCAATTGACATCGAGGTGCTTGATCGGTTGTGCACCAGATCCGGTGTAGGTGGGATGCTCGAGTGGACCTCTGGATGAAGGAAGCTAGACTCATCGCCATACTCGCTACCTTGGCTAGCGCTTCCAGGCTCAGAGACCGACAAGTTGCGCCCATGGCTTGACTTCGCGACTGGCGAACCATCCTCGACATCCGCTCGTTGAGCGAGCTGCAGACCCTCGACGGCGGCAGCGCATTGCTCCGAGATGTTTCGGATGATGTACGCGATCGCATCGGTCTTGTCGCGCAGATGCCTGTCCGCGACATCTGCCATGGTGATCTGTGACAGGCGCTTCCGCGTAACAGGGCTGTTGAGTAGTCTCTTCTCCATATCAGGCGAAACATCCTCGGCGTCCAAGTGCTTGATGTCCACGCTGGACCGGTTGAAAGCACGGCTAGATCCACGAGAGTCCATGCCGGGAATGCCGCGGATGGTGCCCACTTCGGACACATCCTTTTCGCTCACTTGGTCCCCGTGTTTTTCGGTGTTGGAATCCTCATCCTCGACCTCTTCAGGAACATCCTCGAAACCTTCCTCAATGATCTCGGAGATCTCGGGCGCCGACGACAATGACTTGACGATGTGCTCCATGTGGTGGGCTTGGCCGTCGATGAGCGCACGAAGATGAAGCACCACTCGCTGAGCTTCATCCCGTTGGCGGAGGATGGTAGTGTTAGTGTGCTGCAGAGCAGAGAGCTCTTTCTTGTTGCGCTTCCTTTCCAGTTCGAGCTCCTCGGCAATCTCCTGTTGCAAAACAAGCGCCTCGAGAGCATCGTCCCGCTGCTTCTCCGTGCCAGACAGACGTACGGTGAGGCGAGCAGCATCATCTTTCTGCTGATCGATGAGGCCAGTAAGACGGCGGTTCTCGCGCTTGTGATTCTCGATCTTAACCTTGAGGTCCTGGGTCTCTTTCGTGAGCTGTTCAGCAAATGCTTGGAACTTGAGGAACTGTTGCTTCCAGCTCTCAAGCTCCTCGACAAGGAAGTTGTTCCTCTTGGTGACCTTAGACAATTCGGTGTCCATCCTGCCCTTGAGATTGATGAAATCTTGCCACGCCTCCATAGCATCTCTGGAGTACTGGTTACGCTCGCGGACAAGCTCGTTCAGATGCCTCATCGACACCTTGGTCATCAGCGGCTTCTTCACCTGACCTCCGAACAGAGCCTTGACGCCAGTGTTTCGGCCCTGGGGACAAGTAAGTTTTCTAAGTCCTGCAATTCAGCAAGGATGAGTGCTTACCAGCTTCTCGCAGACGTGGTCCATAATGCCCATGACAGCATCTTGATTCCACCAGGTAGGATCTTGAATGCTCTCAACTTCACCACGCATGACAATGATCTGGCCAGCAGGAACGAGCTTGCCCCCGCCGTATGCTGACCGGAGATGCTGCGGCACACCAGAGGGGGACACCTCGCCATTGAGCGCTTGGGTCAGGCGGCTGATCATCTTCGTCCTTTGACCAGGCGTGAGAGCTGTCGGCGGGCTGGAAGTGAGAACAAAGTTCCGATCAAGATCAACGACCAGCGCGTCGCCAGGTGCTGTGAAGAGAGTACGGCATTCTGCTGTGACTCCAAGGATGTAGGGCCCCGGTTCCTGGACAAGTTCGTGCACGTGACGCGCATGAACGACTGGAACATAGAGGCCGCTCCATTCGTAGACGCGGACGCAAAACCTCACTGTCTCAGAAGCTACAGTGAGCATCGCTGGGTAGTGACTGACGAAGATGATGCGTCTTGTCGGTGAGACTGCCGCCTCGAGCACGCCTACAATGTTCGGTATAGACAAGCAGGTGAACAGCGGCCACATTGCGAAGTTCTGGAAGCCAGTAGGCGAGGATGGAAACTGATAGCAAAGAGCGTAATCCTTCATGTCGATCCTAACAAGGTCGTTCAGTCGCGGCGCTGGGAAGCTGAGGATGCGCGAGACCTCTTCAGCGTGGAACAGGTTGGTCGCCTTGTTCCAGTGAATCCACATGCCGCGCAGATAGTCTCCCAGGAGATTGTAAAGAGGATACCTGGAGAGGAAACTCAGGCAGTAAGGAATCCAGTAGGTCTCCTCTGGCGACTCGTAGTAGTCTGGCTCGGTCCTCTTCCGCAGATCGCGGATGGTATCTGCCCTCTTCTCGTCGGCTCTTGACCACACACGCAGTGCGATGCCATACAGAGTTTGCGAAGAGTCCTGTTGCAGAACGAAGGAGTGGTGCACGCAGTGAGGCTGGCTCCTGCCAGTGCAAATCTCAACATCGTGAGGAAAACATGCCTGGAAAGTGTGAGTGCACGTGAGCAGACTGTCCGGCATGGTCGGCTCCATGCTCCACCAGGAGATGGCTTACCCGCATTGCTGCATGCAACGACTTCGCGACCTCCCTGTCTTGCTCCAGTCTCGGGCTGCTTCCTAAGATCTCAGGCAACCAGAATTGACCAACGGCACCCTTCATATGGGTGATCTTCCCTTGAGCCGTTGCCGGAGCCTTTACCCACTGCGAAGGCTCCCGGCCGACACCGCAGACCATGTAGGCATGGGTAAGGGTTTTCGGCGTTCGTTGTCCTGGCTTGGTGTTGAGGGTCGAAGGCAGCGGTTGAGTAATCCTCGAATGGAGCGAGGAATTCCTGCTAGGGACGATGAGACTGTCGCCCTGGGCAGCGGATGGGGGACGGTCGCCCGACCGCGGACGGGAAGTGAGTGAGGGCGCCATTGTGGACACTCGGTATTTCTGACCAAAGCAATCGAACACTCTCCCGCACAGCGCAAAGGACCGGCCTGTGAGCGCGATGGAACTGATATGGACGAGCGGCAGATCAGATTGACATTAGACTACGTCGGAGAGGATGAGAAACGACTCGTGGTGGGCTGCCGGATAGTGCAACGGCTTGATAAAGAATGAAACGAGCAGCTGAACGGAGCCCCAGTATTTTTTGCAATTGACAGGCGTTGTACTCGAAGTGACAGAGTGAGAGGAGAAAGCTGGGCGAGGGGAGCAATTGAGGAGGATTCGCTGGGCCTGCCCTGGCGCCGCTGGCCCAAGCTGATGGGATGCTGAGATTTGTTTGAGTTAAGGTAGCGGCCACTGACTGCCTTGCGACCCATGCAGCAGGAGCAAGTCGTGCAAGGTTTGGTCGGGAAACGCCCGGGACTCCACAACAAAGTCCGCCATCCACCTTCGACCGTCCTGCACATCTTGCAGACGACGACAGCGAGAATCACTCGTTGGACTCGTTAGACTATGCTGCTGCTGCACACTCACAAACGCAAACGATCACTGCCACGCCTGATCGCCCCTTGTCGAAGCTGAAAGGCGTCGATGCTGCAGTCTTCGTATCAGATCGCCAGATCGGCCTCCGTGCACATGTTCCAGGGCAAACGTGGTGCCTGCACTCCGTTCGCTTGGTGAGGTGACGAATAGGGGCATTTCCTTTGCGCCGTTCGTCTATGAGGCCCGAGTGGCTTTTTGGAGCCGGCTGGGGGCTTTCTGCGGAGGAGATGAATACCTAGGTACTCGAGCACCTGTGCCTGCCGTTTACTTTGCCTGCAATGCTGGAGTCTCTGACAGCTGCCACATCTTAGTGATTGGACTGCGGTATGAGTGGTCGAGCAGTGTTTTGCGGAGGAGCAAGATCCGACGAGTGGAGGCGAGTGCTCCGTCCTTCCGTTTCTGGCTGGCAGTTTGTCTGTCGGACCAAAAAGGGACACGCGGTAAGGTAACCATAGCACCCTAGAAACGTAGTTGAGAAATCACCGGTACCAATCATCCATTAAACCCTAGAATTCCTCGACCGCTCCACGCTCAAAGCTCAGCGGACCGGTCCTGCCTCGGAGGCGAGTGGCAGACCTGAGGTCGGAGGTTCTGTTGCAGGCATCTTGTACCTTGTCCACTGTTTGACACAGAGACAGGACGCGAGTGATCCGACATGTGCTCGTTGAACTTTCGATTCGAACGCACCTATGGATCATGTCAGTACACAATACATTCTCTTTGACAAGGAGGATGGAGCTAGTGCGCGCTTACTCGCAAGGGCACCGGATTCCCTGTTGCCCCAAGATCCTCCCAGCTAGGTAGGTAGGTACCCAGGCAGCCAGGTAGCCCTAGCCAGGCCCTGGCTCTTTCCGACGGCTGACGGCCAGATCCTTGGGTAAATCTTCGTTTCGTTCTCCACGGCTTTTCCTTCCCGTCCTCGCATCCCGCGCTAACGTTGGTGTAGAACTCTTCGGCCACGGCAGCGTCCTTCCGCTTCAGAGCACGAGGGTAATCTGATCGAAAACGAATACGACTTAACTCAGCCAACTGTAGATCAACATCTGAAGGCCTCTGTGCTAAAGTCTGCATCTGCCATCCCATCGGCATGTCACACAAGCTCGACTGGCTTCGATTACGCCAACACCTGTAAGGAAACAAGGCCTTTGGTCCACTAAACTCCCTGCTACCACGCAAACGGGTCCCCAAGGGCTGCACACGGCCGACGTCGATCCATCTCGCTCGAACGCTTGTTTTCCCGTCCAAGATGGACCAACCACTGCTGAGCGAGCTGTGTAGCATCTGGTGAGTCTTGCTTCTGGTCCGCAGGTCCTCATCTTCGATTACGCGTGCGCCGTTCCCGTCCTTCTGCCTCATGCCCTCACGGCTTCGCCCACGTGATGTTCAACGCTGATCTGCTGGTAGTCACAATGAGGCTCCCAAATACAAGTGCCCTCGGTGCTCTGCGCGCACATGCTCCCTGGAATGCTCCAAGAAGCACAAGCAGCGAGCGCAGTGTTCTGGAATACGGGATCCTACTACTTTCGTGAGGAAGAGCCAGCTTGCCACTCCTGCGGGCATTGACCACGACTACAACTACCTGACCGGCGTCCATCGGGCTATCAATGTCGCTGCTGAAGACGCAGAAGAACGGAGTGTAGATGCTGCGAGTGAAGATGGCAAGAGACGGCGGTATCGCGAGCATCCAGACTTCCGCGCCCGTGTAGCGGCCACTCGAGTTATCATTGATAGAGCTCCTGAGGGCATGTCCAGGCAGAGGATGAACATGTCCCGGTGGAACCAGAAGTATGTAATACAGTTTGGTGCTACACACTCCAAAAACGCATACTAAATCGAACCAAGGCGGAAATGCATAATGTGGACTGTCGAGTGGATTCACGCTGACGGCTCCCGAGACGTGAATGGACGTGACAACGGAGTCTTCGACATAACGCCGCTGTCCGATGCCTACCACGCGCTCCTCGAGGGGAAAATCAAGAAGCGAAAACGTCACTCTCTGGATCTGGGAGTTCAGGAATCCCGCGCTGCATCGAACACCAACGAAGCCGTCCAACGTGGGGTGCAAAAAACTTCAGGGTCAACCGCTCCTAACTCAAACAAGGATTCTTCCCAATCGACAGCAACGCCTGGTCAGGCTAGTAGTCCGCTGGACGATATCCAAAAAGTATCTGGACTACCAGCCAGGCTCCCGACTGATGAGTCCACCCAGCCTAAGCCCGACACCTCCTATGGGCAAGCGTCAAGCGCATCCATCAAAGCCGAGTCTCCTGAAGTATCTGCTTACCACTTCTACCTCGTAAAACCACATACAAGCAGCGCCCGGCCCGTGCTTATCCCCATCTCCGGGTCTCAGAGCCTGTTCGAGTGTCTCCGAGAACAGGTCGTGCTCGAATTTCCGACCATACAGGTACTCTCCGACACACCAAACTCACTACCGGACCGCTTCATGCTAGAATCTGACTATCTAGCTCAGTCACAGGCGGAAGCGCAGGAGCTCGACGAGTTACTAGCGCACGTCAAGCAGCCGTTGCAAGACGATAGCGGGCATGTGGGTAGTGATGGCGGAGGCAGTGTCCCGCAGGATGTAAAAATGATTGCGGAGATGCTTCAAAAAGACGTTGGCGGTAGCCGCTGATGTTACATCGAAAGCATTCGACCTTAGTCTTGTCCAAAGTCGGCCATATAAATAAGATCGCATGATCTAACTCATCACATATACTCACACATGCAAAGACTCGGAAACTATGATACAATGCCGTGCCAGAGCCACCCACCAACAGAAGCGCCGGAAGCCCTCACCGCCATCATGCGAGGATGCAATGGTGCGTGGACGCGCATTAACGACTCCCATCTCCTACCCTTCCTCTTCACCCTGTGGCCCACTCTGGCCCTTCGCGAAGCCCCATGACTCCCCGTCTAGCTGGGTATTCCGTAACGTCAAAGATCATAACGTGTGCACATCTCAATACTCTCTCCAATCTCTTACACACCACCTCTCTCCCTCCAGAATACACCCCCTCCCTCTCGCGATAGATCTCACAAGAAATACTCGCCCCTCGTCCCCCTCCCTGCCGGCACGGCGCGCCTGTTATCAGGCACGGCGCTGAAGATGGTGAATTTGGGCTCGAGATCTTCCTGCAGACTCATAATGGAGGCGACGTTGCCGCAGCGGTAGCAGTAGTTTGGCGCTGACCAGACTGTTACGACGTCTTTGTCCTTGAAATGATACTGGGGAGGATTGATTAGTGTTGATCAAAAGAAGGGAAAGCTTTGGGGGCGTACTTTGTAGCCTTCGTTGACAAGCTGGTGGGCGCGCGCTATCAGCTGGAGGCCGTTGACGTGGTTAAACTGCGAAGAATAGTCAGAGGAACCCTAAATGGATTTCCGAGATGCTCGGGCGGACCCCACCTCTGAAGACACCTTGTCGCCGAACAGCCACCCAGCGCCCCTTGGCGACACAGCCCACGTGTCCACCTCTTCCGGATCACTCCACACCAGGTCACAGAACGCGCCCTCATGTGGAATCTCCTGCGCTCGCGCAACAACGCGGATCTGGTCCAGCGTTCTGATCTCGGGACTGAGCCCACCGTGTACGCAGAGGACTTTCCCGTCGACAATAGCGGCTAACGCTAGGAAGTCGAAGACCTGACAGCAGGCTTTCCATACAGATGCGTTGCCGTATTTTTGCTGGCACTCCTCGTAGAAGCCGTAAACTTGCGTGATTTGGCGGGATTCGTGGTTTCCTCGTACGAGCGTGACTTTGTCGGGAAATCTTTGGTGATGTGGTTAGCTTCTCTCCGCCCACTCTGCACATACCCGAGAGAAACAGGCTTCGGAGGTCTGGTAAATGTAAAGGAGGGCACATACTTGGCCTTCAAGCACATCAGCAGCGTAAACGTCTCCAAGCTAAAATACCCCCTATCCACAAAATCCCCTAAGAACACGTAGTTCTGCTTTCCGTTACCCCCACTCCCCTCTACGTTCCTGTTCGCACCACCCTGCGGCGCATCACCCTCATCGCTCATTATACTCCTCCTCCTTGCGCTAATACTCCTCGGCCTCCCCCTCTCCTCATCCTCCTCATCCTCATCTTCCTCCTCGTCACCGCCAGGCCCCGGCGGACTGCTACTGCTCGGCCGGGTGTAGTTACTATCAGCCTGGAACCTGCGCTTCATCTTCCGCTTCGCTTTCGGATCCGTGATCTGCGATGGTGGCTCGATGTCCGCAGCGCTGATGGTCTTCGGGGCGGCGGTCGGGCGCGGAGCGGGGACGGGCGTGTCGGAGGGCATGCCGCCGGCGACGCGGAAGAGTTCGAGGAGGTCGTAGAACTGGCCGTGGATGTCGCCGCAGACGGTTACGGGGGTGCGGACGGGCTGGATGTTGGATTCTGCGGCCTGACTGAGCGCGGGTTTTTCTTTTTGGGACGGGGTTGAGCCGGTGCTTACCTTCCATGAGACATTCCTTGACTATCTCACATAGCCGCTTCATGTCGGGCTCGGGTAGGTATTTGCACTCTTTCGCGGCTTCTAGCCATTCGTCTGGGCCGGCGCCCTTGGAGAGGCGCGCTGGGCCCGGCTGGGGGACGTCGGGGTCCTTCGCCATAGTGATGGAGAGGCCCTATACGGTGATGTGCTGCGTTCGGCGGGTAGTATGTGCTTGATGGAGGTGTATACCGGGGTTGCGATATTGGAGGCTGTCGTATTACGGTCCAGTATTATCTGTACACGAAGATGCACATGCTTATTCAACGTTGCCCTTGACTGCGCGTGCAATCCTCACAGATGTGGCGGCAAGTTGGTCTGTTGATGGTGCCCTTGGTGACTGCGGATCTCTTGGGCGTGAGCTGGCCGAGGATCTGCAGGCGGTCAACGTCACAAGGAAACTTGCAACACCAAACACCCTCCGCGAGTCTCTCGCAAGGAGTACACACAAACCCCCATTGCGCGCTCTTCTAGCTCGACTTCCGCCGTATGGCCCCTCCAACAGGCCCAGCGCAGGCCAACGGCGTCATCCCCATCTCAGCAGCCGCTATCCAGAAGAGCACCGCCGTCAATGGAGCGCCCCGCGGCTCATCCGCCAAAGCGGCAGCCCCACGCCTAAAAGTTGTTGTACGCAGGCTGCCGCCCGGTCTCACACAGGCGGAGTTCGAGGCAGCTGTAGGAGATGAGTGGAGGCTCGGGGGAGGCAAGGTGGACTGGGTTCTTTACAAGGCGGGCAAAGTCTCACGAGAGTAGGCGCAGATCAGTTATTGGTACGGGAACATAAGCAGAAACTGACAGCCGCTTGTAGCCTGGCAAAGCCTTCACGCCCTGCTCGAGCCTATCTACACCTCACCGACCAGAATCACCTTGGTCCGCTTGCAGAAAAAGTCCGCCAGACAGCGTTCGTCGACGCCAGGAACACCACCAAAGACGCCGCGCTGATTGGGCCACCCTCGGTCGAATTCGCACCTTACCCACGCATACCCGGTGGCAGACGCCGCAATGATGCTCGTCAAGGCCTTATCGATCAAGATCCCGAATTCAAGGACTTCCTTGAAAGTCTCACCAACCCAGTTACCAAACCCGCTGCTCCCGACGCGGCAGAGACGCCGGTCGGTGTGAAGGAGGAGAAGATCACTACAACGCCTCTGATCGAACACTTGAGGGAGAAGAAGGCGGCAAAGGACAAGGCTGCAGCAAAGCCCGCCACTAAGCACGCTCATGGAGAATCCAAGGATGAGAAGGCCTCGGAGAAGAAGATCCTCGTGAAAGGAGGCAAAGAGAACGCAGTGTCACCGGAGAAAGCAAAGAAGCCGACTAGGGCAGAGCGGGACAAAGCAGCGAAGGAGGCAGTCAAGGTTTTGAGCAAGGAGGCAGCCGCTACTTCGCAACCAGCTATTGCAACATCCGCACAAGCTGCACCGATACCAACAGGACCCGCCGCCGAGAGGAAGCGCGAGCGAGGCAGCGCGGCTATTGCGGCCAACATACTCAAGCGTGACCTGGGCCTCGGCGGACCGGCTGGCGGTAGACGTGGGAAACGCGATGCTCCACCCGAGGCTACACAGAAGTCGGCAGAAGCAACGGCAGCCAAAGAAGCATCTGCTCCAGTCCCAGCCCAGCCCATCGAGAAGCCGACACCAACGTCTCCAAAAGGTACACGCTCGACCCGGGCCGAACGCCGCGCGCACAAGGCTGGTCTAATCGAGAAGACAAACAGCGCCGAACCCGCAGCAGAGGCCAGCAAGGTCCCAACAGGCTCGGCCGCTCCAGCAATTCTGAAGAGAGCGCCCGCAGCACCAACACAACCACCTGCACAATCCCAAGCCCCCAAAGGACCCGCCTCGACCCACTCCACCAGCAAAGCACCCGCAGCATCCCCATCAACACCCCTCTCCACGCCCAAACCCCCCAAACCCACCCTCAGCGACCCAACCGCCCGCTCCGCCTTCCTCAAACACGCCAACCCCTCCCAAGGCATCACGGAGCCCCTCCTCCACACCGCCCTCTCTGTCTTCGGCGCCATCGAAAAGGTCGAAATCGACAAGCGCAAGGGCTTCGCGTATGTTGACTTTGCTGAGCCGGAGGGCCTCGTCAAGGCGATCAAGGCGAGCCCGGTAACGGTGGCGCAGGGCGCTGTGCAGGTGCTTGAGAGGAAGGATAAGGTGGCTAAGGTGTTTGGACCGTCGCCGGCGCATGCGGGGGCGCCGGCAAGGGGGGGGACTGTGATGAGGGGGGGACGGGGGGGTGGATTTAGGGGTGGGAGAGGCGGGAGGGGTGGGTTTGGTGGGCCGAGCCCTGTGGCTAGTGGTGGTGCAGCTCAAGCTCAGGCTCAGGCTCCGGCTGCTGCTGCTCCGGTTGCTGCGGTTGCTGCCTCGCCGGTACAGCCTGCTTCGGTTCCTGATGCGGTAACTTGAAAGCAGAGACCACAATAGGGACGTAACGAAACGGCTTAGATACTGAGCGTCTACTTCGAGAAAGGGTAAAATGGATTGCGACATGGCATCGCAAGGTGAGCGGACTGCAGCAACCAAAATACTGTCGGAGCCTACTCGATAGCTTTGGGGCAGGTCGCTGCTATAGCACCGGTCGAATGAGTCCCGGCAGGAATTACAGTATGAAGCAACCGTATGCAGCCACTATGGAGCTTCACAGCCAGGAAACATAGCTTCATGGTGTCAATGGCAATGATTATACATGATGTCCCTGTTTTATCACGCTCCCAAAAGCAGCGAAATTGAGTGCATTCTAGTGATGGACAGAGTATAGCTAAGTAGAATCGCAAGCCTGGTCACGTGCTTGCCGGTTTTTAGTATGATTATTGTCAAGCCCAGATTCTTACCTCGGCTGTGATGGTCGTAAAGTAAGAAGGTTCAACGCATCTGCGACCTCTCCTCCCCTTCAATTGCGAAGCGAGGGCCCAGTTCGAATCCGATGGTGTTCGTTTCCCACTCGCTTAGGTAACTAGCGATTGCTGGGCGGACCTAAGCAATGAGATCTACTGTCGAGGGAAGCAATTCTGCAGACGCGATCTCACCACCGGATGGCGGTGCTGGATTACCCGCGCTTGGTAACGGGAGGGGGTTTGTGGGATGTTGGATCGACTTTTTTGCACTCCTAATCTGGTGGTCATGGTGCGTGTGTTTTGGCCCTTATGGAGTTTGAGAATGTTGTTTGTTGTCTTTTCAATAAATGCTATCTCTATATCTAGCTTATTGGTCCATCTATTCAATCTTACTCTTCAATAAACCTCTCTACTACCAGCCTGTAGTAATATTGCCTTGGGGCTCTTTCTAGCGACGCTTCAAGACGACATCTCTCGCTCTGCCCTGTCACTGACCGTTTCGACAAGCGAGCCGTCGACCGGGATCATGGCCACTTCTCAAGCACTGCCCACGGCGATCTTCTTGAGCAGAGTACCTGCTGATTGTCAGTTTGCTGCTGCAACCTCGTGTTGAAAAACTCGAGCAGCCGCATCAATGCTGCCGAATCGGAAACTTACAGCAGATTGTTGATAGGCTGCTGCTGTTTGTTCTCGCATTCTATGCTTCCGCCGATGCAATCTTTCATTTCTGTATGGATACAGAAAGCATGTGACGTTCGATATATGCCCGACAGGCAAGGCTCCCTGACATCCATTGAGGCAGTGCACATGGAAAGGATCGGCGACTGCGCCAATTACTCGTGTCGCTCCACGTTTCTGCCTTCAAGCCTGGCAGATCCAGCTAACATCCGCGAAAGACTTAAGTTGAATCAATTCGCTAGAAGGACCGGTCAATTGCACTCCCCTTCAAAACTGTTTCTCTTCCTGAATGACGATGCGGGAGGCCTGAGAAGAGGCTGTGCAGTGTATATAGCAAACCATATTTCCTAGTTACTCATATTTCAAGATAGGCTACACACCTCACTTTGATCTCTTAATCAAGTTCACCAAATCAACCCTCTCTCTCTCAAAATGGCATTGCCAGCCCTACAGCACCTCCTGCGCGAGCGTGACAACCGTTGGAGAGGCATCACGCGATACGGGCCCTTACTCCTCATACCCATCTTGATAGCAGTGATCCTCCTCTGGATCTTCACCGCCGCGGCCCTCGTCCACAGCGCTACTCACGTCCAGACGCGCTGTTACGGCTCCGAATCTAGAGGCACAAGACGTTGCTATACCTTTCATGGCACAGGCATCGAGTGGAAGAACACAACCAGCGCCATGTAAGTCAACCGGCCTCTCCTCGTCTGCTCCAAACCCACTTCCCCCACCGTCGTCACAAATTGCTCCTGCCCACCACCACCATCTCCCACCGTCCCCCACCAACCGCTAACAGCCCTCTAGCATCCACGTCTTCCTCCGCATCTCGATCCTCATCTTCGAGTCCGTGCACGTCCCGCTGCATCTCTGGTTCTACCTCCATTCACGTCTCCACCCCGCCTGGGCCGTCTCGTTAGCCGTGATTCTCATGGGCGCCTGGTGGTGCTGCGCCACTTGGATCTTTACCTACGACTTGTTATACGAGTACTATGAAATGGGGAGGTATGGTGGTGTACTGACGGCCGCGTGGAAGGGGCTCGCTATCTTCAGAGCCGTGCTGGGGTTCGGCGTCGCGCTGGCCTATACAGTGTATATGGGGTTTGCGGCGCATGCTGTGAAGCGGTGGAGGAGGGCGAAGAAGGGAGGGAGAGTTGCGGATCGGGAGGAGGGGTGGAGGTCGGGGATGGGGAGAGCCAGCGGGGAAAGGGAGGTGAACGAGGAAGACCGAGATGATAGCATGGAGCTGGGGAAGCTGTAAAGGAAAGCAAGATACATGCCATGGTGGGAGAATTAGCAGAGTCGAAAAGTCACGAGTCTACAAAGAGGTTAAACGTCTAATGTATAATCAGTCGTACGCGGCAGAGATGGGCGTCAGGTCATGCTCAAGACGCGACAGGAGAGATCGAGCAGGAGAACGTAATACTATATAATCGCTGGTTAGCTAGTAAACACATAAGGTCCCGATCGCCGGCCCAACAATAATATCGCATGATCAAGAAGATGCCGTGAGGCAAACCTATATCATAGCTTTTAGCTAGTTCTCCCGTACCTCTCCAGTGTCCAAACGAATGTACAGTAAACCGAAACATTTGGTGCACCCATCACTTCTTCGACTGTCGGCAAAGATGACAAAAATGCAACAAAATAATGATGAACGACTATGCCGCCAAAAAGCTGGGAGGAGATGAGTAAAGTAATTGAAAATGTCCAATGGTATGGGCAGCGAATGAAGACATGAAACACATGATGAACGAACAGCGCACCGCCACCTGGACGCTGCTCGACGAAGGGTATCTACTATGTGCGTGGAAGCTCGCGTATGTACGAAGGCCGTAATGTCGTTTGATAAAGAAATGATAACGAGTATTGATGCTGGAGTTCTAAGGCGGTTAGAGATGCAGAAGCCGGGGCTAAAGTTAAGAGTCCGCTAACATAGGGCAGATGCAGGCAACACGAGCGGAAGATGGTGCCTAGTCTTCTTTCACGGCTCAGACAAGTTATTCCCCGTTTCGACTCAGAGCGCAAGATTGAGAATGCAAGATCGTCTGCAAGAATCTTAACAATACAAGAGCTTGTATCGTGACTTCCATAAGGCCCCAGTGGTTACAGGATGCCCTCAGATCATCCCGGTCGGGCTCTCCATAGGTGCGACTCCCATCTGCACCTGTTCTGGCGGCATGTTCGCTCTGATCTCTTTCGGGTTTCTGTATCCCCCAAAAGCATTGTTCGCCTTCCCAGCGTTGTCGGGTGGGATGACCACCTCCATCAAAGGTGCGCCGAAGCCCCCTACTGGTGGTGGGGGTGGAGGCGGAGGGGGTGGTGGAATGCTTTCATAGCTAAGATGGCTTAAGATTTCAGGGGGAGCGGGCGTGGTTGTTTGCGAGATGCTTGGATGCCGCGTGTACGGATTGGGTGGCAGGACAGTCTCGTACGGTGATGGAACGTAGCGCTCAATTGGGGGCGACTTGGCGCGTGAGCGTGATGTGCTACGCATGCGTTCGGTCACACCCCGTAGTCTGCTTCCAATGTTGTCGCTGACACTACCACGACCACGGCGATGCATGTTTGGGGACGTCGATGGTGGGGGTCCATTCATTACTGCTAACGGACTGGTGGTGCGTGGGTGATCATCTATCGCAATGTTGATGACCTCAAGACTGCTGGTAGAGGAATGGCCCGGTGGAGAATGGACTGCCGTCAAATGCTGGTTTGGCCTAAACATGACAGGTGGAGGAGGCGGCGGCGGAGGCCCGTTGAGATGCTGCAGCTCTGCGAGGAGAGGAGGAGCGTCTTGCTTGTCTTCAATGATTATGACTTGGCTATCGTGTAGTGTCTCATCAATGCTGGCCGTAATTGGGGGCGGAGAACGTTTGGCGACGGAGCCGACCGAGGGAATCTCATTAGGGGACAGCTTTCGAGAATGTCCCCGGCTACCGATTGAGCCTTGCCTGCTCCGCTGCGAAGACCTGTACGCAGCGTGGGAAGGGAACCCAGCTCCATGATCTGGAGGTGCCGAAGCGGAACGCGGCAGTGGTGCCTGCGGCCCGGTTTGCCCAAAGACTGTTGAGGGTAGAAGGGGTCCCACGTCATCCGCTGGTGTAACTTCCGCAGTAATGTGAATAATATGGTCCGGTATCTCCGGTACTGCCGGTATGGATTCGCGTTCATTTGGATCGGTGCTCATGTACCGTGGGTGGCGCATAGCCCGCGGTGTTGCGGGAAGCCCAATTGGAGTTGAGAAGGTCGATGTGCCGCTTGTTGACTTGGGACCATACCGGGTCATCGCTTCAGGATCGACAGACTGACTACGACTAATGCCGTGCTCACTTCCTCCAGACAATGGCGGGAGGAACGACGCCGGATTATTGCCCAGCTCTGTCACGGAACGAGCGCTAAGTCCTGGACGGCCGGCACTTAGCTCACCGGGATGAGGTATGACAGGTGCGGAAGGGCGTCTGGCTAGAGACAGACGCCGTTGCTCAAGTTCTCGTGCCGCCAGTTCCTTCTTTGTTAAACTTCGCGGTTGGCGCACTTGAGGCGCATCGACCTGCATCTTTGGCATACGGGATCTTGATGATTGTCTGCTCGCCGTCCTCTCAGGAGACTCCTCGCGAGTATCGAAGCGAACGCTAGGCCGTCGCTGAGTGGGCCGCCGGCTCCGTGACCGCTCTCGTTCCCCGTATCGATCAGGAGAGGCTTCACGCTGGTTGCTTCTTGCTCTTTCGCCTGGACGACGGCTTGTGCTTCGTTGACGTGGCCTCGACTGTTGAGTGCCAACGGATCTATCGTCTCTAATGTTATCCTCATCGTCTGTCGGAAAGCGAGCCTGGTCAGATGATGGTAGGGGCGGTGAAGGAGAACGCGTATGCAAGCCTTCAGCTCTGAGTTCGGGCCAACCTCGCTCGTCTACGCCAGATCTCTCTGGGCTGACATGTCTACTCGCAGCTCTGCTTGCAGCCCGACTGCCTGGCTTACTGCGGGAAGCTCTTTCCGGTGACTCCATCCTCCGAGATACTTTGGAGCCAGACCTGACTTTTGACGCGGCTGTACGTGATCTGCTCCGAGCTCTCGCGGTGGGTCTTTCAGATCCAGATCCGATGGGGGAAGTGACCTTATAATAAAGCTCGTCATCGTTGCTTTCGGTGTTCGTGTTGTAGAACCCTGCATCCTCTGGCGACATGGGCACAGGTGAGGATGGTGATCGTTTTGCAGGTCTGATGTACCGGACTCCAGACCGACCCCTGTTCTCGGACTGCTCACGGAGGGCGGGCCTGCTGCGTGATCGTCCATCCCGACTTTCAGCGCGTGGCCGGCTCTCAGCTCGCTGTTGTCGAGCGTGAAAGTTAGCTTCTTCAAGGCTGCTGATATACTGGTCAATGCCCCTGATCTTCGCGCTCGCTAGGCTGGCATCAATCAGCGGTGGACTGAAAGCCGACGATGGTGGACCGGTTTCGCCCGTTGCTGGAGCTCCGTGAGTTACCAGGACTTCATCTACGCGCAGTTCAAGGCCATCCGGCTTTCTGTCACGAGATCCATTCCGAGCTCGAGACTGTTCTTGCAGCTTTGTAAACATGCCGAGTGCGGGCGAAGGTAGCGCATCAGGTTTCTTGACTGTCCGGGGGTCGAATGCAACAGCATCAAGCGTGATCAGCTGCTCTTTGTCACCATGTTGAGAAAGGGTCCGGCTGTGGGAGGTGAGTGTGACGTCTACATCTCTTCCTGCAGTGTCAATGGCAGTCTGAGGGGTGAGGTGACGCGGTCTTGCAAGAGGGGTTGCGTCTGCAAGATTGCTTCTGTCTGAACCGCCTCTAGATGGTAACCTTCTCCTACCGTAGGCGCCTGGGGTAGCTGTCCGCGCAGATGAAGGATCTCTAACGCTTCGTTCGCTTGGTCTGCCCCATGGATGCGGTCCACTGGGAGAGATTGCGGACTCGGCGATTGGTGTAACCCCAACACCTAACATTGGTGTCCGCTCGTCAGTCGTTGAGGGTACTGGAGCCGCTCCATGGTTGCCAAAGCTGGTAATCAGCTTCAAAGAAGCATTTTTTGCGGTTAGGCGACTGTGACCGGCTGAGGGTGGCGAGAGCGGCGGACTCAGCTGTGACACCAGACTCTGTTGTTGCTGCGCAGCCAAGACCTCATCCTGAGCCCTTGGTGAAAACCACGGCTCTGAGCTTTCTAGACCTGTGCAGGAGAAGCATCTGACAGCGAGTTGGGGTTGGCCTTGTCCAACAGCAATCTCACCCCATTTACGAACGAGATGGGATTGTCGTTGCCAGTCTGACCGAAAGAACAGGCAAGTCAAGAGCACAGCCTCTAGGTGGTACTTCTGGGAGACGTAAACCTCCACGGCGTCGTTGATCTCACCAAGCCCTAGGAGAATGGCAACGGCAGGATGAACGTCGCCCTTCTCGAGCAGGCGCTGGACGAACGCTTCGCCGACTTTCTTCTGCGAGTCAGGTCCCATAGCGCTTAGCGCCAACAGCATCCAGTCTGACGAAGTCATCGACTCTGACCCGATCATGGATGCCATAACATCATTAGCACCAAGATCACCGAGCCACTTTGAAAGCAGCACGGCGCTGGCTGAGCCAGAGGCATGTCGAGACACTACGCAACCTATCAGCAAAGCGTATATGGATAATGTGAAAAGGAAATTGCTCTTACACTCATCGCGCACAAGCGAGTCGATGTCGTCGTCCCAACCAAATACCACGCTAAGCATTTGCCGTCGAAGATCATCGGTTGTTCGTTGCGGACCGTACTGTGGTGTCCTGAATGGAACGTCACTAAGTCTCGCCTTGACAAAGGGGAACAAGTCAAGGGCCGCGGGAGGCTTGGTCTCCGCCGGGCTTCGAAGAACCTCCTTTCGAAGACTGGAGGACTTGTACTTCGATGAAGTTGCGGAGGACATGGAACGTATAGATATACTGTCGCGGCCAGTTCCGATGGAGGATCCCGATGAGAACACCGTCCCGTCGCTGAGCGAATCGTCTGATGTTCTAGAAGAAAACATCTTGTCGTAGCGCGAGTGAGAGCGCATCCTACCGCCTGACTCTCGTGAACTAACCGAACTCCTACTGGACACAGGGCTTAACGGGCCGACAAGATCACGTCGCTCGTCTTCTAGCTGATCCATCTCTTGCGCAATTCTCTGCAACGGCGACATAGTGGCTCCCTCTCCTTCGCTGCTTTCGGTCTCAGTAAAATCCGGAAGCTCGGGAGCAGCTGCTGATAATGTATGGTTGGCAGCGGCTTGCTGCTCCTTCTGCTCTTCGATGGAGTTTGGTGGTGATGGCGGTGCGTTTGGAGGCACATGCTGCACATTTGCCACCAACATCGGCGTGTTGTTTGGATTTAAGTCGTACTGCTGAGCAGTATGGTTACGGCCAAGCGTGAAGAGTGTGGCTGTTGGTCCATAGTTGGCAATCGCAGTAACACTGTCAATAGTCGGTACGATCACGTATGCAACTTTCTTGGTCCTCACGTCCCAAACCCAGGTCTGCCTGTTGGTGGCGTTAGCGGGATTCTAGTAAGCGCGCGCGGATTGAGCGCTCCTGCACCGCTCTCGTGGATATGCACAACTCACCCTTCGGAGTATTGCACGATACGTCCATTCTTCGACCAGGCGAACCAGCACAGACCAGGGTTCACGCCTTCGGATCTAGTAAGAATGCGTATCACGCTTGGAGGGTCTGTTTGGGGAGCCTTCGCCACACTCCAAACTCGCAGGTCGCCATCCGCAGTTTGCGTCGCCAGCATTTCAGACTTTTGCTTTGACGACGATCCATGCCAGGACAGAGCCGTGATTGGAGAAGGTGCTCTCGGTGATGTCAGTGTGTGCAGGATGGTAAACGATGGCTGCAGCGCCGCGATCAGGATTGAGCCATTTTGATAGCTAGGCCAGTGGTCAGCGCAAGCGCGCTCAAGGTAGGTTCTCTTGCAGGCCGCTTACCCGATGGCATACGTTCGACAGTCAGCGGCAGGTGCCAGTGCTGTGATGGGATCAAAAATGGTCCTTGCTGAAATATGTTCCGATGTTGATGGTTCGAACAAAATCACGTTTCCTTGCGCATTGCCTGAACGTACGTGCATCAGCTCTGGTGTCTGCGATTCTCGGTGACGCGCTTGGGCGACTACTGACCAAAAGCAACGTTGCCGTTCTTCATCCATGCCGCGACACGTATCTGCTCATATGAAGCAAATCGGGCAACCTCCTCGCCTGTGAAGAGGTCCCACACAATAGCTGTACTGCCAACATCGTAGCTCACCACCAATCGACCCGTCCCCCTCTCGCTAACATTGTCCGCCGATATCCATAGCACGTCCTCGCGATGCCGCTCGAATCGCCTTTCAATGGCTAAGGTGTCGTGGTGGAGGCATAGTATAATGGCCCTCTGTGCGTAGAGGAAGAACGCAGCCGTCGCCGCACACGGCTCGAATTGCTCGTCGATCTTTGGGGTTACACTTGGCGTGGGCGGTTGAAGTGGTCTCGCTGAACGGTTCGAAGCTCGTGAGGTGGATCGTTGTCGCGACAGTTGTCCGGTCGACATGCTGCGCTGACCTGTGTCGGCGTCTCTATCAGCCGGCCGCCGCAAGGAAGTCGAGTATCAGGGACGTGATAGAGAGCATTCGCAGAGTTCCAGGAATAGAAGCGGTTTGGGTACTTTGTATACCGGAGCAGTGCGAGCGCAGGTTAGTGCAGGGGAACACTCGGTGCGCAGACCCACTGTCACGCACGATTGACAAGGAATGTGTGCTGTGTGTTCTGGGAGGACAGAGCAAAGGTAGACCGTGCAGCAGCCGGAGCGATTGGTGTAGCTCTACCGCCCAGCAGGGATATAATGCAATGGAACCGGAGTCGAATCAGGGCGCTTACGGCCACAGCAGAGGCGCTGAAGCCGGGCCTGTACGAGGACGAGACCGGAGAGACCCTCGGTATACCAGCCAGTGCGGACTCTGAGCAGGAGAAGAAGACTGCAAAGGGGAAAGGGCGCATCTAACCAGCGCCAAACGGCTGGGCTTGTACGGAATAGTTTGGCCATGGCCGTCTGCGAGGCGGCCGCCTTTTGGAGGTGACACGACGTTCTATCACTAACTTTAATGCATGGTCCTGCAGGACGGGGTTCTGGCTTCTGATTGGTGCTCTCGTCACATCCAGGGAGCCCAATCACAGTTGTCTCGCGCCTAGCGGGGCAGTGGTGCTCGAGTAAAGTACCTCGCTAACGGGCACCTCAACAGCATCGGCAGGTATTCGTCCAGTTTATATATCAGCATATCTTACCAGTCACCACTTCTTGAGAGCCATCAGATTTCCGACAGGTTCAGAGGAAGGCTGAAGTGCTCGCGCGACGTGGGTGGCGTGTTTCGAGGCTTGCAGCGAGTCGGAGCCCGTTGGTGATACCTCAGCAGAGATCGTACCTTTCGGGCTCACAGCATCCATTTTGTGACCCGAAGCGTCTGCAGCCGCTAAGTAGACCGAGGACCTGAGAAACGTTGCCGCACAACGTGGTGAACCGAACAAGCGGCCATTCCGGCACTCAGGCAAGGGGAAGGAGGTGTCTTAAAGCAGGACAGCGTTGGTAAAGCTGCCTCGCATGCGCACTGCCTGCGAACCTCCGTGCAGAAGAACCATAGAGGCATCATCAACGTCTGAAGGAGCTTAGTGTGTACAATCCTCAAGTCTGACAAGAGCCTCAATAAGCGGTCTCCAATGTTTATGATTACATCCACGCCCGCTCACGTTCAATAACGAAGCCCTCTTGGTAGAATGCCGTTCTGCCCTGCCCGGGGTGCCATGGCTCTCAAACACATGACTATACTTATTTCACGGTAGAGAGAGTATTCAAGTGCCGCATTGTAGATTCTTGACGCATAGAGTACCTATCTGTTACAGTCTTCTTTGAAGGCCTTGGGGCCAAAAGGCGGATCGTGAGATATAAGTTGCTCGCTCGAACATGGCACTCCGTATCCATTCACCCGTACAAGAAATCACCCCGTGCTTCCAGAAGCCAAGACATCGGCGCGTTGTAGAGTAAGATCTTCGATCACTTCTGCTGGCACTCCAGCAAGGGCGTCGGCAAGGCACGAGCTGCATCGAGGAACCACAATGCCCTTGCCGGGAGCCACGCTCAAGCACGGTGCTCGAATTGGTACATGTCGCAGACAACATTGCATACGTTGTGATAGTGACAGGGGAAGATTCATTGAATTTATTGATAAAAGTGATAAATTAAGCGCCACCACCCTGGAAGCCTCCAGGTCCCGCTTCCCCCCTCATCTCCCGCCCGTCCACCCGCCATCCCAGCCGCGATCCCAGCAACGGCGTCCCAGCTGCGCACCGTGCGTGGTGTCCAGACCCTTTTAAGTTCATCACCCTGCAAGCCGCAAAGTTTACTTTCACAGTGACATGAAAATAACCGTTCTCGCTTAGGCATGCGAAGCAGTCCAGCCAGGACACGCCGTTGAGCGAAACGGCCTCCGCATCAGCTCCTGTACCAACCCAGGAGACACACCCGATGCCACAGGGTACGCCTTCGTCCACGTTCCCAACAGCTTTCCGTCCGACGGATTGGGTCGTGGTAATGACCATGTGACTCGTCCATGGTGCCACCAGGGATGGCAGCTCGCGTACTGTGGTGAACAGGCTAGGCATCCTGGCGACTTAAGACAACGTAGGCCAACACGACGAGGCCCGTCGCGTACGCGCATCGCCTCGAGCAGTCTGTGCTCGCCGTGGACCTTAAAGGCCCGTAATATAGCCCGAAGTGCTTGCATGCCAGAGATGCTTGTTGGGTCCGAGTGAAGTAGTCCTCGTGGTGTGGATACTTCTGAGCGACATCGTTGTCAGGACCAGGCGACGTGTCGCAAATGGCGGCTCGCAGCACCTTGGAATAATGTAGGTTGAGTTCCAATCCTAGCGTATCGTGCTTCACTCAGGCGTCTCAGGCGACTCGTTGATCGGCGACATCGGTTTTGAGGGTCGTCTTTCCTTGCGGGAGCTCCTTCGCCGTTGCTTTGGCTTAGAAGCGTATAGAGGTAATAGTGGAGCTGCCACGGCGAGATATTCTCGTGGTGGGGGCGGTGGCGCGTCGAGCAGAGGAATGCTTGTGTCGAGTTCGTCCAGAAGATCATCCGGTATTAGATCCAGATCACTGATGAAGGAGCTTGGAGCGCTGCTGCCGAAGCCGCCAAGCGATGACCGCCCGAGTGATGAGCCTGTGGGCCAGCTTGGAAATGCGCAGGACAGAGCTTGGCTTGAGGGAGAGCTCTGATATGTGTTCACAGGTGATCCAGTCTGAAAGCCGATAGAGATCGGCGTCGACGGTGAGGTCGATGGTGAGATTTCGAAATGCATAATGGGTAGTGTGTATTTGTTCTTGTTGTTGTCTGAAGGTTGTATATACACAGACAGTGAGGATGACGATGTTGGTATAAGATATTGTGCTCAAGACGAAAGTAGCAGGACGACTCTTGTTATTATATGACCCTTATGATGTGTCCGCTATGCAACTGTGACTAGAAAAGGGCGGCGGTCTGAAGGAGCAATCATCTGTTACGCGCCTGTGATGGGGGATGGGCGTGATCAAATACCAACACGCCTCGCAAACCGACTCCGGCTGCACCCATAAAATGACTTGTAGCATGCGCTTGTTTTCATCTCCCTCGCCATGATTAGCGGTGAGTCACCGCCCGAAACCGAATTAACGGGGAGAGCGCCCCGGAAGGAAACACCGCTTTTCCATGGCGATTCAAGGACGGCACCCGCGTCAAGGCTGCTCCGGCCGTCAGCCCGTTCAGCCTTCCGCCCAGCTAACGGAGAGATCGGGTTGGGTGTGCGGCATCCAACCCGCATCCCACACCAATGCGCCCCCAACGCCATGGAAATCTCGAGACGCCGTGTTGGCGAGTAATATCCACACCAGAGTTTCTTTTGCTTTCATCACACGGTCGTAAGAGCAGAGACAGCATTGCCGTCATCGTGTTTGGCCTGCTCGTGGATCGTCAAACCTGCCCCGGACATGGCCACACGCCCGCGTAGTACCCGCGCTCCCCCACGGCGGAGCGGTCTGATGGACCTCCGGATTTTGGTTCTGTTTGTGAAGGGTGCACGAATCAGTTCGCAGCGTCGGGTGTCTGCGGGAAAATCATGAATCTTGGGCAGCAGTGGCGCGTTGGCGGTCGTCCGAGCCAGCGGCACGACGGCCGAAGCACGCAAACCTTGAAACAACTGCACCGCCGATCACCGGCGGAGCGCGTCCGTCGCTTGGGGAAGGGTTTCGGCAGCTTTCGTGGGGCTCTCCCACAGCATTTAGATATCTATCTCCCGCATATAGTCTCCGATAAATTATGGAAAGAGAGGTCAGCTGCCCTCCCACATTCTATGGAGCGTTCAGCATGAGGGAGTACAGACTTAGCGGTGTATCTACTCCTGGCTCGTGACAAAGGGGAACAGTCAGCTCTACAAACCGAGTAGCACGCAAACAAGGTCTTGACGCTCGAAGTAGATAGGGGTCTAGAAAAGTACTTTCCTCGTTGAAACATATGGACCAGTACTCTAAAGGACCTACAAAGACCTAGATCGGCCTGTTGCCGAAGCTAGCTGACCTTACTGTTTGGGGCAATCCGAAATGCCCCTCCACCTCTCCGCAACCGTATCAAGCGCACTTTTGCACTGTCAGAACGAAGTGTCAACCCTCGCGGAGCGCCTCGTCTCCTTGCCGGAGTTGATTTGCCTGAGATTCCGCGAGAGGCTCGAGACGGGTATCGTAGGTATTGAGATTTCAGTGCTTTCAACGACCTTCATGCGACTTGCCTTTCCGAGAACTCCATGCATCGCAACGGAAATTGGATCGCGTCCTTCCACATCCGTCTCTAGCCAGCACAATGTCTGTTGTAAGAATTTTCAGCTCTCACTGGCGGTGTGTTTCGTGCCTCTAGGCGTCCAGCGCTCGTCAGCTAATCATCTGTTGACCTGGTCAGTGGTCAGATGGTAAGTTGCTCTGTAACGTAGGTATTGCACTACTGGATCACATGTACATGAGCAGACTGGGACTGTTTGCATAGCAGGAAATCTTCCGCCGAAACCGCATTCCATATCTGAGCCCATTTTTCATTGTTCTCGTATTTCGTAAGGCGGACGGATTATCGCGCGAATCGGTCTCATGTCTCCAACATCTCTTGGCATGAGCAAGTGCGGGGACCCCACGTTCGCGTTTACACGCGCAAGCCGAGCTTCCCCTCTGGTGTCCTTTCCGCATCCAACGGCCGCACGCTGCGGGCTGGGATTGTACCGTTTCTTTCCGACACGCACTGGAGCCACAGGGTCCACGATCAACCGCACCTCCGTCAAAATCACATATCCGAGTAAACGCTAATCCGCTTGACATCATCCATGGCCGTTTTCCGACAGATCTCTCAATCCGCCCAACAGCCATCCCATTGAAAACGTAGCGGTTCATTACCGTAGGAGAACCACCCTGACACCAAATGTCTGGCGAAGAGCTCAATCGCGGTGTACGAGTTCGGATCGGCCATTAACGATTCCAGGAGGTTCTTCAAGCATGGCTTTCGTGAGTGAAGATCCGGCACGCCAGCAATGACTCTCCTCTTCACATCTGTTGCTGGTTCTGCCACGGTATATGGGTTGGCCGCGGCTTTTCCTACAAGCAGAACCTCGTATGGCTTGCGCCAGGAACTGTCGAGTGCAAACATGGGCTCGCCCTTCACGGTCGTCTTGACCCAAATCCACTCCTCAATCAAGCCGACATTGAAGTTCTCGAAAATTCCTCCAGCACCGAGGATCATGGTGCGTATAGCTGGCTTGTTGGTGATCCAGACGGCCAGAATGCCATTATTTGCAATGGGTAGGTCCATTCGCAGCAAGGAGTCCTTGAGGTTGCCCAACGAATCCGTTGAGTATGCCCTCTTGCGTTTAGCGGAATGATTCGTGTAGGGTGGATCGAGCAGTATGAGATCGAATTTGCGAGGCGTATCATACTCCTGTGCTATCGTGCGGATAGCGGCGCGGAGTGATGTGGCGTCGGAGCAGTCGCCAGATAAACAACTTGCCCGTGGAGGAACCCTGCCTCCAGATCGGCGTCAGGTCATCATTAGGCTCTCCAACCGTGTTCTTACCTGAATGTGTAGGCGGCCTTTCCCGTAACCAAGTTATCCAACACTGTCAATCGAAGGACACTGTCGTCAAGGTTATATTGCAGAGGCTCGTAAGGAAGATAACCTTCCTTGTCTTTCTCCTCCTCTGAATTCGTTTCATCTGTGGTCTTCGGGCTACTGTACTTGACGAGAAAGCGCTTTTTGTCTCCATGTTTCGAGTCGCATTGTTCCGCAAGCTGTGGAAGCAGATCTTGCGGCAGTCCTGTTAATCGGGCCATGCTCTTCTCGATTGACTCTTCACGCCATGACAATGTGTCGTCGAAGGTGTTCTCAGTAGTCCCAGGCTGGTGGTCTTCGCGCTTCATCGATTCCCGGTTGTTGCCTTTCAATTGGATTTCCGGAAACAGTTCCCGTGGATGACACCAGTTTCCTTGAAAGTTGGTTCTGATTGCATTTAGCGCTCGCTCTGTGATCGAGCGATATTCCTCGTGTAGAGCTGCATCCACTGTGTTCTCCGCCAGTTTGCTCTTTGCATCATCCGACTTGGGATCGTTCATAGCAAAAGGCACTTCTTGGGGCTTTGATGACAGCAACCTGCTGAAGGCGGGATGATCTTTTGTTCCTTGGGCAGCGGCGATTGATGTTGGAATGTCAATGAGTGTAACATCGCCTTCAGCGTTCCGATAGAGAATAGGGTCTAGAGGCTGCTTGGACGCCATCGCAAGGAAGACCTATGCGGGCAACTGCGAAGTTAATGTTGAGCGTATTCAGCAAGTTTGTTAGACGCGGTTGTATTTGTGTCGCCCACACATTATTGCGAAATGGTATTACGGCGAGCGACACGCTCTAGACACAAACTTGTTTCGACCCTAATATCAAGTGAAATTGCCATATCTACGCCTGGTGAGAAGATGGTTCAGTAGCGAGTAAGTGGTCACGTGCCTAAAAGCCCGGTTTGTTGCGGCGGGAACAACGGCCTTCGGCAAACCCAAAGACGTCACCCGAAGCCTGCCACGGCCAGTCGTGTATGCTTCCGAAGTGGAACGCATAATAAATTAATATCGTTCTCCCACCGACGGCATTTGTTCTCAAACATCAATGATCGGGTAGCCCAAGTGCCCTCTCTGGCATGCCCTCGAGCATCCTAGGCAACGATGCCTACGCGCCTCCGCAACCGGACCGACCACGAGCGATAATGACCACACCTGCACACGCACCGCAGGCAATTCGAAATGCGGACGCTACACTGCCTGAGAACCCGACTGCGGCGCCAAAGCTAGACAAACGGAGTCGGGAATATATCCTGAAGAGCGGACTGGCGGGGGGTATAGCAGGATGTGCCGTATGCTCCACGATCGAGGAAGGCGCTGAGCCCCCGTGAGCTAACGACGCGCAGGCTAAGACGATTGTTGGTCCTCTAGACCGTGTCAAGATCCTCTTCCAGGCCTCCAATCCGCAGTTCGCCAAATATACCGGGTCGTGGTTCGGCGTTGCGACTGCGATTAAAGACATCTGGGCGCAAGATGGTTCAAGAGGGTTGTTTCGCGGTCACTCGGCCACCCTTCTCCGCATCTTCCCATATGCCGGAATCAAGTTCCTAGCTTACGAGCAAATCCGGGCCGTCATCATCAAAGATAAGAGTCAAGAGACGTCCCTGCGGAGACTCACGAGCGGTTCCCTTGCGGGTCTTGTATCTGTGTTCTTTACATACCCCCTCGAGGTTATTAGAGTACGGCTAGCGTTTGAGACAAAGCGCGGCTCGCGCTCTTCTCTCACCGGCATCTGCAAGAAAATATACAATGAGCGGGCGCCTATCGGCAAGGCTTCAGCCCCCCATATAAATACGTCGTCCGCATACCAGATTGCCTCGACAACAACGAATGCCACAGCGACCTCCTTACAGCAGGTGACGCCTCGATCTGGACTATCGAATTTCTATCGTGGATTTACGCCGACCATGTGGGGCATGTTTCCCTATGCAGGATTCTCCTTCCTCACTCACGACGCCATGGGCGACTTGATGCGGCATCCTCGCCTGGCGCGGTATACTACATTGCCCAATACCCGGGGAAAGAGCCGGGATCCCGAGAAGCCTGCGCAGCTGAAGCACTGGGCAGAGCTGACGACGGGAGGAGTGGCGGGCTTTGTGTCGCAGACATTATCGTACCCTCTAGAGGTTATACGTCGAAGAATGCAGGTCGGCGGTGTAGTGGGTGACGGCCACCGTTTGACCATGACCGAGGTTGCGCGAAAGATACACATGGAAAGAGGGTGGAGAGGGTTTTTTGTGGGTCTTGCCATCGGCTATGTGAAGGTCGTGCCTATGGTTGCGACCAGCTTTTTTGTTTATGAGAGAGCGAAATACTACCTCGGCATATGACACCGAATCGCTGGCGTTAAGAAGGATTTGGGCAAGCGGCTTGTTTGCTGGCAGACGAGAAGAACGAATCAAGCAAGTGTCGAGTTCTGAGTGATTAGCAGTTCCCTGTTGTGATTGTAGCTCACCTCGCTCACAGCGATCTTCCCAGTTCAGCGCCCGAAGCTGGCACCTTGGCTCAGCAAAACGCCACGTTTATGCCGCAAGGCGGGCTCACAAAGAGAGCGGTTACCAAGCTGGCGTTGGTCTAGTGCCGAGTATCTCCTTAGGCAACGGTTTGGCGTTAGACGCACGCTCCAATCCTACACGATGCATGGCTCCTATGCAGTCATGAGATTATAGTTGCTAGGACTTGTAGGCCTAGCAGCCACGAGAGATGCCCGTTATTGAATGAGCACCTGTCCCGAGCGACGTCCTGAAACCGCCAAAGCTGTGCGCCACCACAACCGTAGTGGAAGTGTATGCGCTCAGCGCAATGCAATCCCGATGTAGCCAGTCAAGCCCGCACTAGGTGTCCCTGCCTATGAGTTAAAAGACATAGTACCTTCTCCATCCTCACGCCGAATAGGCTGCAGGAATTAGCGACACCAGCGAAACATCTGTGCTCATTTACATGTATCGACCAAACGATCCATACAGCTGCGTTGTGGCCGTCGGAGGGCTGCCGACTCTCGTATATTCGGCTTTGTTGACGGTCCGTCTTATATCTGAGACTCCGATCTGATAGGTCTGCCATATCAGCCGTAGCGCGCATGAATGTTGAGGTTCCGGTACTCAGCCTACTTGCCAAGACATGGCGACTTCAGCTGAAGATATTCATCAGTCTCTGCCAACAACACTGCAAGCCACGTTCGAACTCGCAAATGCCGCTTGCATCGCTTGTGGGGCTGAGTTTCGGAACCTGGGGACGGGTGCATTAGGCAGCGGGTAAAGAGGTCTTAGCATGCCTCAGCCTTCTCCACATTCGCTAAACTCTTCCCATTTCCTAGAAAGCTTGTCCTGCAATCGAGGACTAACAGGCTATGTTTAGCATGATTCCTAAATTATACCCCGGTTCTACTGTCTCTGCCCTATCTTGGCGAGACCAATACGCAGGACGAGTACGCCTTGCGAAAGCCTCCTCAGGCACCACACATCTCGCAGACGCGGATTCGGATGCCCTCCGGGCTCGCTGGCGTCCCACTCGGCATGCTCTCGAGGCATGTGATTGGCGATATCATGGTGCAGCTCCAAATGAGTGATACGAGAATAAGCGGTCAGGTCTCTGACAGCCCTGTTGTTTACTCAGTGGAGACCCACTCCTCTCCTTATGACTAGTCTCCTATACTTGTATAAATCCTTCGTTTCCGTCCTTGGAAGAAGTCAAGACGCAAAGTTTGACGAATATCCGGACCACTTTCTTTGAAAGCACAGTCAACTTTTCATTCGTTGAAATCACTCATCCACATTCATAGCAAGAAGACAGTGTCGAGCATCTCCACAATGTGAGTCCAGTCCATGGAGTCAGTCCATGGAATCCACCCGCGAGTACTCCAGAGCGTCCTGCCGCTACACAAGCTACTGTTGAGCATCACGGCAACATATCACAGGGAGCCTGATACAATAGCAGACTGACAGGTTGAGCAATCAGGGTCCAGTTCCTCGCCCTCACTACGAAGCTCGCTACAGCAGCTCTGTTGCTTGGATCCGCAGCAGCAGCACACCTCGCTCCACGTCAAGCTACCAGCAACGCCCCAGCATGTCCGAATCTATCCATCAGCGGTAGCGGCGGACGCAAAATTGCCATCGTCGTAGGTTTAGCGACGCTTGTAGTGGCAAGGCCAGCCTTTTCTGACGTCTCTACCAACAGGTCGACACCTCCGGCTCCAACAGTTGGACTGATCCATCGAACCTCCGCGTTGTCGCAGCTAGAACCCTGAACGATGCCCTCGTCAGCAATGCTGAAGCCGCAGCTAGCGGCACGCAGGCGGACCAAGTTACAGTGGTTGACTTCGATGGTGAGCTAGCCAGCGTACCTCAAGGCATCTGAAGCGGTCGCTCATACAACAACAGGTTCCGCCGCAGTGATCTACGAGCTTGGCGACCCTGCAGGGGCCATCCCCTTCGATCTTTTGGACTCCTCTGGTTCAACATACATTGCCTCCGGCGTCGAGGCGGCCATTACTGAACTTACCAAGGGCCCGGATCCCACAGCTGACCGCACGGGCATTGTGGTTCTGACGGACGGTTCGGATAGCTACACTGAGCAATTGATCAGCGCGATAGATAACGCGACTGCTAACGGAATCCGCATCTCTTTCGGCTTCCTTCCCGAACGCTCCAGTGCAGCTACAGACCCAGACGTCCAGGCGGCTATACTCAGGACGGGTGGCCAGTATGCCATCTTCAGCTCCGCGGAGTCGCAGCAGAGTTTTGTCAATCTTGTGCTTGCCAATGGCTTGACCAATGACTTGACTGCCTCTAACACATCGTCAACGCTTGTCTCCGGCCTTTCCATCACTGCGTTCGTAGCAGCCAGCGGCTCGAATAAGTTCACGTACAATGCTCAAGCTGGCGAAACACTGAACTACAACCTCACAAGCATCACCGCTGGCACTTTAGACGCTACTCTCACGGACGCGAGCGGTGCTGAGCTCAAAACGGCGTCCACTGACACCAACACAACCTTTACCGTTGACGTTGCTAATGCGGGCGAGCTGGTACTCAGCGTGACTGCCAGCAACACCTCCAGCGCCGCACTCCTTCAAGTCGGCGTCAGCTCGTCACTGGGCATCTCCAATTGTATCCTCACTCCGGATAATACGACTGTTCCGGGCAATACTACTGTGCCGGGCAACCGGACCAATACTACGGTACCGTCTTCGACTGTGTCACGTCCGGCTCAGTATACTGGTGCTGCTGTAGCTGTGACCGGTTCGCAGGGGTTTGCTACCACGGCTTTTGCGGTGGTGTCTTTTGCGTTTGTTGCTTTCCTCGTTTGAGAGCAGCTTCGGCTTGCTCTTCCGACTTGGGCATATGGCGAGGCTGGTCAAGCTGTGCAGGCTAGTAATCGATAATGGATCTATCTGATAGCGGCGATGTTCGGAGAGTGTTGTGCGTTGTAGGTCATGATCAAGGAAACGGGTGTACGCTGTGTGTGCGGCATGTGTCTGGACTTTAGATCTGATTCTGGTGGAACTTGCGACCTAGATACATCAAACCCTACAGTTCTCGGGCTTGTCTGTGAGACGATGTGCCAAATGTATGACTCATGCGTTGTCTCCAGGCCAATGAGGGCTGTGAAGGTCTTTACAGCTTCTACAAATGGATTTCCTAAAGCGGACATATCGTGTCTCGTAGAACGCCGCATAACGATTAGTTGTTTTCAAATGCGAATCGACTGTTACCTTAAATGCTGCTCCATCATTCAGGCATGCCGGGTTTCGATGGAAGGGTGCTGAGCACCGAACAAATCACAGTTGGTATGCGTGAGATTGTGGTGGAAGAACATAGCTGGCGGACAAATTCACCGACAACATGAGTGGAGTTTGATGGAACTACCGAGTTTAGAGAACTCATCACAAACCCCATGAAGCACTTCGTTGTGTTAATGAGTGGTGTCAACTGCGCTGAACCCACGACGTAGACCCGCCAGACCTTCAGCACGAACACGTTCGCAACGTCAAAAACAGGCTCTCCTGGACCAAAGCTGCCCCGGTCCAGTTCCGAGTTTGGAAAGTCGGTCAAATTTTGCGGCGTTCCACGGAAGATGGGTTGTTTCCTGTTTGGGAAGCATGCATTGCGAGTGACAGGGAACCCGAAATGACGTCAAGTTCTCGATACGCCCGCGCTCGAGCGCGCATCATTGAAAGCGGCGGCGCATAGACGATTCTCTGCAGCACCGTCTATAAAGGTACTCTGAATACCTCACAATTGACCACGGCACCGGCTACAAAGGAACTGCGAATCCTACCAACAAGCCTTCTGCTTTCGAACACCACATCTCAGAGAAAACATGGCCTCAAACAACAATCAACAGCCCGGATTAATTGCTTCGCACGCAGAATACATCAAGGCAGCAGCAGTCGTACGTCTTCCTTCTTCCCCTCTGTCTGCCGCCCTTCCCGCTATCAGACCAAACGCAAAATGACTGACACCCCTCCCTCAAACCAGGAGACAGTAGGCACCGTGACCGGCAGCGAAGCATGGAAGCAGTCCGGCGCCGAACAAAAGGAACAAGCGATCAACGACATGAAGGCCGCGAGCGAAGGGCGGGATCCCTCGGCGAGCGGATGGGGCAAGCCCGAGGAGGTGATTGGGAAGGTTACGGGTTGCGAGGGGATGCAGCAGGAGGGAGCGGCTAGCACGAAGCAGTAAGGTCTACTGGATGGGAGTTTAGGGTATGATCATGGGGCATAGTAGGGATGGAGCGTCGGACAAACATGTCATAGACCAGGATAGTGCTTCGAGCGGCATCTCCCAAAGCATGATTTCCTAGCCGTTGAGCTTGCCTGTCCAGGCATTCCATCCGCAAAGATATAGAATGGAAGTTCCAGCAACACAATCAAGCATCTCCCTTCCCCTCCCCAACCGCTACCCAATTACTCATACAAACACAGCTCTTCTGCGCAAACATCAGCCACCCCAACTCATTCCTCCCCTCCGCCGGCGGCGCCAGATCCTCCATAACAGCCCCACACCGCGTGCACATCCTCAGCTTCTTCTCTCTCGCCAGCGGCACCTTCCTCACAACATCCACAGCCCTGTGCCTTGCAAACTCCCTTGTCATCCAGCCATCGTGCAGACCCAACCACTTCAGGTCCGCGAAATAAATCTTCGACGTGTCCTGCAGCTCGCTGAGCAGCTTCGGCAGCGTGCCCGTAAGCAGCTGCCTCACAGCCGGCATCAGGCACTCAGGTATCTCGGCATTGACGAGCATCGCCTTCTCAGCTGCACCGCGCTGCTCGGTGCTGAGCTTCGCGGCTGTGTAGGCGTCTCGCACCGCTTTGTCGACTTCGCCAGGGACGATGTGCTCGAAGCGGGGGCATGAGATCGGGTTCGTTATGAAGATGTTGTTGAGCGTTTCGTAGACGGCCTTTTGGGCGCGGGGCAGCGATGGTTGTTTGAGGGCCGCGTGCACGGTCTTGAAGCAGAGTTGGAGCGGGCGGAGGAGCATGCGGAGGAGGTAACGGGGTGCGCTGGCGAGAAGGAGGAGGAGGGCGGGAGAGTTGGCTGCGTTTACTGCGGTGCTGTCAGCGGGGTTTTTGGGTGCATTGAAGTGGCTATGGCGAAAGTTGCTGCATGTGCAAGATGATACTCGGCTTGGCGACAAAGTTTCGTCTCCGTCAAAACCCATCGCATCCAAGAAGTCGTCTGGGCTCTGAAGCACCAATAATCTCTGGGGCCAGGGGACATATCTCACACCCGCCTACCTTTCTCTTGGACAAAGGCTCTGTCATGCTCTTGACCCCTGACGGCTCTCGCCAGCTCCATCAGCTCATCAACGATGTAGACCAGGAAGTCATTCGACCACTTGACCAAGCCCACTAGCGACTTTGCCAAATCTACCAAGATTAGCTCACGTACGTATCGTGGGTGAAGGCATCCATACCAGGTTCCGGTGGCTGGTCGGGCCGGAACATCTGTAGGAATACGAAGGCATGCGAGCGCATGTTCAGGATGCACCACGCAAGCTTCCCGGATAACGTGCGAGTTGCTTCGTCTGCTGGATCCCTAAGCAGGCTCTGGGCACTGAGACATTTCCCCAGCGCTGCACCCTTTAGCAGCGTTGTAGCGTGCTCCTTCTCATTTGTTAAGAAGTCGAGGTTCAGGCTCATAGCCTGGTAGACTTGACTCAGTAGTTGTCGGGTCCGTGCTGTTTTAATCAGCTACCAAACGCGCTCAGGGATATAGAAGGACCGCGTTCCACTGACCCGGTCCGAGATCTTGCGCTACGCTTGCGAAGATGTCATCGCTTGTTTGATACTGTGTACACGCGTTGCTGTGCTGAAGCACGATTGCCGCAATGGCAGCATCAATATTGTCTGTCGTAATCAGCGAAAGGCATCGTAACACGCAGACTGACATACATACGGTTCTTCTCAGCAATGTTCAGGGAGCTAAGTGAATACTCGAGCCGTCGCAAGATTAGTGAGCCATCCTCCTGGATAGCAGCAGCTATGCACATATTGGGCGAAAATGCCAGGTAGCCGGCCCCTAAGAAGGTCAGACAGAGTACTCAAGCGGATGTCAAGATACTTACCAGGCTCTGCAAGCGGGAAGGAGAAGCCAGTCTGCGGAAATGAGTCGACGCTGTTGTCGGCGTAATCAGGGTTTATCAGGTCCATCAACGTCCTGTCTCGAAATTCAATACTCCCGTCACTCAGCTGACAAGCGAGTATCCTGGGCTGCATCATAGACGAAGTCGACAAGATGATGGCACTTGTGGGCACATCTGGTTGACGCGCAAGGCGGCAGAGCCTCTGCATATGTGTTAGTGCTTTGACGGAGCAAGTAGGCCAGCGCACTTACACGGCCGCCAAAGGAGGATGTCGATTTCCTCTTGTTAGTCAGCAGGTCAAATCCAGAATGAAGGCTCGTCTCGGCAATTTGTTGTATCTCCCATCGAGCAATCGTGCTGAAGCTCTGCTGGTGTGGGGTGATGTGGTCTAATGCGGAGTAAGGATTGGGATTGCTCGAGAAGATGGCTACAATCGTAGGCGTTGTCGGCCCTCTTCCATAATCCGGCGCAGCCGGTACACATTGAAGGTGGGTTAACTGCGCCGGAACCGTCACATTATCTACCGGATTCGATGCCGGATCTTCAACTTGCGGTAAGAGGTCCAGCGGAGCACATCCATCCTCTCTCTTGAGGAGAACAGCATCAAGCGTAGGGGTTACGGAGTTGACCGGCGGCGGGATTTTTGGGTTTGGACTTTGGCCGTAGACGGGATTCCAGCTGACCGTAGTGCGGTACAGATGCAGATGTTGACTAGCATTGTGTACTGCCAATAACAGAGAGCCGTCTTTATACGGTTAGTAGACACCAAAAAAGCCGCTACCTCTGCTTACCATTGTCTGGCGCGAACGCTGCATGGGTAAGCAGATCCTGAACGGAGCTGAAGCCCGGCAGCTCAGTTGTTGCTTCTCGCCATTGGCTTGAGTCTTTGCTTGGTTGGTAGAGCAGCTTGACCGTGCCGCTTCTTGTTGTGTATATCAAAGCTGCCTTGGACAATACGGGGTTATGAGCATCAAATGACTGATGAAATGACATGCAAAAATTCCATTCATCCCCAGATCTATCCGCGGTGTGATACAAAACACGCTGTAGCATAGTCAGCACATGATGAGCCATAAGTCAATCTTTGCGTACCTTTTGAAAATGGGGAATTATAGAAAGCCAATGCAAACCCACAACAGCGCTCAGTTCACTCTCTGGCTCTGAAATACTGTTCTTGACCATTGCTTGCATTCTGCCCAGCACGAAAGTAAAGGTGTTTGTGAACAGAGAGATACGGCCAGAGTTGTCAACTACCGCTAGATCTGTTCCCATAAGTCCCCACGAGAGATGAGCGATGTAGGACCCCTCGTGCGCATAATCCAGCCGCAGGGATTGCTTCTTGCTGAGTTCCCATCGACCATCTTCTGGATGTCTGATAAGACTTCGAAACTCCACCTCGCGCCCATCACGAGTTACAGAGGCTACGCAGCCTAGCTTTGACCATGCGATTCTCCTAGAGGGCTGAAAGTCAATGTCATGAGTAGAGACTTACAAAGCCAACAGCAGACTCATCACTCTTGAGGGAGTTCTAGTCAGACAAAGACGGGATACATGAACACGCTACCATATCCTGCACTGCCAACGAACCCAGCACAGCATTTTAGGATACGCGTTGATGACGATAATGGACAGGTTCACATAACAGAAGTCTACTCACTGACAGCAACCGCTCGTGTGCAACTCGTCTAGCCGCTCAGCGAGACCTTTGACGGGCATCTGGGGCACTGATGCTGCTCCCGGGGCGAGGCTAAACTGTTCACCCTCTCCGAAAAGATCATCCATAGTGTCCGGATTCTCCATGTTGTATTCGTTATCCATGATGAGAGGCATACCTGGGGCAACCCCAGGCAAATTGTCTTGCGGAGTACAAAACCTTTATTTCAAAGAATGGAAAGCTGACTAGAGTGTCTGACGAGCAGCTTCACGCATCTCCCGCGTGGACAATCGATAACAGGAAAGGGAGGATCAGCCCGTGCGACATGGCCATCAGTGTCCAACCGAAGATCTGGCCTACGAACACGCTGTTTGGTTACTCGAACACTCAATGTATGAGGCTACTTAGTAATCTAGGTACGAAGGTACCTACTCGTACTCGAGGAACGCGCGATGGCTGGATGCCGCGCCGCAGGCTTCCCGCAGCGCGTGCCGCGGCATGGAGATCGCCCTGAGCGAGCCGCGCTATGCTCTTTTAAGCGACCATTTCCAACGTCTCGTCGCAGCTTTACAATCTAGTCCCTTCCCCCAGCAACAGCAGCATAAGAAATTGCTTTGTCGCAACGTCGTATGCCTCAGCGTATGATCGAGAGGAACCAGGCTGGTGATCTATAGCGCACTCTGCCACCATAACGCGTTGACATATCGTGAGGAGATGCTCCCGCAGGCCAACGATCGAACATGTTGGAAGGAGCCCACGGTTTTACTTGCAGTGAGGCTGGCTCATGGCTTGCGACATGACGACACTCAGAGAGGAGGACAAATGGAACCAGAGCTCTTTATGCTCTTTGTGCAATTCGATACAGTCAGCGAAAAACACAAGGTAAACAACTGGGCAGGTGGGCGCCCGAAGAGCCGCTAGTTCCGATCGGCCAACCTCACCTCCAAAGGTCTCCTACCTCACCGCGACACCCAGCCTCCTCGTCGCTTCCCACACCGCGCTCTGCTTCACACTCTGCACCGCGTCGTCGCGTGCAAACCTATAGCGCGCAATAGACTGCCACATATACTGCCATCTCCCCATGATATAGCCGTGCCTTCTCTTTCACTTACCCCATTCCCCGCGCCAGCCCTCCTTCCTTTCGCGATGGACTTCGACTCACTTTCCAATGCGAGCTCCCGGCTGAGCTCGCCGGCCTCTCGCTCGCCCACTCCTCCTTCCGACTTCTATCTCACACCGCCACCGTCGCAGCAGTGCTCCAACAAGAGCACCCCTCTTCCGGAAAGCATGGCGTGCAGCGACGATGACAACCCTCGGCCGGCGAAAAGGCGCAAATTGACTCGAGCGAAAAGCGAATCCCAGACCGATTCCAAGTCGCGACCGACAGACTATCTTGACCTCACGTCAGACAAGCTTGACGGTGACGAAGAAGTCCAATTACGTCGATTAATCAAGGCCTTGCACAACAAGCGCAAGATCGTAGTAGTCGCTGGCGCTGGCATCTCTGTGTCTGCTGGAAGTACGTTAGATCCTTCGTCCGCCTCCCTCGGTTGGCCAATTGTTAACAACCTCGCAGTACCCGACTTTCGCTCTTCCAAAGGTCTCTTCAGATCGCTTAAGGCGCAGCATAACCTGAAATCTTCTGGAAAAGACCTGTTCGACGCGTCCGTCTATCGGGATGGCACCTCCACTTCAGTGTTCCACGACATGGTCCGAGAGCTCTCTCATGCGACAAAGTCCGCAAAGCCCACCGCTTTCCACCACCTGCTCGCGACGCTGGCGAAAGAAGGGCGATTGCTGCGGCTGTACTCCCAGAACGTTGACGGACTAGATACCTGCCTTCCTCCTCTAGCGACTGAGGTCCCTCTGAAGGGAAAAGCGCCATGGCCAAAGACGATCCAGCTTCATGGCGGTCTTGACAACATGGTGTGCTCAAAATGTAATGATGTTCAACCCTTCCAGGCCGCGTTATTTGACGGAGAGGTACCGCCCTTGTGTGGAGTGTGTGAAGCGTTGGACGTGACACGGACAGTACATGCTGGCAAGAGAAGTCATGGCGTCGGGAAGCTTCGTCCACGTATGGTCCTGTACAATGAGCACAACCCGGACGACGAGGCTATCGGCTCGGTGACGCGCGCAGATCTGAAGACGTATCCGGACGCAGTCATCGTCGCTGGTACGACGCTCAAGGTGCCTGGCGTCCGGCGCATTGTACGAGAAATGTGCACGATGGTACGGAACAGGCGGGATGGTCTCACAGTATGGGTCAACAACGACCCTGAGCCATCCGGGAAAGACCTGGATGATTGCTGGGATCTTGTGGTAACGGGCCCTTGCGACGAGGTAGCGCGGCACGCTGCGCTGCCTAAGTGGGACGATGAAGAGGTGGCGAATTTCAAGGTAGTTACCAACGAAGAGGTGCAAAAGGTGAAGGAAGAGACTGGCATGGTCGAGGTGGCAGTGATCTCGCCAAAGAAGAGGAAGACACCCTTCGAATCTCTACCGACACCTATCGCAAGTCCAATCACGCCTGTTGCGAGCCCACAGTTGCTTCCTCAGCTGTCGAAGAAACCCGCTCAGAGCAAGCTGCCCGCCACACCGACCAAGTCGAGGAGGACCACTCCCGCCACCAAGGGCAAATCAATCGCCGAGGTTCTCGCTGCATCAAGAAAGAACGCGAAAGCCGCTCCGAAGAAGGCACCAGCCAACACGACGAAGGGTGTTACTCTGAAGAGAGCTACAGCCGGCAAGCCCAACAAGAAAATCACGTCAGCATTCGGTGTCTCAAAAGCGGCTTCTACAATCGCCAACGAGGCGGCGAAGAGCAAAGCAAAGCCTGCACCTCTGACGAGAGGGAGAAACGACAGTATCCCAATGGGTCCGATCTCACCACAAGACCCGCGTAATAACCACTCGTTGCCGCTAGATGTACCGCCGCAGCTCAGCATTGTGACGTCTATCGAGACACCGGAATCGATGAAGTCGGAGGGAGAAAGAGGGGGCACAATCTCACCAACCGGTTACATCCCCTCTAGTATGAGGTCTCTTCTGCATTGACTAGCCGACTCTCTTTACTAACACCAGCGCTCCGAGGAGCGTGGTACCGAATCTGGATCTCTGATCCAGCGATAGGCCATTGAGCTCTATGCCAGTATTGGCCTCTTTGCTTTTAGCTCGCTTTCTGACATTGGGTGGTGTTCCATATCCGATCCCCAGCGCATTTCGGCAGCGTGTAAGGGATCACCAGTTGCTGTGCATTACCGGGAGTTTGGTGTGCATTATTTGACTCGGAGCGGATTCCAATCCCCTTCGCTGTAAGCTGTACTGCAGCTAAGTGCTTCGAGCATTCATTAAACAGAATTGAGAATACGAAGACTGCTACAAACAAGACCGATCACGTTCCTACTTGCAACATTCGTGATGGTGCCGACTGCACTGTAGCCGCGGAGCGTTCTACAATATCAAATCAGTGGTCACTTCCGTAGTAAGTCGTACGAGCAGTTATGAGGCGCTCCAAGAATTTGAAGAGACGCGTGACAGCTGCCATGCCGGTTTGGGAAGGTATGGGCGTTTACCGTAGAACGCCGCATAACGAGGGCGGCCGGCTAAAGCGACTATCAGACGCTGCTCCGGTTATCGTGCATAATGGGTGCGGAAGCGGCAACCCATCATCCCCATGAGGAGAGTTGCATGAAGCCACCGCACCTAGAAGGCCCACTGGCAACCCTCGCAAGAACCCGTTGCACCCATGCATGGACTTTTTTTTACTGCAGACAAGGCATGAGGAGAGCTGTGTCTGACCACTGAGCTTAGGAAACCAGTCGCCAACCCTACGGCGCACCTCGTCGCATTCGTGCTGGTCCTGGTTTTTGCGCTGAACCGCTGGAGTCGTGCGGCGTCGCGCGGCGTCGCGCGATCCGGCTCTTGTCGGTCTGCGTCGTTCTGCGGAAGAGCTGGTATTGCCGTTTTGGGAAACTTTGAGGCGAGCTTCCCAATCTTCCCAAGCTTCCGGGACTTTCGCTGCAAGTCTTATACACGTCTCCTAAGACGCTTGTGGCTTCTGCACGTCTACCAAGACCTTTGTCGCTTCTGCACGTCTCCCAAAACGCTTATGGGCATGCGACGTTCTATGATAGAGCTCAGATTACCATTTTGGGAAGCTTGCCTCCGAAGCTCTCGAGGTTCTGCTGCGTGCAGTGAATTAGATATCGAATACTGGATGGGCATGACAGGTTCGATTCATATGCGCTCTGCCTTTCATAGTAGCGCTTCACCTTCGCGCAACAACACAGGATATTTTAGCTCCCAAAACTCTTCAAATCCATCACACATTTGTGAAAGCAAGAAACTCGTGCCCATCCAAACCTTCGCGAGCCATCATCATCAACGCTTCAAGCCTTCCAGGTACGCGACAAGCCTCTTCTTGATAATCACTCCCACCAATCTTCCCGTTCCCTCTTCCAGCACCATGAGATGCCTCAGCCCCAGCTTCCCAAACATCTCCACCGCATACTCCATCGGCGCCTTGGCGCAGATACTGACCGGCGTCCTATCCACAAACATACCCAAGTCAAACTCGCCTTCCTCGACCTTATCTCCCAACAACCTCACCTCCGCATCGTTCTCGTACACCGCGCCCACGGACGAGAGACCAAACTCCAGCTCCCCCTCCGCGATGTAGCCCTGCAACATGCCATTCTGCGTAAGAACCAGCCCCGAATCCATCAGTCCCCTCCTATGCAACTGATCCAGCTTCTCCTGCAGCAGCCTTCTGCGCACCTTATTGCCACTCGGCACGACCACCGTGATCTCCCTCATCGTCTCCGCCGGCGGGATCAGCTCCTCAACCAAGGCATTCGCCTGCTGTACAAGCTGCAGACTATGTTCGCCATCCAGGAACGGATGCCCGAGCACATTCTGCGCGAGGTCGTACACGCTCTCCTTCCCCAGCGCGTCAGCAACCCATTTAGCGACCAGGATCGCGATCATGTGCGGAACGATGTACTCCAGCTCGCCGGTCAGCTCGAACATGATGACGCACAGGCTGATCGTCATGCGCGACACGCCGGCCAGAAAAGCGGCCGCGCCGACCATGGCGAAAATACCCGGGCTGATGGTCGTGATCCACTGGCCTAGGAGCCGGCCGAAAAGGGCGCCGGCGTCGAGGGCGGGGATGATGACGCCGGAGGGGACTTTAATGCCGAAAGTGATGGTTGTCAGGATCAGCTTGGTGAGCGTGCCGTAGATGAGGTAGCCGATGTAGGTCCAGTTTTGATCCGTCGAGGCTTCGTTGCGGCAGACCCAGGAGTTGGCGGAGATGTCGCTGGTGCAGTCGACGAGCAGGTTCTTGATAATTATGTCGCCTGGTTCACGTGTTAGGGGGTTGGGGTATTGCAGCAGCGTTGTTGCGAGCACGACTAGGAAGACCTCGAAAACAGGATGGTTCTTGATGATGGGGTACGAGCGGAACCATTTCGACCAGAGGAAGTTGGCGTTGCAGAAGACGCCACCGAAGACGCCACCGGCAACGCCGAGGAGCACGAAGACCAGGTAGTGCGTCGCGTTGTAGGCTGTGCCGTAGTTGGTTTCGAAGAGAACGAGTTTGCCGGTTCCAGTCGGGTTCAGAGCTTTGAGGACCATGGCGGCGAAGAGGGAGCAGAGAAAGGCGCGCCAGAGAACTTTGCGGGGGAAGTAGGTACTTATCTCCTGTAAGTGGTGTCAGTCGAGTGACTGGTAGTCCGTGTGCAAATTGGGCAACCGACCTCATAACTGAAAAGGACACCTCCAATCGGTGCACCAAAAGCTACAGACAGGCCAGAGGCAACGCCTGCGGAGAGAAGCTCCCTCATCTTTCGCCCGTTCTCTCGGTATTTGGGAAACCACATCGCTACAATATAGCTGACGCAGCCTGAGATGTGCACAAACGGCCCTTCCTTGCCCAAGCACATGCCTGTTGCTACAGCAAAGATTGCACCGAATGCTTTTACGATCAACACTTTCAGACTGAGAAAATTCGGTATCACGAAGCCCGAGAGAATGGTCTTGATTTCGGGTATACCAGACCCGGCAGCCATGTACATCGACTTCCCTGATGCTACTGGCTGAGATGGCGCTTCAAGACCGGCGCCGTTCGCAACCTTGGTCTTGTGGCTGTCTCCAAGGCCTGGCGATGCTACGGGTAGCGAGCGCTTGGTGAGCATTGTGGCGCTCGAGCTGATTATGCCGAATACAAGCCCCCAAGCGACGTATATGGCGAACGCGGCGTAGTAACTGTTCGACCAGAGCTGGAAACCGTCGCACTTATCCGCAAGTTCGGATGT
This sequence comes from Coniosporium apollinis CBS 100218, assembly GCF_000281105.1. Taxonomy (NCBI): domain Eukaryota; kingdom Fungi; phylum Ascomycota; class Dothideomycetes; genus Coniosporium; species Coniosporium apollinis. Next base: position 118,223 of record NW_006913296.1, read on the forward strand.
GATGCCGAGCAACGGCGTCTCGTCTTTGCAGCATCCTTCCCTACTTAGAAACGGGTTCTTCGTACAATATCCGAGCTTCCAGTCTGAGACTGTGGCTACACCGACGTCGACCACGAATGCCACGCATGCTGTGAGCGTGCCGATAATAGCAACTGCTATCCATCCGGAGGCGTCTTCGAATAGTGAGACGAGTCGGTAGCGGATGCTTTTACGAGAATGGATGAAGCGGGAGCGGTACGAATCTTTAACCTTCGGCCACTGTCAGTATGCTTCGAGTCTATACTCAAGGCTATATATGCTATACCAGGTCATGGAGCCAGTCTATAGTGGTATAATCGTTATAGGGCAACCTTTCGCCAACAGTCTTTCCGGCAATTGCCTGCTCATCTTTCGTGATTGCAGAAGTTATGATGGAATTTGCCTCAATATCTTGTTGCAAAATGCTTAGTCGGCGGTCGTTTGCGACACGACGGAGCAGACGGGTCCGTTCTGTAGGTCCGTCCTGGTGGTCTTGTGATGCCATGCTGAGCGTGACTCCAGCACGGCGACAAAGGACAAATTGGTGAGAAAGACATGATAACAGCCATCTTTAAAGCGGAATTTGAGCTTGAGCGCCCTCTACGCATTTCTGCAGAGCGATAGGCGACTTGCAGACCCTTATCAACGCCGCGGAGGAGGTGTATCAATCCAGGTTGGTGGCTTGATCAAGAGAGAGAGATAAGGAGAGTGGGTGGTTGTCTTGGCTGCGGGACAAACGTGACTTGCCTTCTTGTACCGATATCTGGCCTACCTGCGAGTGCCTACCTTACATCCATGGCGATACTCACATCGACTGTGGTGTTCGGTCGGGACGTTTCCCTTTACTCTTATTATGTAGTCACGTGGTGATCTTTGCAGCCTCCGGCGGTGAGACGCGGATATCTTGCGTCGGATTCTGCCACCTCTCCGGCCCTGCATTGAGATTACACCTCACTGGCAAAAGATGTAACATCGATTACCGCGCCCGAGCGTGGGAGAAATGGCCTTTCCTGCTTTTGCCTTACCGACCGTCGCTCTTTGCTTGCTTGCACTGGTAGTTGGAGCCTATGCAATGGGTTTCTTTTCGAAGGGAAATCACTTCCCCGTGGACAGCAGGGTATGCACACACAAGAGTCAGTCCCCACCTGGACTACACTGACCAGGTCTCAGACCGTGGTGGTTACGGGTGGGTCGCAGGGAATGGGTAGAGGGCTGGCAAAGGTTCTGGCAAAGAAGGGCGCGAATGTAGTGATTGTGGCGCGCGATGTCAGGAAGCTACAAGCGGCAGTTGAGTACATATCTGTATGGCTCCTTGGAAAACATTCTCTGGATACGTAGCTTATCATCGCCTCCCATTGTACAGGCCGCGGCTGCAAGTCCACAAACACAGCGCTTCCACTATATCAGCGCTGATCTCACCAATCCCTCCGAAAGCGTTCGCATGCTCGAGGAGGTAACGGCCTGGAATAATGGCCAACTCCCTGATGTCGTATGGGCGAACGCCGGAACTGCTCGCCCCGGCCTCTTCGTAGATATACCGATCGAGACACTCCGCGCCCAGATGGACGCCAACTATTGGACTGCAACCTACCTGGCGCACGCGACCTTGAACTGCTGGCTGAAGCCCGCATCTGCCTTTCCAGCGGCCGAGAGACCTACCACAGCACTGCCACGGCACTTCATCATCACGTCGTCCTCGCTCGCCTTCTGCGGTATCGCAGGCTACAGCGCTTACAGCCCAGCGAAAGCGGCGTTGCGCTCGCTATCTGACTCGTTGCGTTCAGAACTCAATCTCTATGCCGGTGCTCGGCGCGCCAAATCTGGCTCTGCTGCGACTGCACCGCCCGCAGACATTAAGATCCACTCCGTTTTTCCGGGCACCATACTCTCGCCTGGCCATGCAGCTGAGGAACAGACGAAACACCCTGTGACAAGGGTACTGGAGGAAGGTGATCCTGCGCAGACGGAAGACGAGGTCGCCACGGTGGCTGTCAGGGAGCTCGAAAAGGGCAGATATCTGATCTCTACCCAGTTCTTGGGTAGCGCGATGAGGGCAAGCGCGCTGCAGGGTAGTCCGAGGAACAACTGGTTCGTAGATACTGTGTTCAGCTGGGGGACCAGTATTGCTTGGCTGTTCATAGGCCCAGACATGGAGGGCAAGGTGTATAAATGGGGAAAGGAGAATGGGATGCCCAACGCTCAATGATGCTAGAATGCACGCTGCAATGGGACGTGCCGCATGACTGGGTAACGAGCTGTATGCGCAACAAACTCCTTGCGATTAGAATTACTGAGTTCACGGGGCATTTCGCCCTGGTTATCCCCCATGACTGCTCTTGTAGTGGTGAGTGATCCAAGGCTTGGTCGTTCTTGGGCTAATGCATCGCGTCCGACGCGGCGGTAAACGAAACACTTGACCAGGTACAAAACGTCGAGAAACATTCCTCATCTGTTTTTAACACACCACTCATGGGCGTGAGACGGAAAGTTGAACCGCAGTCAGACAAGTCGATTTGGCGTGTTGGCGCGGCTCTATCAGCGAAGTCACGGGTCATCGGCAAAACTCAGGATATTATGTAAGCCCACTCTTCCATTCTCTAAATCTGCACGGGGCGAGAAACTCGACATAACCAACGACGGACGCCAATCCTCACCGAACGAACTTTCAATCTCGAGAGTTTCTAGGAAGACGGTCATCATGTCGAAGATCACTGTCGCTGGAGTGCGTTCCCTTGTTCCTTTGTAGACACCGCTGTTAAAGCGCTTGTATCCTCTACCCGCCTACCTCCAACTTGCGAGTGAGAGCTATTCCGCAGGCTGCTCGAAATGGACAAGTACCTGGGCGGAAGAGGATATGAGTAGCTCACGTTCACTCAGACATGATGCTAACCTCTGCACCAGGTGCGGACTAATGTCCAGGAGCTCCTTGATTACAGGTACATTCGTCTTTCCTTACTCCTTGCGCCGACCGAAGAAGATGTGGTGGGACTCTGAGCGCGGCTTCAAATTCTCCACGACTACCAAGCGAATTGAACTTCGACGAACCTTGACAGTACTCATTACCACCGCTGCGGTTGGAACCTGCGCCGGGCCTTGGCCACAAGGGAAGCTCCCGATGGGGAAGCAATCTTCAAGAATGGGAATCGGATGCGCATCAGGCAGTCCTTGCACAAGAACCTCAGCCGCTGAAGGAACCCTGATGGTTTGAAGTGCTTTGTTGTCGAACCTCCAACGTCACATCCACACGACGAGTTACGGCCGCTCGGATACCTCATCACTATTTCCGGCGCAGCAGCCAGGACTCAACCCATCTCATCTGGTTGGCGCTTTTGTGGTCGTCATCGTTTACTGACCTTGCACCTAGCCAAAACACGAAGAAGAGGAACTTCCTTGAGACCGTAGAACTCCAGATCGGCCTCAAGAACTATGATCCTCAGGTACGACGTTCTATCAGGACACTTCCCTATCGTTCGGGTTCGGCTGTCGGGCTAACAACCTCCACAGCGTGACAAGCGCTTCAGCGGCACTGTCAAGCTCCCGCGCGTGCCTCGTCCCAACATGACCATCTGCGTTCTCGGCGACCAGCACGACATCGACCGCGCCAAGCATCACGGCGTCGACGCCATGTCCTCGGACGACTTGAAGAAGCTTAACAAGAACAAGAAGCTCATCAAGAAGCTCGCCCGGAAGTACGACGCCTTCATCGCCTCCGACACCCTGATCAAGCAGATTCCCCGTCTCTTGGGCCCCGGTCTCTCCAAAGCCGGCAAGTTCCCGACGCCCGTGTCGCACGCCGAGGACCTCGCCAACAAGATCACCGAAGTCAAGTCCACGATCAAGTTCCAGCTTAAGAAGGTCTTGTGCATGGGTACCGCTGTTGGTCACGTCGATATGACTGAGGATGAGCTGATTGGCAACATCATGTTATCCATCAACTACTTGGTTTCGCTGCTGAAGAAGGGATGGCAAAATGTTGGGTCGCTGACGATCAAGGCGTCGATGTCGCCGCCAAAGCGTCTTTACTAGGCTTGGGTTGGTGTCCGCGGGTGGATTGTGGTTCTCTTCTTTTGCTGCTCGAGTAACCCTTGCTTGGAAATGTATACCGTAGCATAGATACCGACCATGACACTCAAATTGTGCTCTCCCCGAACCATGTGCACAACATCCTGGCCACAGCTTCTGATTGTGCTTGCCAAACGCTGAATCGTCCATTCACCCTACGTCCCATCGACCTGATATTCTCTAGATACAAGTTCGCCCCAAAAAAACGTGACCTGCATCAGTTGAGCCGCACGCCCTCGCTTAACGCTAGCGTCAAAAAAATCCTACATCAACGGTTTCCCCCTCGTCCTCCTCTTCCCCTCCGCATCATCAGTCAGGTAAATTTATACCTTTGTATCGAGGCTCCGCTACGGCGGCTTGCTGAGGGTTATTGCTCTGGCTTGTCTCTTCGTGAGACGCCGTCATGGGTTTCCTTCCGTTCCCGGCCTCGTGGATCGTCAGCATCCGTCTTTTCCAAAACAGCTGCGCCGCCTGACCTCAGTGGGGCGGAGCTGTGGGATGGATGCGACATTTTTTCATCTTGAGACTTGTGTGTGGTGATTGGATTTGGGGTGTCGGGAGGGTTTCGTCGTGGTTCTTTTCTCTGGGCGGTTGCTGTGACCTGATTGCGTTCTTGTCTATGGAGCCTGTGGGGTTGAAAGGCCGCCGAATGGTAAGACATTGGCGGACTCGCTCGTCGACTGGGCTGGGCAGAGTGAGGGAGACGCAGGATCACGCCGAATGTAGCGGTGTGAATCCTCGTGCTTTCTGTGTCTCATGTTGGCCTTCCCACCGATGAACGTTCAGTCTGGCCAACTATACGACATATGGAGGCGTTCGGGATGCATGGTGTCGGAGGAGCTATGGGCGGAGAGAGACGCTAGAAAGTCACGATTTCTACCATGCAATAAACCACGATCACTGCATCCCGTATCATATGATTTTACTTCATCTCTACCCTGATGTCGGCCTCACTCCCATCAACCCAAGTGCTGATGCTCCTTGTGCCGCCAACTATCTCCACTTCCCTAGGCACGCCCTTCCGCTCCCTCTTCCCTCGCACGATCTCATCCTCGATCTCGTCATCCGAATCCCACAGCTCATCCACCGCAAGCTGATCCTTGGCCGGAGGATCCCACTCTCCAGTCTCCCACACCAACCTCAGCTTTATCGGCGGCAGGCCAAGTTGCTTCCCCACAAGCCCCAGCACAGTATAGGCAGTAAACCTCTTTGGCACCTCGATCGAGAAGCTCGACGATGCTGCACTGGCCGCCTTAGCCGCCGCGGTGCCGTGGAGGAGGAAGTTCAGTTTCATCAAGCGCGCCGCGAGAGAATTTGGGTCGATCGACTGCGCCGTCGTCCGCTGGATGGTCGGCTCGCCGTACTCGGCGCATAGCTCTGCATAGCGTCTATGTCGTGAGAGGATCTCGAGCGTCTTATCTTCTGAGCTGAGAGATAGCTCTTTCGCGATCTGTGAGAGGTAGTAGGTTTCTGCGTTCAGGCGCTCTTTGGGCGTGATCTGGTCGTGTGTGAGCTAGATGTATGATTCATGGCAGGAAGGAGGATTTACCGGGCTGTAGTTGAGCGTCTTGAGGCGGCTCAGCCGCGCGAGAGTGAGCATGTAGCCGTCGTCTACGCTGAGTGGCTTGTCATCTGCGGAGCGCAGGTTCTGGTAGAGGGGGTTGTGGGATACCCTCAGAGAGGTCATGCCGGGGAAGACGTCGTGAAGTTGGTCGATGAATGACCATGTATCGATAATATTGTGAGAGAGGTCAACGTAGGCGAGAGTACTGGGGAAGACTGGAAGGCTCGCGTCTTCGTTCGTTGAGGCCTCGTTGATTTTTGAGATTGCATTGTTCTTCAGCAGTAGTTTTTGAAGGCTGGCCAACGCTGTTAGGGGTCTTAGATCCCCAAGTGCCTTGAAATCATTGTCTTCAAGCGTGAGAGATGAAAGAGTTGTTGGCAGCGAGTCACCGCGGAGGCAAACGAGGCCATTTCTCGACGCGGTGAGTGAAGTGAGGTTGGAGAAAGCGGAGGTGAGACCAGATATCTGATGCTTGTTAGCCGGACGACTTGAATTTTCCGTGACGGCCTTACGTCTTGCCAGCTCATGAGAGTATCATCCAAGCTTAGCGTTTGGATTCTACGGGCCAGATGGTCATATCGTGCATTCTCTTCAGGGGAAAGGGTCGGATCTCTGAACCGATTGCCGCTGCAACGTGTCAGTACAGGAACCACCGCAACAGGTCTCTGATCAGGGCCAGAGGCAGGGGACTGCAACTCACTCAACCTTCAGACTGCTGAGATTGTTTAGCTGTCGGCAAATTGACACAACCTCGCGCCATTCCTCGAAGAGGTTCCTACTCAGGTCAAGCTCCGCGATCTTGGGGCAGGTCGTGCGGATATCATCCGCAGTATCCAAAGCATCTTCTGAGCCTTCAACGGCGGGGCTGGTCTTTCGTGAGAGTGGACGTGCCACACAAAGTCCGTCCAATATCACGATTCGAAGCTCATGGAGGTTAGCAAGTTGCTCTCGGATCTTGTCGAACCCGACTTCTTCGACCTCTTTGCCGCTGATCCTGATGGACTGCTCTTCCTGCTGCCGAGGTGCCGTAACAGCAGCACCCACCAAGTCGCGCACATGGCCGTTGACTTCAGAAGCGTACTTCTGCCGCAGTGCCTCTACGAAGTCTCGTGGTGGATCTACTGGCCGATTCGGACGGACGAATGAGCCTGGTGCGCATTCTTTTCTGAGGCCTATCTCTGATTGCCTGCATTAGCCGACAATGCATTTACACATATAGAAGGACAGTTCCCAGACGGACATACACTCAAAATAATTCACTCCACCATGCTCTCCCGAGTGTTTTCCTCTTGTTGGATCATCCCACTCTACACCTAACCACCCGCCTTTGGTACCGCGAACTTCTCCTACGTAGCGGACAGTGCAGAGATTTCCGTCATAAGATAGGCGCTGTCCGATGTAATTTGAGGGAGCCATCGATAGAGTATCTGCGAGATGAGTTGGAGGAGTAGTAGCAATTGCTGTACTTATGGAGAGGAATCTAATCCAATCCGATTGACCTGAAGTCGGTCCCCGATTGGTGAGATGCAAAGGTTGTGCAAATGTTGGGTGTGATGGTGTTCGAGACTGGGTTGTGCAACTTTTCTTCGTCAAACAGGGGTCACTTAGGCTCTATCAGCTAGGTGATGTATCAAGTAAGGACATAATCAGGCGCTTGAGGTTCTCATGGAAATTACTTGGATTATAGTGGCCACGGCCACATCACAAAGGCGCCACCACATTGCATCGCACGCTTGTGGAGCAATACACAATGGCTGCCGCTCGTCTGCTCGCTGGAACCTCCCCGTAGCAGAAAACTATCCTGCTACCTCAACCCGTGCGCCTCATACATATGTCCCGTCCTACTGAGCACCGTCCCCAACCCCCTATGCACCTCCGCCTGGAACGGCTCAAACGGCACCCTCTCGCCATCAATGCTGATATATCCATCCTCCTTCCTCTTGACGCACTGTTTCGGTATTATGCGATACGCGCTCACCTTGCGGTACGTCACCTCTGGCATCTCGAAGAACGTGCCCTTCTCCACCGACAGCAGCATCTTGAGCGCTGTCGAGCGGGGGATGTCGCCGTCGATGCAGACCATGTCCAGACATCCGTCGTTGGGAAGGGCGCCGGGGAAGAAGGGGGTGTCGGGTGACATGTACGCCATATTGCCGGTGTAGAAGTTGCCGATCTTGTCGTGTGGAACAAGCTGCCAGTGCTGAGGTAGTGGATCGTTCACAGTGCCGAAGCGGAGAGCTGGGAGGCCGGCGTCAGGCGGCGGGAGATCGCGCTGCAGGGTCGATGGGAGTGGTTTGGAGGCTTCGGCGCGGAAGGCCTCCCGTATGGAGCTCTTCTGGTCGTCTTCGAGTTGCACGGCGATCTCGCACGGGTAGACTGTCTTGCCCAGCAGACGGATGAGGAAGCCGTACGTGAAGCGCGCGCTGCCCATCCACCGCAGGTTCTCGGTGCCCAAGTCGCTCTCGGCGATGATGCCGACGCTCTGGGAGAGGAAGGACAGGCTGCGCGTGTCGCCTTGCGTGATGGATACCAGATCCAACGGCGTTCGGAGGCCTTTGACAACCCCGAGGGCGGCTATGCTGGGGCTGTTGCTGCCGTATAGATTCAAGCTCAGCGCGTTCCCTGTGCCGCACGGTAATTGTACCACTGCTACCTGGGCAAGCGCACGCGCAGCATCCTTCTTCCGCGCCAACCCGTTGAACACCTCGTGCGGCACTCCGTCGCCGGAGCAGCAAGCGATGACATCCCAAGCGTCCGGATCAAGGCTCTCGGCAACCAGGTCTCGGGCGTGGCCCATATACTGTGTCCTCTCGACGTTGACCTCGCATCTGGCTGCCGCGAAGATGGGCTCAATATCCTGCGTGTACCACTTCGCTGCGCTGCCCTTTCCCCCAAACGGGTTTATAAGCACCTTAATGCGCTTCTGTCGCTGGGAGGCACCGTACGCCCTGTTTAGAAGCTGCTCGATCCATGCTTGCGCGTGTACGCGGTCGTTCTTGTCGATAGTGTAGTTGACGTACGCCGGCCGGACGACGTCTTTGGATACTTGGCGGGCGTAGCGAATAGCGATTTCCCAATCGCTCAACTCCGCCCAAAGAATGTTGAAGAATGGAACGGCGAGGGTGGTCTTACTTCCTGAGTGGGGCTTGTCAGCGAGACGCGTGTGGATGTATTGCGAGTGAGATTTACTGCTCGGTAGGAGACCGCAGCAGTTTGACGTCTCCCTTCCAACAAAGCCTTCGTCTGGAAACGCTCGTCAGCCCGCCATGTTGTATCATCGCCGAGAAGCTTGCCGGACCTACCTAATATTATGAGTGAGTCGGTAGCGAGAGTAAGTGAAGCATTCCGGCCGACTGCCAGAGTCGCTTCCGGCGCGACTTCAGGCTGCGGCTGCGTCGGTAACGGGTCGTCGAACGGATTGCCGTCACTGGTAGATTCTGCTGTCATGGCGATAACATGGTGGTGAACGAGAGAAGGGTCGCCCTTAAGACGGGGCGTACTTTGCTGTGCAGCGGGATGCACTTTCGTTCAATCGGCGTCACAAACCCCATGGCAGGCACGGCCACTTCAGCCTTGCCCGTTGGCGGATCTGACGGGGAGCTGCAGCCACCCGAACAGTCCGTCATCCGAGGTGCCAGCGCCTTATCAACCACCGCAAATAAAACACCATACGCTCCCCATAATCTGGGAAGTTGGAGATCTAGGTAGTCCGATAGACTGTCCTGTAGCATGAAGTTGATAAATGAGCTGCATTAGAAACCCTTTCTATTGGGGGGCAGCGGCTTTTGCGACCCAACGTCGACCGATAAATTCGAATGCTCCTAACGCTGGCAGATGCTCCCATGGCTGCCCGCAAACCCCCACGACCGTGCGGAATCCCATCCAACATCTTGCACCATACTCACTCATCCTCGTGGCCTCACTGATATCCTGCATTTGCTTCGTGAGCCAACCCGGCAGGCTGCCCTGTGCATGCAGCTTCGAAAGCACCACAAGTCCATCACTTCAAACTTCCTCCCATGCCCGAGGGCCGTCTCGCTGTAACTGGTCTGTAATCAGTAATGCAGCTCATGCCTTGTTGAGTCCCTTGAGCGATCCTAAGCTGAGCGCCAGACCTTGCGATCGACTACGGATGCGCACAAAGCCTGTCACAGGACCATCGTCCCCTTCTTTCTCAATGCTCAAGTTGGCTAGCGCGTCCTCACCTATCAAACAGTCAGCAAGCTTAGCTTTGACGCGCCGTCTGATGTGGCTTACCAAAGACGCTACGAGCGTACAGGTTTGCGCTCAAGAACTGGCAATCGCCCTTCATCGACGCCTCGGGGGTCAGACAGCTCATGTTCGTGACTGCCATCAATTGCTTCAAGAAGTCCCGGAGCGTCTTCGCTTTGGACTTGATATTGACTTTGTTTTCCCACTCGAATTCAGTCCACATGGTCCTGAACTGTGTCTCCGTGCAATATGCGGGGTGGATGTAGTCCATGATGTCCACATGAATGTCGTTGAGAATGACCACGTTGCTGTCAGTTGAGCTAGCCCCATCGTAGACAACATTCCCGAAGATGACTCCGGTGTCAGTTGAGGAGACCTTGATTGTCGCTTGTACGTTCAGGAAGTCATGCGGTCCAAGGTTCTGCGTGGTAGGCCGCTCGACCACCTTCAGATCGCCGAGCGTAGCAAACTCTATCGATAGGTTCTGAAGGGTATCTGTTGTCTGGTTCACCAGTAGAACATCCAGGACGATGTCAAACTGATGCACCTTAACGTACGCTTCGGCGTACACAGGATCCGAGAATCCGGTCAACTGTACGACTCTGTTCAGCTTAGATGAGAGATCTTCTGCACCGGCGTCGCCACCCGTCGCTCGTTCCAGGTCTTGCTCGAACTCCTCGGCTCCATCCACGGTATTCTTCTTCGCCAGTTGCCGTATTGAAACTACGTCATCTATCTGGATGGCAGTCTTGGCCTTCTCCATGGCTTCTTTTTCTGACCGCTTCTTTTCCTCGGCTTGCACCATCGTGCGGAAGGCTTTCCTAGTGTCATCGAGGAATATGGTCTCGAGAACGCCTTTCTGTTCGAACTCGGCGAGCGAACGGACGCAAGACATAATCCGGTCTATTGAGTCTTCGTCTATGGGGTTTTTGACAAACTGTGATTGGCCGACACGGATGATAGATATCATGATGAGCATTGCTTCCGCCTTCAGCGCATTTGTCCGTGCTGTCTCGTTTGATATTTCGGCATGCCGCATGACGAGCTTGGTGAGGGTTGAGGAAAGAACTGTAGCCAGATAGTAGTCGCCATCAAGGATGAGCTGTCGTAGTGGAGGTTTCTGGGCAGCTTTGATGGCTTCCAGCTTGGCTTTGACGGCGGCTTGGCTTGTGAGAGCGCTCTCCGTGGCATACGTGCCATCGGCAAGCACCTTGCGGGAACCAGTGGGTTCGGCGCCTTTGGCGTGTCCGTTGACCTGATCTCTCGGATCTGGCTTGTCTTCGGGCACCTCGTCTAAGAGCCGTTGCTCGGATGCTAGTATGGGTATCTCCCCAAGGCTGGCCCGGATCCGCCTCCATGCTTCCCGGATGTCGTTGGCTTCCAAGGAGTATTCGCCGACTATCCACAGCGCTCCACGATAGACCTTCCCGGCCCTGACCTCACTGAGCGTCGAGACTAGCCGCTCCACGAGGGAACTGCGGAGCTTGGGAAACTTCTCAACCACTTCCTTAACAAAAGAAATGACGTCAACCGCAGATGCATTGTTGAAGTCCGCAATAAAATCCATAAGAGATTCAACAGCGCTGGCGGCAACCTCGGAGAACTTGATGGCGCATTGGTGTATAGAATGTATGAGCAATGATCTGTATTCGGTGTTCTGCGGTGGTTGTCAGTATCACTATCGAGACACGACAAGATCACTGTTACCTTTTCGTACTGCTCATCGACTGTCTTGGAGAGCTCTTTCTTCAACAGCATGACAACTTCTTCCACGTTCTTGCTTGAGACCATCTCCATTGCGAGCCCAAGCGCCTTCTTTCGGACATCAATATCCGGGCTTGATAGAACACGAAGAATCTCCATGGTCAGATCGTCTAGGACGCCCTCATTCTTGTGCCTGAGCTGATCCACCTTCTCGAGAACGATGAGCTTGACATTGTTGTCCGGTTCCTTGATAGCTAGCTCGATGAACTTTGAGGCTGCTGCCTTAACCGCGACTGGGTTCGTAGTCAGAGCCGTAAGGGAGGACGCGGCCTCGTAGACGACGGTAGCGGTGTTGGCTTCGAGAAGATCGAAAATCAGACGCAGATATCGGGCCTTGCTGGGGATTAGTGTGATAGAACAAGACGGGTTTTCGGAGCAGAAAATCTACCTTGTTTTGCGGATTGGTAACTGCGTCTTTGCGGATAAACTCAAGTTCGACTAGTTGTAGCAGCTCGTCCGCGTTGGGTATTCCGTCGAACACCCCACTGAGGTATTCCATGGCCTTCTCGTGACTGATGGACGCCAGCGCGGCAAATGCATTGCGCTTGCAAGTATGGTCGTTTTCCTCCTCCAAGAAGTTTTGTATGAGCTCCGGCGCATCAGGGATGAGTGCCTCCATATGCTGGTATATGGATGCAATCGCGAATACGGCGTTCTTGCGAACATAGGCGTGCCGGTGCTCAAGACACTGTCGCGCTGGCTGCAGCAAGGGCTCCACCAACTCCGCATCCCTTAACTTGCACACAAAGCGTAGTGTGTTCCCTCGGACGTACTCATTGGGGTGCTGGAGGTCGAATCGCATGCCGTTACTGACCCACAATCAGCAAGAGCAAGCGCCGAGCCTTCGGAAGCCGGATACATACCATACGAGAATCCACTCCTGCCTGAGCTTTCCGCTTGCATCGTGCTTGGGACATATCTCATAGTAAATGTAGAGTAGCTTCTTCAACGGCTTGCTCTTGGAGGGCATGACGAATCGGATGATGTGCATGAGAAGGCCCGGCATGGGGTCTCCATTCAGCATTATGGTCAAGATCCGCTTCATCGTCTCTATCTTCGTGTCATCTGTCCCTTTCTCCAGCTGTGTCTTGAACTCTTGCTGCGTGGGCTGATCCGCCGCGTTGTCCTGGTGGACCAAGCTGTATGCATTCTCGAGGAAGGTCGCCATGCTGGGCAGTTGGTGGCTGCTCGGAGAGACGCGTCAGGAGAAGCGGTATCGTAGGTAGGGTGTAGCTGCTACGGCCTACCACCCTGGCCGTCAGCTGCTGGTTTCTGCCCAAGGGTCCAAGGCGGAGGTGGCTCTACAGGTTGAGGGCAGGATTGCGTTATTGGAGTCGAGCTCTGGGGGGTTCGAATCGGAGAGGATTGTCTCGATGCTCGATCGCAGTGTATTGATCGGGGCCGTGGGGTTTGGTGACTTGGCCTGATGTTGTAGCCCCCCCTTGGCAAGGTGTTCACACAGAAAATGGGCTCGGCTACACACCGCCTTTAGACATCGGACTTTGCAGCTGCAGCATCACGAGTTTCTGAACCTCGAACTTGCAACTACCCTAACATTGCGATCGGAACCTTTAATCGCCGTTCGATACATAGTTCTTACGCAGCTTCAAATATGGCAGCTTCGGGTGAACCCTTCTACCTCAGATATTAGTCAGTAATGTACCGTCAAACTCGGGCTTTTCCAATGCTAATATCAGCACAGCTCCGGCCACTCTGGACGCTTCGGCCACGAGTTTCTAGGTCCGTTTCAATCGACAGTATTGTGATGAATCCCTCTAAGTCTCTCATAGAATTTGATTTCCGGGTTCTGGGGGACGGACGCAGTGCCTCGGCGCGTTATGCGAACAACTCCAACTACCGCAACGACTCCTTGATCCGGAAAGAGAGTAAGAGCTTGTCTTCCTTGTGTTCTGCGCTTTGCTGACATATCCTCTTTCCAGTGTGTGTCAGCTCACTCATGATCGCGGAGATCAAACGCATCATCAAGGACAGCGAGATCATGAAGTACGTGGCCCTGCTCATTGCGCTTGGATGGCGTTCTTATCCTAATTCTTCGCAGGGAAGACGACACGAAATGGCCTCAGAAGAACAAGGACGGCCGCCAGGAACTTGAGATCCGTATGGGCAACGAGCATATCTCCTTCGAAGTATGGTCTTCTCCAACAAGCTCTTCTTGCAACCAAATGCTGATCAACGAGACAGACCGCCAAGATTGGATCCCTTGTCGACGTTACCGAGTCACAAGATCCAGATGGCCTTAGGGTCTTCTACTACCTGGTACAAGATTTGAAGGCGCTCGTGTTTACTCTGATATCTCTCCACTTCAAGGTTGGACCTGCCTATCCATTTGCGCATGCTGGAACCTCTGCTGACAGGAGCGTTGAACAGATCAAGCCGATCTAAACATACGATCGCATACATCATACGAGTCAATGACACAATACCCCTGCTGAGCGTGCGACTGTTTGCTGGCAAGTTTGTGTTGAGGACGGACGGCGTTCAGGGAGGTCACGGTGTGCGAGGGGGGCGGTTTAGTCCGCTATGGTATGTCCAGACCTTCCATGATGGAGACGTTGCCAACATCTGCCAGCAGCTCAGGTTAAGGTGTTGCAATCGTGCCCTGGACGAACTCTACGCGTCTCACTCCTCAATAGAACGGCGTTTGATGTTCGAGATGCTCGGAGCATCACTCATATCATGTGATAGCGGTCTTTCCAGCCGTTTCGGCGGGACACCGGGACGTTTGTACGAGCTATTGGGAGTGGCACTTGCATGGAAGCTCGAGTAGAATCCAATCGTCTGTGACGCTGTTGCGAACCATGGCTCCGATGCAACTGACATCGATGACATGGCACGTGATTGCGGAAGAGCTACCAAATCCACGGCGCCGATCTTCCCGTGACGCTGTCAGCCCAGCGCTGGAGCCCCCATGGCGCTCACGCGGGGAAGCAAGCCTCAACTCGAACCCTTCCACGCCCAAGTGTTCTGGATCCGCTAAACCGCACCATCGCATCATGAACACTGTCCACCGCATTGCGCGCTTCTAAAGTGTCTGCAATTTACCCGACCTCAACCTCAACCTCCGCAATTCGTTCCCGCCTTAGTAATTTGCTTGCTTTCATGTTTGCGCCGTTCCTCTTTGCTCACCTCGACCATGCCGAATCCGCACGACGATATCCTCATGCTATCGCCTGCCGCAGAGCCTACCATCGCCGACTGCCCGTCGTGTCCGTCTGAAGACCTTCACCAGCAGGATCAAGAGAGCGACAGCGCCGACTGTCCTGCCCCTCTTGAAGCGCATCTCGGTGGCCCAAGTACTCCACCCCTGCAACAGCCAACACCGCCCGCTGAGGATGATCGAAGTCCGCGGGTCGCGCATATCAAGCGGTTCAAGACCGATGGAGACAGGCCAATGAGAGATACTCCAAGTCCAAGCGCATCGGAAGGGTCGTCGGATTCTTGTATACGAGCATGGCAGGCTCAAACCGCCTCAGCTTCTGTCTACCACCCCGGGCTTTTGGAGTCGCCCATATCTCGACGGCATAGAGTAAGCCGCCCTGCATAGAGATTATCGTTGCTAGCATCAACTTACTAGTGCGCAGTTTCAACCCAATTCTACTTCATCCTTCCTACGACCCGGTAGCAAGTTCCATGGCACACAGCAGTCCGATCGCCAAGTCTACGATGTGCAAGTCGAAATCAAATACGTGGACATGGCCGAGTCCTTCCTTTGCGGATACCTGCGCATTCAAGGTGAGCCGAGCAGGCCCACATAGGCACTGCGTGCAGTTACTGACAGGTCCGATCAGGCCTCACCGACGATCACCCAACCCTCACAACATATTTTGAAGGCGAGATAATCGGAACGAAGTACACCTTCCAGACCAAGCATCCAGAATGGGGTTCCAACGAGAAGGTGGACATGCAACACTGGGGCCGCTTTCCCGCGTGGCGGCCCCTCGCAAAGCAAGCCAAGCGACCTGATTTCAGCTATAAGAACTTTGCTCAGCGGGAAAACATTTTCATGAGATGGAAGGAGTATTTCCTGGTGCCCGACCATCGGGTGCGGACCATCTCCGGCGCCAGTTTTGAGGGCTTCTATTACATCTGCTTCAACCAGGTTTCGGGCACTGTTAGCGGCATCTACTTTCACGCGAAAAGTGAAAAGTAAGTGGACATCACGTGATCAATAGGCTTCATACTGACCACGGCACACAGGTTCCAGCAACTTGAGCTGAGTCATGTCGATGATCGTGGGTGTATGGGCGCGATTGAATTTCGATGATTTACGAGGATATGAATAGCTCCCACATGTGTGGTGAACTCTTACTGGCAATGGAGACATGCATTGGAATATTTGGCTGCCTACGCTGCGTGGGCCGTCGAGGCCGGGTGTTGGCTTGCGCGCTCTCTGGGTTTTCACTGTTTGTACTTCAGAGCTTGAGGCTTCCGTGGCATGTAGATATAGTTCATTTTCGGGCTGTGACAGCCGGGACCCGCTTTACCGTATCTCATCTACCTTTAATCAGAAAGCCGGGTTGACTCGAGAAACCTCGCTCTCTGACTTCTCGCCTCACCTCAAACCACCACCACAATTCTCTGAAGCATCCTTCAGCCGCAAATCTTGATCAACGCCACATTCTAACAACTCCTTTCAAGGCTAATACCACAACTCAACATCTGCCCAGAATGGCTGGCGAATCTAACAAGCGCCAAAAACGTGAAGACCACCGCAATGCAGTGGATAAAAAGACGGGCGACCCTCAACTGCCCAGAAAGAAGTTGTACAGGCAGAGAGCTCATGCCAATCCCTTCTCTGACCATGTCTTGAATTAGTGAGCACCTTCTTGTAGATGCAAACGGGTACTGTAGCCATTCCACTAACTGTGCTGCCCAGTCCAACTTCGCCTGCGGATATGGACTGGACCTCGCTCTATCCTGCTTTCACTTTTGAACGCCTAGAACCACAGCCTTATGCGAAAGAATTGACCGCTGTCAAGCGGATGTCGAAGAATGTCGAAATCGCTGATATCGGCTGTGGGTTTGGTGGTCTTCTCTTCGCACTGGCACCACGATTCCCAGACACCCTTGTATTAGGTGCGTTTACGTCTATATCGCAGCCCTTTCTATTTCACAGTCACTTCAGTGCCTTCTAATCTATCCGCGCCACTCTCTCCGTCCAAGTTCTGAACCCATGCCCTAGGTCTCGAAATCCGCACCTCCGTCACCGAATTCGTCCAAGAAAAGATCCGCGCCTTACGGCATCAAGACACCGTAGAAGGACTTTACCAGAACGTCGCATGCATCCGCGCAAACACCATGAAGTTCCTCCCCAATTTCTTCGTGAAGGCTCAGCTCTCCAAGATTTTCCTCTGCTTCCCTGACCCGCACTTCAAGGCGCGGAAGCACAAGGCTAGGATTGTGTCCATCACGCTCAACTCTGAGTATGCTTATGTGCTGAAGCCCGGCGGGATTGTGTATACCATCACTGATGTGGAAGACCTGCATAAGTGGATGGTGGAGCATTTCGAGGCGCATCCGAGTTTCGAGAGAGTTGGTGAGGAGGAGCAGGAGGCTGATCCGTGTGTGGACGTCATGAGGACGGAGACGGAAGAGGGGAAGAAGGTTGAGAGGAATGAGGGAGTGAAGTTCGTGGCGCTGTTCAAGAGGCTTGAGGATCCTCCATGGCCGTGCGAGTCCTAAGTACAGAATAAATCCACCGTGTTTGCATAGCAGCATTGTCAGCATCAGAAAGTATGAGCCTGGCTGTGAGCTGATGCAAATCTGGATGCGAACAACGCCAAACAACTACCGTGGCATACTAGACCACCCATGCGGAGTCATTGGTATCTCCATGAAAAGACCTATCCGAACGCCACGCTAAACAGCATTTCAAACCCAGCAAGATGTCATGCTGGTCGCTACTCATCGATGCCACCCCATTCCTCGTCCCCATCTTCATCCGCTCCTTGTCCGGCTGTTTCAGGCCCGTCTTGTCGCTTATGATCCTCTTCCTCACCGTCCTCTTTGCTGTTCCAATTCCTCAACCGCTCATCATCCTCCAGCGTCTCCTTCACCCTCAACCGTACCGCCTTCGTCGGACTCTCCTTTCCCAAAGCCTTCAGCGGCCGCAGCAGCAGCTCCAGTGGCATGTGACCCTCCCGATCCACATCCACCTTATCCAGCTCATCGACATAGATATCAATGACATGATATCTTAAGCCATTCGGTATCTTATGATCCCTCGCATTGAGTGGCGTCGCTCGGAGAACATCCATATACTGCTCCACTCTCTCCGCGCCTTCCCACTGTTGCTTAGCTAGTTGTCGGAAGGAAGCTGCTAGGTATTGCCGGATGAGGAACAGGAACTTGTCCATTCTATTGCCCGTGTAAAGCGTCAGCCAATACCTTCGGAGCCATGTCTGTCGATGCCATTGCCATACCGCAGCGCATCAATCCCCTTCCACTCCCGCGCCATTGTTTTCCAGAACGCATCGAGGAAAGGAATGAAAGCCTCGTGAGACAAAACATCGACCAGGCCCGCAAGGTCGACCGCCAGCCGTTGCTGGTTCCGCGGCTTGTCTTGCATCCACATGCCTAGTTCACAACCCGCTGATTAGTCCCCGTACTATCACATCGGCTGAGCGCATGTATGCTGGAGGCATCGTACAGTAGAATAGCCCCTTCCATAGCTTCAGCAGCTCGACCTCCTCAAACCTTGTGCGCCCGCGTAGGTATGTTCTTAGGCTGTCGACTGCCTGGTCGCGCTTGCGGCGGTCTGGTGTGTGCGGTCAGTCTCTTGTGGTAAAGTTGGCGCAGTGGTAGGCGGGGACAGACCGCTCGAGGTCAGTTGCTTCAGGAAAGGGCTGTTCTGCGTTGCTGATGCCATGGTAGGGGTTTTGCTGATCAGCTTGAAACTTTTCGCGAAAATCGAGAGATGCGATTGAGGTTATCGATAAGCCTTGCAAGGCTGAAGACGGTTGGCGTGAGGTGTCGATGCTCGGCATGGGAGGGGAACGGGCAAGGGAGTGTTCACGTTGCTGCTGTATTGGTTATCTCGAGTTCAGCAACATGACTTCTGCTTGGTTCTGTAAAATAAACTGAGTCAGTTTACTGCTTGGTTCTGTATTGGAATAGTTTCTGCTGAATAGCTATAGGCTTGTAATCTTAGAATTTGCTTTGCAATTTATATTCTACAAAGTTCTATCTTTGATAAAGCGGATACTTATGGAGTAGCTTAGATTTAAGAATAGAATATATACTCAAAGGTAGCTCGGAGGCCTTGGAGCCGGCTCGGAGCTGGCTTCAAGCTGGTTTCAAGACTCTCGAGCTGCCTCTAAGCATTTAGAATTCATGTAACTTGCAAAATGCAATAGTAATATAAAACTTCTCAGTTAGCAATATAATACTATTCTATTTAGACGCTTTTATATGTAATTTGAAGCTACTTTTTAGATGATTCTTAGCGCGTGTATCACGTGATCATGTTACTAAGCAATCGATTAAACCTATTGTTAAACTTTATATCTACTACTTCTAAATGTTCTACTTCAAGAAAATCCAACTATCTCAAACCACTTTCGATTCTAACTGTATTTTCTTTTTCAAACATTCTGCTTGCTACTATAGCAAAAAGAAAAGAAACCAGAAACAGTACCACCACGTATAGTAAGTTTATATATATTTTCTCTAGAAGCTAATGCTCCATACTATACTCCCTGCAAATAGATCTAATTGCGTTCAAGGTGTTGCTAACTGTGTATTGCTTGACTGCAGATGCCACAGATTGTAATACTACTCCGCGCTGGCTCAGTACTAGGCATACCGCGCGTCCAGCTCCAAGATGTATGTTCTTAGCCTACAAATCTCATTGGGCTAGCTTCCTTCATTATCACAATACTTACAAGATCTTCAGGTTACTAAGATTGTCTGCAATCGTATTAACAGCGACGGGGTTCGTAGGCGTCTATGATCCTGGTTTTTGTATATGCTAATACTATGTGTTTGTGTTTAGCTTGAGCAGTTTCTTGTCGTATGGGCGGGCAAGTACGAACGCCACAGCGTGCCGCTTTCCTGGCACTCTATCAACGAACTTTCCAGCTGCCTTGAGCTGGTACAGGAATACCTGGACAACAAGACGCGGTGAGAGGCGCCTGAGGCCTGTCCTCCAGAGGGTCCGCTCACGTGACATCTAGCTTCGACCCCCCTTCACGCAAACGAAAATCGCCCGACAGCGAGCCTAGCACCAATGGGCACCTCCTAAACCCGGCTGAGCGTAGAGTCAGACAAAAGAGCCGCTCTTCATCCGTCACAAGTTCCGCTTCTGATTCGTCTCGCTCCTTGGCTGTCACCGAGCTCGCATCACGTGACATCGATGTCTACAACGGAGTCATTCAGGTGAAAGATGACTTTATCACGGTTAAGGCCGTAAGTTCAATGCTTTGTGACGTATGTTATTGGAGCTGAACATAGTCAGTCTACCGAGCCCGGCATCGACAGAATCAACTCAGACGATGTTCCGACGCCAGCGATGCTCTCGAGGGCACGCTCTTCGGCCACCAGCACCGCCGACGACCGAATTCGCATGGAAGTGATTCACCGTCTTAGACAGCTACCTGGGCCGCCGGTTACATTGTTTAACAAGATCGATCGGTCTTCTCCGCCCTTGAAGTTCCAGTTCATCACCCAGTCCATCCTTCGCGAAGGCGTTGAGAAGGCGGATCCAGCTACGATGACTGGGTGCCAAAAATGCCGCCCTCACATGGGACAGAATATCGGTTGCGAATACACCAAGAAATGCGACTGTCTCGAGTATGCGGCAGTCGACGTGAAGCGGCTCAATGACGTTACGAAACCCATCTACGACAAGTACATAGCAGGCATGGATGTCGACTTGTCTCAACTGCCGAAGCGATTCCCCTATTTCAGCAACGGCGATAACACCGGCTGTCTCGTCCCATTCTACCTCAACGAACGACACCCAATCTACGAGTGCAACAAGTACTGCATGTGCGGCCCTGGCTGCAAAAACCGGATCGTGCAACATGGAAGGCAGGTCGACCTCGTAATCTTCAAGACGAAAGACCGTGGCTGGGGTAAGTCCCTTGCACATACCCTGCCTTATCCTTTCATGCAAGTACTGACTGCATAAAAGGACTGAAATCCACACAAGGGCTCCGCCAAGGCCAGTTCATCGACACCTACCGAGGCGAAATCATAACGGATGCGGAGGCAACCCGTCGCGAGAAAGCAACCTCGAGTATCCTGAACAGCTACCTCTACTCGCTGGACAAGTTTGCGGAGGAAAACGAACTGAAACCTGAAGACCTCTACGTCGTCGACGGCGAGTATTTCGGAGGACCCACCCGGTTCATGAACCACTCGTGTGAGCCCAACTGTCGTCAGTACACCGTATCCTACAACAAGCATGACGTCCGTGTGTACGAAATCGCTTTCTTTGCGTATCGCAACATCGAACCGGGTGAGGAACTCACCTTTGACTATCTGGACAAGGACGAAGAGGAGGAGGACGAGGTGGAGGAGGATGCTCCGCCGCCTTCTCAGGAGAAGCCTGGTGATGCTCAGGGGGAGACAAAACTAGTGAAATGTCTGTGTGGAGCCAAAAAGTGCAGGAAGTGGCTCTGGATGTGAGCTGAGGTCATAACAGCCCCGTCCGTTGCAGCACACCACGTTTGCTGTTGCAGCTCGTTTCTGATAGGTAACGGGTGTTCTCCTTACGGTTGCACTTTTTCGACTTGCATAATGCATCCACATTTCTGATCAGAAGAATGGGTGCGAATGGGCATTTGGTTAGCATGCGGACTTCTTGATGTTTGAGACTACTACCAGGATTCTGGCTTTTCATAAGCGTTTGAAGGATCGGCGACTTGCTGCTTCCAACGAGGGCTGTGGACTAGGGCGTGGATCTGTATTTCAACCATGAAGCAATGGTAATCACTCAATCTCACTTTCGCTTCCGAGCTTTCTAATGAGGTTGAAGAGATGGTTTGAGACGAATGAGAAATCAGGTTGCCATTGAACATACAAAGATGGCAGCAAAGACACAGCACGCATACTCCGGCGGCTTGCTTGGCGCGGTTGATGAGTGGGCTGGCCGCTCCGTGAACCACATCGACCATGCGTATGCTCGGTTGGAAACACTCGTTTTTTATCTCGAACGGCAGATGTGGTACGTCTGCATTCCAAGCACGCAAGGCGCCCCTTATAGCCGGGATTATCATGGTGCACAGCGTACCCGTAAAGTGTTCATTCGGATATACGGGGCCGGGGAAGCCTCTAAATATAGAGGCGATTCCAATGGCTTGTTCAAGCGCGAGAAGCTCTCCAAAGCATCCTTGAGCCATCAATAGCAAGAAGAGGTCTGTTTGGGTTTGGCAGTTGTGCAGAGTGCCCGCAGTGTGAGGGGTGGTGGAGTGGAGCTCTGATGACAACTCGGGAGGGACCGCTGCTTGCGAGCTCTAGCACATCCGAACCGCAAAAAAATATTGCAGTGCCTGACACTCACCATTTCGTCGCCAAAATCCACTTTTCCTCCTTGCCCGCTATCGTCAAGCCTGAAAAGGCTTCTACAGGTTTCGAGACTTCTGCTGGACGTCGCAGAGGCCTGTGTCTCCCGTGTTCAAGCTAACTGAGCCCGCCTCTCGGTTTGAGCCGTCCCTCTGCCTGGAGTCAACTGTACCTCCGCTTCTCGAGTGCCTGCCACTTCCACGCACTGCTCAGCTCAAAGTCCTTTTCGGCTCGATCCAGCTCTTCTGAGTATTCCTGACTCTCACACTTCCCAGGTATGTCAGCCTCGCAACACGAATTTCTGCAGCGCATTCACACGATCGGCGTGCGGAACATCCGCTCGTTGTCCGCAGAAGCAAATTATCTTGGCCAGCATATGACAGCTTCCCTTCAGTGCTGCAGTTGCTCATCGCTTAGTCGAATTGCCTGTCACTAGACAAATTTGCCTGCCATTCACACCTTCAGCATCAGTCTCGCACTTTGCGTTCAGCGGCTTCGCGTCTGTGGACGTCATTCTGCATCGCCTGATGAAAGGGATTGCTTGCTTAGACATGCCCTCACTCCCTAATCAATTCAGGCACGCGACGTGGACTGACAGTTCCAAACAGGAAAGCTCGTGAGCGAGCTTCAGTATCGTTTCCGCCACAACTTCGCCCTCGCCCACATCTTCTCCTTACCCGCTCCTCGCGCTTTTTCACTCCAAACGACTCTCGCACCCGCCATACTCAGCCAAAGCCGACACGAGTTTCCACGCGATTCCATCCATATCGCTCTTGCTACTGCATCATAGCCCCCAAACCGCATACCTCGGAAACCCTCAACTGCACCTCATCAGGCGTAACAGGGCAGCACAAGGATAGCCATATTCTTCAGGACGGTGCGGAGAGGGCGGGACTGGCACCTCTCCGGACATACAGAGAGTACCGGCCGGGCAGTGGGCTGATTCTCGGACGAGGTCTTGCTAGGGAACGCTGCGCGCTCCCCGAATCCCCGCGTGGAAGTCGTACCAGGACAGTATCGGTCACTCAGGAACACAGGCTTGCACACTTGGCCATGGCCGCTACCTTTTCATATGCGCAGGCTGCCAAAGGCATGTCCTCATCTGTGCAGTCGAGCAATACCCCATCCGGGACAGCAACACCTTCGAAGGATACCACATCTGCATCCACTGACATACCCACCGAACCCTCCGGCACAAGCTGGGCAGACTTGGATGATTCGTCGACGTCTGCCCCTGTGAAGGAGCCAGAGGAGGTCTCGACGGCTCCGGCTGCGCAGGGTGACGGAAGTGTGGTTTCACCAGAGAAAGAGACCTCTACGTCAGAGCGACGCAAATCCCTCTCTGGACTTTCATCACCGGAATTCGGCACGGCATCATCTTCAACACTGGGAAAGGAAGATGACGTCTCTTCCGTACCCAACGCTTCTTCTGAGTCAACATGGGAGAACAAGTCCCAAACGTCCAACGTTGTAGAGCAGTCTACAGAGAATGCGGACGAGAAACTAGAGAAGGTCGAAGGCAAGAAGGCGAAAAAGGAGAGGAATCTTTTCACAATGCTTCAAGAAGCGCCTCCTCCCGCTGTGAACATCTGGAAGCAGAGAGCAGAAGCGCGAGCCGCTCAACAACCAAGTCGAGCTAAGTCAAGCTCGTCATTCGGTCCAGTAGCCACAGCTATACCTTCAAAACCGGCGGATGCGAAACCCGCCGAACCGGGGCGCTCTGTACCGAGGAGGAAAAGCAGATCTGGTCCTGCAGGCTTTGAGCGCGCGGTCGTATCGTTGAACGGAACCAACGCCAGGGATCGTAACGACGAAAAAGAAAGTCCAAGTCGGCGTGAGACAAGGTTTGACAACAGCACCATGCGAAGGCCGGGTAGTGAGCAGGCGTCGCGGTCCTTCGAGAGAGGGCCCAAGGATAGTGTTTCGTCACTTCCACCACCGGTTCAAAACAAAGCGTCATGGCCAACACCCGACAATGCCCAAGATGAGGAGAAGAAGAAACCCACAGAGAAGGGCGACAAGAAAGGAAGAGAGAGAGCCTCCAGTACTAGCTCCAAGCCGCACGGCAAGAACGAGTGGGTCCAGCTAGCCTACACGCCTAATGTGATCTTCAACACACCAATCCCGAACACTAGTTCAAGAAGAGGGGGACGTGGTGGGAGTCGCGGTGGACGAGATGCGGGCGGTCGTGGAGCGTCCAGTGCTGTGAATGGGGCTAGTTCGCCTGAGAAGGAAAATTCAAATGTCGGTCATACTTCCGCAGATCAACAGAGACGCACAAGGTCGGAGATTATTCCAACGGATGTTACCAACGCAAAGCGAACGGCAAGTCCTGGGTCTACACTGGCAAGAGACCAAGGAAGTCCTGTCGCAGAAGGCGAGAATAATACCAAAGCTGCGAGTGCTGAAGGCCCAGAAGGGTCAGCGCAGCAGCGAGCGGCTTATAATGAACCGAACCCGAACCAGTTGGTTTCGCGCACAAATTCTTTGCCATTGCAGCCGTCTGCAAGTAGACCGAGGCAAGCAAGGAACGAGCGAAGACAAGATGGCGAGTCTGTGCCGCCAGGCGCTGAAGGTACGTTCAAGTCTCATCTATCTCTAATGCGAACCTTGTCACCTTTGTAGACGATTATGCTTCTGGACAAGTGCTGGTGATACACCCATTTTCTTATGTAGTATACTAACGTATGCTGCATGACAGAATCTTTAGATGCAAAAGCTAGCCCAGCAAAGGACGGCCTGCCTCAGCAGCCCAAGACAAGCACTTTTGAGCGGAGATCGGGTCCGTTCGGCTCTTTATCGAGCCGCGAGCGGGGTGAGCATCGTCCGCGAGGCGGGATGCGCAATGGAAGAGGCGGGAGTGCCTATCAACATGCATCTGCGAACGGTAACCACTATTCCAATGGTCGCGCTTCCTCCACAAACTCTTCCGCCACGTTCCCGCATTCTCCAACAACATTTCACCCCGAGCAACAAAACACATTTTTCAGCCAGCAGCCACACTCATCACGCGGCTTCCGCAATGCTGGGCCTCGGTCACAGTCTATACCGACCGAGGGGTACTACGGACGACCATCCGCTGGCTATCCTACGGGGCCTCAAGCCATGGCTCCGGTGCAGACATATATGCCTGGGATGTATGACTACTCGGTCATGCAACCTCTGAGTGCAGTGCCTTACAGTCCATATGTCGATCAATACTCCGTCCTCGGTATGGTCTCAATGCAACTGTAAGTACGAAAGGCCGATACTGCTGATTTAAGCGCTAACAGCATCTAGCGAATATTACTTCTCGTTGGACAACCTGTGCAAAGACATGTATCTTCGGAAGCACATGGACTCACAAGGCTTCGTATTCCTTACCGTTATCGCAGACTTCAACCGCATAAAGCACCTCACCACAGATCTCGAGTTGATAAAATACGCCTGTTACCAGTCCCGTGACATCGAATTCAGAGTAGGCCCGGATGGCAACGAGAGATTACGACGGCGAGAGGGCTGGGAGCAATGGGTGCTGAGTATGGAAGATCGTGATCCGTCAGCAAGGAACAATGGACCGGAGGACCTACATTACCCACCAGTCCCTCATCCGGCGGGTTTTAATTCGCAGTACATGGTACAACATCAAACGGGCAACCCTACATCACCTTCGAGCCCAAACTTTGTGCCGAACGGCACTCCTTATCAGTCACTAAACGGTGTGACCTCTCCGGCGTCGCAAAGCAACGGTGGAGCTAGCCAGCTGTCCAACGGTGTACCGCCTACGGAACCAGCAGTCGCGGGTCGCCGTAGCTCCACCACCAGCGGCCCTGCCTTTCATCCTTACTCTCCGAACGATCTTCAAACCGAACCTGACTCGTTTCCCAACGAGCAGATCGAAGGACTAACAGTGATCGTCCGACCCGCCACGGAGAAAGCGCCTCCTTTCCACACTGCCTCTTCTCGTACATTTTCAAATGGCTCTCTCGACAGTAGATCCATCGCAGATGAACTTTCTAAATTTGACACGCGCCGCAATAGCTCACAAATTAATGGAAATCCTCCTTCTCTTGGGTATGGACGACTCTTGCAGTAGCTCAGCGGGGTTTCAGCTAATCTTGCAGCAGTGACGAGGCCGCAAATGCTTCAGAACCCAACAGATCACCGAGCCCGGGCTCCTTGTCCAATGCCATCCGATCTAATACAAGCTCGCCATCCACCGGGTTGCAGATGTTCTGGGTGAAGGACAGCGATCGGCCGGTCAATGCCCGACCTGAAAACACTGACAATGAGCTGTATTCTGAAATCCGAGACAAAGCGCTTGTTCAGCGCAGCGCAGCTACAGGCAAATGCCCCTACGACATGGACGTCCTCTACCAGTTTTGGGCACATTTTCTGATCCGGAACTTCAACACGTCCATGTATGACGAGTTCCGAAGTCTGGCTTTCGAGGACTTCCAGAACGGCTCTGTTATTGGAATGAATAATCTGGTCCGATATTACGGCCACGCACTCACCAGCGAAATCGTCATCCGCGAGCGTATCGCCAGACACTACGTTGACCTCGTCAAATGGGAAAACCCTGACCAAGAGAAGCCTGCGTTTAAGCAGCTCCGGTCTGCCTGGAGAAATGGTGCCTTGAACCTGAAGAACCGCAAGAGGATCAGTGGCTACGTCGACGCTGATCTCAGAGCTGCGCTCGAGCAGTGAGCGCACTTACTTCGACTACAAAGAAGTGCATATGGTTCAGGAGATCTCTCTGCGGTGCCTAGCCTCATTCGATGCCTATCCGACCAACGACTCAGTCTTAACTCCCCAACCGGTGCTCCACCACACATAAGACGGCCGAACGCTGCAACTTCGCATACCACCCCGCTGCCATCCCTGAACTCGATTGTGTTTCCTTCCAAAAGTCCTGTTGGCGTTGTTCGTACAGGGCCTGGTGGGATTTATAGCGGAGGATCCTGTTGTTCATTTCCATGAAAATAGAAGTATTTGTACGAATCGCAAGTCATAGCTTTGGCCTGCATCTACCACCGCGCTCCCACCTGGCCTGTCAGGTTGCGGAGCTTGAGCAGTGGCTTCGGAAAGAGGTGGCATCCAGCGTCGGCTTTAGCCAATATCTCAAAGTCGGGGTGATAGCCAGGGCCAGCGATCCGATCTAGTCCCAGACGGCGCCAATGCTTCCTGTCACCTTCTTGCTCATCGAAAAGCTGTTCATCATGGTATAGCGGCATCCTGTATTTGCTTTCAACACTGTTGCAGTGTGTCTTTCGACTTCGCTTTTTTGGCATGGTGGGCGGGGGGCTGTCACTCTGCTCTTTCTTAGTAGGCTCCTACGAGTTTCGATGCATACATCTGTTTACGCTTGAAGCTGTACCTCGTGCACGTAGAACGGATTGTAAAGGTGAGCATGACCAGTTGACAGCCAAAACCAAAGCTGGAAAGCGATGAATGGATTCCCGTGAATTGTAAGCACTCGTCTGCTGCCCAACATCGCCCGTGCTGGCATCCGGGGATCTACTCGATGAGCGTGGAATGTTTTCTTCCAAGGCCAGAAAGCTACATGGATGGCAGTAGTACCACGGCATTCCTTGGCTTCTCTGGCTTCTCTTTGGGTGACACGCTCAACAGAGCACTCTTACTCCAGAAACCAAGGTATCCAGTCCATCAGCAAAGGGGCACCCAAGGTCGCTAGGCCCAAAGATGTGTCTAATAAGACACACGCACAGCACTCCATGGCCCCCCGAATCCTCCGGGGTGTTCCGATGAGAACCGTGAAACTGTATTTACCTCGTATAGCTTCACTCACTACACATAAACCCAAGGCTCAACTCCGACAAGCTTGCGGGTCAGTCTCGATGTCGAGGCCGTATCCGGTTCTGAGCGGGATGTAGGTCCGAACTGCGCGTGCTGCTGCGCAAGGCTCGGTCGAGGAAACCCGCGTATCTTCTTTCAGCTGGAACGGGCTAGTGTACTATAATGAAACCCCGTTGTCGACGCTGGTGGGTTAGACAACGCCTAGATGCTGAAGAAAACCGTATTCGGGTCTTGACGCCCGTCTACGGGGCTAAACCGCGTGTCGGTGCCGTGGGGATGAACTGCCATCGTTCCTCCAACCGGTGGGTCCTAGGTATGACAGGCGGGTACTGAGGATATAAGGGTTGTCGATCCGGCTTCCGGAAACCAGAGCTTGGCTTGGTTTTGAAGTGGTGGGCAGGCGAGACGGGTAAGGGATCAGCCAAGCCAGCAGAACCACACCGGGGGCAATGATTAGCTGCTCAGCTTCTACCCCGTGGAGCCCTGCTCCACTGAAGGTAGCTCTCGGCACGATCATCTCACGGAAGGCCCCCCAACGTCCAATCCAGTCGCCGCCGGAGAGGCAGTCGCAGACCACAGAGGATACACGACTGAGAGTTGCAGAGCTCAAAGCGAACAAAATTGAATCTGTTTTACAGCTCGCAACTGGGGGGGGGGGGTATTGTTACGAGGGGAAAATAATGGGGCGCCCAACCGTACACCTTTATGTCGCCTTCAACGCCGTCTTTCCCGCCCCACGCACGCGCCTGCTAATGCTTTTTGCCTTTCTTCGTCGAGTTATGCCATCCCCTTTCCCAGCGCAGAGCCATGCCCCAATGTCCCAATAAAAATAATACAGAATAGGACCCGCCCTCGTCATGCATATGATACAACCCGCTTAAATGGCTCCTTCCAGTCGACTCTTTTTAGGGCCCGTGGTGGATCATGGCTTGGCTGTTGGTGTCCACGACGTTGTCGGACAGGTTGATGAGGAGCTGCGCCAGACAGCGCTTCGTTGCCGCGTCGTCTCGGAGGACTGAGGAGAAGGTCGCGTCGCGCAGGGGCTCGGGGAGGCACTGGCGGAGGGCTTCGCGGGCGCGGGCATTGTCGCTGAGCCTGTCGATTGCGTTGTCAGTAAATGGCGCAAGTCTGCCGGAACTCGATGTTGGAAAGGAAGGGAGGGGAAGTGGGAAGCAGGTTGAAAAACTTGCCGCAGAAAGCACCGCACGACATGCTTCAACAGCCGCACCGTCTGCTGCTCGACCAGCTGATTCACCATATTGCTCAGCACAGTGCCGACGGCGTAGAAGCGCTCGTACGTCTGGCAGATGTACGCCAGCCCGAGGTCGTCGAGCAGGATCTTCTGCACGATGAAGATGGCGACTGTCTTGCTGAGCTCGGACCCCGTCTCCATGATGCGCAGACACAGCGGGATGATCTCGGTCGTGAGCAGGAAGTTTATCACGTCGCTGGAGTCGTTCTTGACGAGCGCGCCGATCACGCCGAGGGAGGTGAGGCGGAGATACTCGAAGGGGCGGGACTTGGAGGTCGTGTTCAGGAAGGGGTAGAGGAAGAGGGGGATGTGTGCTGTGCTTGCTGTCAGTAAGATTCCTGGCTGACGGGCGGCTTGAAGTTTGGTCGACGTACCGCTAAGAAACAGGCTGCGCGTCTCGGTGTGCGAGGCCACGCACTGCAGCAGGGCGAGCGCGTTGCAGACCCGGTTCGACGCCGCTGCAGTCAGCTGCGCGGGCGCGAGGAGGGGATAGACGGAGATGATCTCTTGGAGGAGCGATGTCATGACGCCTTCAGG
Source organism: Coniosporium apollinis CBS 100218 (assembly GCF_000281105.1). Taxonomy (NCBI): domain Eukaryota; kingdom Fungi; phylum Ascomycota; class Dothideomycetes; genus Coniosporium; species Coniosporium apollinis. The sequence continues at coordinate 147,958 of NW_006913296.1, forward strand.
CCTGTCAGCAAATCTGCTATCGTATGTAGCGCTGCTGTCATGGGCGCCCTACCAAACGAATGCCACAGTATCAGCGCCAGCTCTGGCACTTGCTCCCTCTTCTTGCTCAGTTCCAGGAGCGCCGTCTCGCGTGTTTCGGGCCTCAGGAGCTGCGCGATCCATTCCAGGACTCTCCGATTGTCTTCACTGACTCCTTGATCTGCGGGGGCCATGGTTGGAGCGTGATCTCCAATGCTCATGCCAGCGTTGGCGCCGGGTATGGAGCTGTTGTTGTTCGCTGCTATGCGATTGTAGTGCTGCTGCTGGGCTGCTGCCGCGGCGGCGGCGGCTGCTTGGGCTTGGGCGTGCTGCTGTGCGGCGTGGTGGTTGTGTTGTTGATGGTGGTTCGGCCAGTCAGCGGGAGGGTACTGGTGCTGGTGGGAGAAGACGTGGCCCTGGGGCATCATGGTTGCGACAAAGGCGCTGGCCCAGTCCTTATCAATGGTGAGTACAGCAGATGAGTGAAAGCGGGTGAGAGCGGGTGGGTGAAAGTGGCTTGTCTGCAGGCGCGCGAGGGTGGATGCGGTGCTGTTTCACGCAGACGCAGCTGGTCTGAGCTCGAGGCGCCTGCCTGCTGCCCTCGGCAAAGTGAGGCTCAAAGGGTGAGGCTGAAAGCGTGAGGCTGAAAGCGTGGCGCTCAAATCACAGGGCTGGCGGTGAAGACCGGTCGAGCACCTGGGCAGCTGCAGGTACCACTTACCATTCAAGCAGCACACAAGTCATGTAGCATCACAGCAGTCTGTCTAACCATCACAGCAAAGAGACCTCGCCAACAGTCTGTCATAGTCTGACCTCGATTAAACACCATCCACATGCTAAACTACCGACAGAGCAAAGAATCAGACGCTGGTCCGTTCTCCCTGCCATTAACCAGCGACGCCGACTCCCTCTCCCTCTCCCTCTCTCTTACGCAGAAACACAAGCTGTAAGAACTGAAACGACTGTCGAGAATGGAGTACCCTAAGCGCACTGCAACGGATAAATAGAGAAAGACCCTAAAGACAAGTCCTAAGAAAGTCGTAATGATCGTCCAACTTCCAGTTCCCCTCGCGCCGTCCCTGCCCCTCTCTTGGACTCGTGCGAAGCTGCACGCATCGTCGGCGGCCGCCTCCTAAAACTCATAAGCCGGCCTACAACCGCAGCTCGTCCAGAATCTTCTGCGCCATGTTCTTGTACTGCCACGTCCCTCCGTCGACCTTCTTGAACTGGATGCCGTGCAACGAGAGCAACGGCACCTTGACGATGAAGATCTCAAACTTCAGCACCATGTTGCCCCCAAGGTCGCTCTGAACGTGCGTTGTCGTTTCGCCAGGCGCCCTCGACCTGCCCTCATTTCGGCGGATATTCTCCTGACCAACGCTCTCGTCCGACTCCTCGGAGTTTGTGTAACTCCGCTCTGGAGTCTGGCGATGGCGCTGGGTCCGTGGCGTCGATTGATTCCGGCTCTGCTCCCTGAGCTCCTCCCGTTCTCGGTCTCCGCCCATGAATCCGCCGAAGCTGATTTTTCGTCGGTGGTTGCCGCTGCTGGGCGGCTGGCCGGGACTTGCCGGAGGGATTTCCGTGACTTTGTTGAGGTCTATGCTCGGACTGTGACGGCAGTTGAACCCGCCCTTGATCTCCGAGTACTCCACACCCAGCTGCCGCAAGACTCTGATGATGTCTTGTCGGATAAATGTGAGAGGTTTGTTGCTTGTTGTCGAGACGCTGAAGAGGCCCTTGAGAAAGACTGGCTTCATGTTCTCCGGACTCGTCGTTTCCCCTGCTTCGGCCTCTGTAGCCAATTCCTGGTCCGTCTCCTCTGGGACGCCCAGCTCCTTGGCTTGCTCCCGGCGTGCGCGTCGTGCTTGTATGCTCTCACGGCGCGCATGGCCGAGCGATTTGGCTCGCGAAGTCGGACCACGGCTTCTGGTACTGCCTTGTTGATCGTCCGATACCGCTTCGTCTGGTCTGAACAGCTCGTCGCGAGTGTCTGACCTATCGGAACCGCTCGTAGGTGGTGGTGGACGGGGTGAGCCTTCGGATGTGCCTCGTCGTGATATTCGCCTCCGTAGTTCCGCCGAGTTGACGCTTGCTGATCTGCCAAGACCTTTGAGCTTCCGAGCCGCGCTCGCTCCTGCGCCGGGCGGTGATAAGAGCCCCGATTCGTTCTGCGGCACTTCTTCTGGCTGCAGGTTCGTCGATGGCGGCACTGATCTCTCCCGGGTCCTGCGAACGCTAAAGCTTTTCCGAGGCGGCGCAGCGGCCGTTCCAGCACCGTCGCCTGGCCCAGAAACGGCGAGGGCGGGAGGAGTGAGATTGCTGGCCCTCTCCCGTTCAGGATCTTTGTGTCTACGAGTGCTGAAGCGGCGTAGCAAGCCCGCGGCAGCACTTTCCTTCTTGGCAGGTGTCTGCTCGCTTGGCGGCGTGACAAGTGCTGGCGAAACCGGGCCGCCCGCTGCATCGATCTTCAGTCTCTGCACACCTTCAACTATCTCATCTTCGCCATGTGTTCTGGCTCTCGGCCTGGACCGGCCACCTGTAGGCCTCTCGCCTGGCATCTCGTAGGCAGACGCATTGGTGTATGCCGCTGCAGGCGCCTGAAGGTCGGGTAACTTGAACGGCTTTTCGTTTGGTGCTGTCTTCGGCAATGCTAAAGCTCCAGGGTTCGGCTCAATTCTCTCCCGTTCCTGCTTTTCCCGGACAAGGTAATATACCGATATCAGGGGGTGGTAAGCGTTTACTGGATCGGCTCCTAACTGGACAGCTTCCGCCGAGGGGCCAGTCAGGGTGTCTCTGCTCGTCGTCGAGTTCCGCCGCTTGTAAAAGTCGAAGACGCCTCTTTTGCGGTCCGTTTCGGGAGTCTGTGCCTGGTTTTTTCGCGCAAGCGCACGTACCGCATGCTGGTATTCTTCCGACGTAAGCAGTTCTGTCAGTTTGGCGGCGATGTAGTCAGGCGTGCCAAAATCGAACCCGTGCATTCCTTCAATGACTTTGGGATCCAGAGGTAGCCGTAACGGTTCGCGAGCAGGTAGGTAGTTCTCGGGCGGTACGTTAAAGCCCTTGGTAATCCACGGATGACTCATGATCTCACTCAGGGTCGCTCTCTGCCGTGGGTCTGTGACAAGCATCCTCGATATGAGATTCTTGCATTCTTTGAGTCTGTGTTAGCCCAGCATTGAAGCCAGTGAGGGGGCAACCTACCAGCAGACAACCAGGGCGGGTAATCAACGACGCCTTTCTTGATTTTAGCGTGCAGCTGCGGCATGCTTTGGTCGTCAAACGGGACTTTGCCACAGACAAGCACGTATAGGACGATTCCAAAGCTCCACACGTCCACTTCTGGTCCCGTGTATTGCTTCGCCTGTAACAGCTCTGGGGCCGCAAAGTATAGGCTCCCGCAGAATGTCTTGAGATAGCTTTTCGGAGCGAACAGATTGCTCAAGCCAAAATCAATGATCTTGATGTCTCCGGTCTTGCTGATGAGGATGTTCTCGATCTTAAGGTCTCTGTGCACTATGCTGTTGCGGTGACAGTAGTCTAATGCACTTGCAATCTGGCGTCCGAATTTTCGCGCTTGTTTCTCCTTTAGCCGTCCATGGGAGATGATGTAGTCAAGCATCTGGCCCCCATTTACATACTCGAAAAGCATGTACCAGTGGTAGTTTGTCCGGACAAAGTCACGCATCCCGCATATGTATGGGTGATTGACCAGACTGACGATGGCCGCCTCTCTGGCAGTTCGGACCTCTTTGGAGTGGTCGGCTCTTTGCCGGTCTTGTTCACTACGGTGTTCGTCGGTTGATTGTCGAGGAACGATCTTGACAGCGACCTGCATAGCGGTTAATCAGACGCACAGGCACTTCGCCCAGCGCAATGCTCTCACCTGCTCTCCGGTCTCTAGATTCCTCGCCAGCTTGACTTTACCCATGCTTCCAGCGCCGATTGTCTTGCCGAGATGCCATTGACCGGTGGTTGCATCAATGGTGGTTCTCCGTCGCCCCTGCTGGCTTCCACTAGTCCCAGTAGCGGGTCTCTTTCCGCTCTCTGCTGCGACCCCGTTTATGTTGGCTGGAGCGGCAGCCACCGCTTCCGCATAGCGGGGAGGCCCCGACCTCGATGTGTTCCGGTGGTGACTCCGCATCGAGTCAGCGCGAGTGGGCGTCGGTGCAACGGGTGGGTCCCGAGACGAGCTGCGACGTGAGGCGGGCGGCTGAGCTACATTGCTCTGCTCGAAATCCCTTCGGGCGACGTTGATCAAGTCGCCTCGTTGCTGCGAGGTCGAGGATCCGCGCGCTTGCTGGGACTGCGAGAGGGAGCGGTGAGGGGAAGCTGGTGGCTGCGCGGCAGATCTGCTGGCTGTCGACTGAGTGCGATGCGGCCGGTCGACGGGGCTGCTGAAGGTCTGCTGCTGCCGTGAAGAAGGCGTGCGGACGACGGCCGGGGAGGTGGGTGCTGTTGTTGACATGGTTGCTGCAGGTGCCCGAACAGGAGGAAGGAGACAGGTTCAGCCCGCACAGCTCACGACGGCGCAGAACGGGGTGCTTTGAGATTCAGCTCTCGGTCGGGTGCGTGGCTGGGCGAGAGTGTGCATGCAGCTCTCACGTTGCTGTGTTGCTGCTCTGCTGTGCTGCGCTGTGTAATTCAGACGCTCGGTCGCGCTGGCATCGGGTCTGGCACCCTTAATTTAGGCCCCTTGGCGACAGCAGGCCGAGGAGCAGCTGGAGGACGCGGTCGGCGGGCATGCGAGGCTTCGTGATGGCAGCGGTTATGTTGGATAGGCCTTTGAAGCTGCAGGGCTGTGTTGGACCGAAAATGGGTAGCTGTCGGTGTTGCAGGCACGGGTCGTTGTGCTGTTGTTAACTGTCAACTGTCAGTCAACCGCCGGCCAGCCTTCCCTTCCCTTCCCTTCCCCAGCTTCTTCCGGCCAAGCCCCCCACGGTCGAGCGAGCCTGCCGCTGCTTGGCAACAGCCGCGGCCTCGTTCTCGTCTATCAGAGCAACTCTATCAGATCAAATCCATCGAAAAAGCCATGCATCAACTACGCCAAACACCTTGAGTACCGCGACCTAGGCGCTCTCCGTGGGGTCCGTCATGTCCTACAAGAGGAACAGAGCGGCTTTCGAAGCCGACTTGCAGAAGCAAGACTCGCCGTACGTCTTTTACGGCACTCCGCTGCCTCCGCTAGACGACAATGTTCGCGACGACGGATCCTTCGTGCCAGTATGGAAGCAGGAGGTCGTGGACGAGCGTGGCAGGAAGAGGTTGCACGGTGCTTTCACAGGCGGCTTCAGCGCCGGATACTTCAACACCGTCGGCTCGAAGGATGGATGGACGCCGTCTACATTTGTTTCTTCAAGGGCCAGCCGACAGAAAGACCAGAAGAATGACGCCCAGCAGCGGCCAGAAGACTTCATGGACGAAGAAGATCTGGCCGAGGCAGCGGAAGCGCAGAAGCTACAGACCGCCAGCGCTTTTGCTGGCCTTGGGTCCACCGAAGAAGACGCATCGCGCAGAGATCCCTTCATGGGCCTGGTGAAGGCTGGCGGGGACACAGTAGGCGTCAAGTTACTGCAGAGGATGGGTTGGCGCCAGGGTCAAGGCGTAGGACCGCGAATACGGCGCAAAGCTCGCCTGGACGAAGGAGATGAGCCAAGAGACGCGAACGAGAAGGCTCATCTCTTTGCACCTGACGACTCTCCCATGATCGGCTTCGCGAGGAAGAACGATCGCAAAGGACTGGGATATAGCGGGGAAGCGCGTCTTTCCAGTACGCCTGCCTCCGCCAAGCCCGGAGCTCAGGAGGATGACGATGAGGACGACTCAAGCTTCTCTGCCGTAAACAACGCTCGGAAGGGGAATGCCAAGAAAACAGCACGACGAGGGGGTTTCGGGGTGGGTATATTGAACGACACTGGATCCGATGAAGAGGATGCGTACGAGATGGGGCCACGACTTTCGTATAACAAAACCATTGGACCCGATAAGAAGCCCAAGAAAACAAGCAATGGCTTACCAGTAGCCAAAGCTGCAAATCCACTCCTACGCGCCAAGCCTGTATTTGTATCCAAGAAGATCCCTAACCGCACTACTGCAGCGACCCTCCGAAAATGTCACGACGGGCGCCTTCCCTTGGAGGGATTCGTCCTAGCTACTCAAGCTCTGACCCTAGAAGCAAACAGGTATGCGCCGCCTAAGATACCAGAGGGCTGGAAGAGTGCAAAAGGTACAGCAGCAGCAGACTCCGGTAGTTCCACGTATCAGTCAACGGCAGACGCAGCGAAAGCTTCTACTCTTGATCCAAAGTCGCGTGCCGCACTCCTTGGAGAAGCTGCTCTACCAGGCAAGTCTATATTCGACTATCTCTCGCCGTCAGCGCGAAGTCGCATCGCTTCAGCTACCGGTAAGGACAATCTTCCCGCAGCTCTGAGCGAGGCGCCTCCCGAAGGCTACCGAAAGTCCGACGCAGAGAAACAGAAGGATCTCTGGAGTTTGGTACCTGCCTTGGACAAGGATATAGCAGATGCAGCCCTGCAGCGCGGTACTGGGGGCTGGATGCCATACGCAGAGGACGAGCGAAAGCGCGCCCGGTATCGAGCCTTTATAGAGCTCAAAGCAGGTTGGAGAGATGTGTTGCCGGAGCGCGCTCCCGGTATGTCAACCGACGAATGGGTCAAGGAGCTGCAGGAGTTCGCGCACGCAGCACGAGTCTTCAGGCCGGTCACAGGCATGATGGCCTCACGCTTCACTTCCTCAACGGCGCATCATGGAGCTTCTAGCGGCGAGCGTAAGGATACCCCCCTTCTCAGCAAACCGCCTGCAAAGCCTACCGACCCCGCTGAGGAAGCCGCAAAGATCGGTATGTACGGCCCGATGACGCGAAGTGTGCTGCAGTTCTTCCCCACCCGGTTGGTGTGCAAGCGCTTCAACGTGAAGCCTCCAGCACATGTTCAAATGGATCCCGGAGACACCCCCTCAGGCAGTGCAGCAGCTGCAGGCTCTTCTGGTCAGGTTTCGGAGCTTGTATCCCGTTCAATGCTCAATGAGATGCTGCTCAATGCCAACTTCGCCAACACCAGCGCCACCAGCGGCGCCAAACCCGAGCCAGATGGTATCTCCGTGCCAGCTACCTTGCCAGTCGAGGCACCTGTTGACGTCGAGACTAATGAAGCTCTGGAAGCGGAGAGAGCTGGCGATGCAGTCTTCCGGGCCATTTTCGGGAGTGACGATGAGGACGAGGATGAAGCTTGAGGGCTCCCCAAAGTGATACAAGCTATTACGAGAACCACTACACAGCTATGTGAATCTCGCTATCTACTACAAGGGAACATGTTTAGAAAATCGGCGTCAAACATACCAAAACAGTGTTTTAGCCCAAAAAGGTAACTGTGTTTCTCCTGCATCCGCTCACGTAATAATGCAAAGCTAGATCCCGCTTAGCGTTTGCGGCTTCTGCACGTCAAACCGCAACAACCATAAATCACCCGTTCTGGACATCATTTGAGCGGCTCAAGTGCAGCGGATGAGGACCCGCTCCCGAGGCCGGCCCAAAGGGTCCACAGCTCATCCCCAGATTTCGTCTTAACCGCTCCGCGGATTTGGGCCGGGACGTCGTGCGGTGTTTACGATCTGCATCTTCATCGATCTAGACCACCCCGCCATCCGACGTCATTCCTAAGCGTTTCTCTGACCGTGTTGTATATAAACCCCACCATAAAGTAGCATTCCGTACCACAATATCAGTCTCTCTATAATCCGCTTTCAATTCCTGTAAACGTCTCCCTGTGAACATCTCCATCAAACCATACCACAGCCATGCCCTCCACCAAGAAAGTCGGCACCCCCGGCCCCGCCAACGACAAGATCGGCGGCGTGCCCACGCTCCACTACTTCGACTTCTTCTCCAAAGGCCGCGGCCAAGTCATGCGGCTCTTCTGGGAGGTATGCATCGCCCCCTTCCTCCCCTCCCACCACCCCAACTAACCCACCTCCCCCTCCCGACAAGGACGCCGAGATAGCCTACGAAGACATCCGCTACACATTCTCCGAGTTCCCGCAGCACAAGTCCAAAATCTCCGACATGAACCCCACCGCCAGCGTGCCCGTGATCGAGCTCAACGGGCGCATCCTCACGCAATCCTACGCCGTTCTCCGACGCATGGCGCGGCAGCTCGGCGCCTACGACGGCGAGACCGAGGAGGAGAAGTACTGGGCCGACGCCATGTGCGACGTCGCCATCGACTGGCGCACGCTCTTCGTCATCGCGTTCCTGAGCCCGGATAAGGAGACCGCGTATCCGAAGCACAAGGAGACGGATCGGAAGCGGTATCTGGGCGCCTTGGAGAGGCATTTGAGTAGTCATGAGGCGAGTGTCAGGGGGCCGTATGTGCTGGGTGACAAAGTCAGCTATGCGGATTTTGTGGTCTATCAGATTTGCCATGATGAGGAGTTGACCAAGAACGGGAGGGAGGGGATGAGGGAGTATCCGCGGTTGGTTAAGTTGGTAGATGCGATGGAGGAGAGGCCGAATGTGAAGGGATTTTTGGAGAGTGATCGGTATTTGGGGTAGATGGTCTAGTGCTAGTGTTCGTAGAATATGAGGGCTAATCGCAAAGGCGACCTAGTAGTTGTTCAGTTCAGATAAAGCCCCAGCCCAGCTCTTTTCTGTCCGCTCCAAGATCACCTCGGGGACCTCATCCTTGTGGGCACAACACATCGTTACACCGATCCCAGTATTGTCCTCCCGCCCGCCCCCAAACTAGCCAGTATCCTCGCTGTGTCCTCCTCCTCCGCCCTATCCGCCCTTTCCATCGCAGCAGGCGCACTCGGCAGCGCCGTCCGCATCAACTCCGCATCCTCCAGCTCCCCACCCCTCACAAATTTCTCCCTTCTTAGCCTCAATCCCGTCTCCGGACTCTCCGGCTGTCCATCCCTCCACCACGGCCTCTTCGTCCCCGTAACCAACTCCAGCGCCCTCGCAGGCCTCACATCTTCATCCAGCATCGCCTCCATGCTCCAACCTTCCGCGTCTGCGCCCTCGACGTGGTCGTAGTGCCGCCGCGCCATGAAGGCCCGCTCCGCTTCCAGCATGTTCTCGACTAGCAGCTCTTTCGCGGCCCATTCCTGCCGCCGTCGCCGCTCTAGCGCCTCGAGCTCGGCTTTTAGCTCCTCGGACTCTGAGGTTGCCCAGTGGAGTTGGCGTCGCAGCAGGCTGAAGAGCTGTGGCGCGGGGAGGGCGGCTTCAGCGGGGGTCAGGTTGACGTCGGGAGGGAAGCGTGGGATCCAGCTGCCGTCGCCGGTGGAGCTGGGATGGTAGGTTACGGTTGTGTCGACCGGGGCGTGGTCGGTCTCGGTGGGGTTTGGGAGGGCAACTGTAGTGGCTGGGAAGTGTTGGCCGTGCGAGGAGGGCGAGGCGGGCAGGGACTCTTTGGTAGGGCCGAGGGAGGGGGAGGCGGTGCCGCCGGCCTTGTTGAGGATGAGCTTGAGGCGCTGCGTTTTGTTGGTGGGGTTCGAGGAGTGGTGTTTTGGAACGGGGTCGGAGGGGCGCAGGGCTTCGGTTTCGTGGACGGTGCGCATGTGTTTGGCGAGGGCGTCGGAGCGCGTGAAGGAGCGGTCGCATTCTGTGGGCAGTAAATATGGTCAGTGTACACCTGGAGAGAATAGCATGTCTGGCCGGCCTTGGCCTGCTTCGAGGAAAGAAGGACAAGGAACAAGGACCCTTGAGCAATGCGGAAAGGCAGGCAAAAGAGGGCATCCAGAGCTCGACCTACCTGGCAATGTGCAATAGAATGGCTTTTCCCTGGTATGACTCCTCATATGCGCCCTCAGCGCATATCCACTGGCGTGCGGGATGCCCTTCCTGTTACAGGCTATCCACTCGCAGCTATACTTCTTCTGCCGGCTTTGGATGTGCTCATCATGTAGATGCTCGACCAAGATATCCATGTTACCCAGATCCCCTGCGTCGCATCCTTCCCACTGGCATGCTGTTATTTGGCCGCCTGGATGGTCACCCTCATCGGCGGGATGGTTCGGTGACGCCGGCACGCTACCCTCGGTGTCTTCGCTGATGTCTGTGTCGTAGTTTGGCGCAGGCGACACGCGCCGTAAACTGTGTTCGCCGGTCTTCTGGCGCTTCGCGGGTCGTGCTGTCTCCATGTGGTGCGAGTGGAATGTGTCGACGCTGAGCGAGCGGTTGTATTCGGGCTTGACTTCTTCGGCGAAGTCGTCCGAGGACAGCTCGGAGAGCGGGGAGCCTGGCGAGTCCATCGTGGAAAAAGCCTTGCGGTTATTAGAGATTAAGAGTGATGTAATGTTAAGAGCAAGTGAAGTGAAGTGAAACGGCAGGGCGGACAAGCCGAATTCCGCCAAGCTGTCCATGGTGTTGACGTTTTGGGTCGTCGGCCACAGAATTCCGAGACCTCGACCTTCACCTTCCCTTATTCCATCAACAATGCTTCGCCGCTCCTAGGTGCCTCGGAGCCGTGAGCCACCTGAACGCTCTCATGGAAGGACACTCGATTCTGGGCGCCCCTGTCTTAAGGCTACAGTATGCTCTCCCAGTTTGGGAAGACAGGTAGAACTCACCGCTGGTTGCATTTCTTTCCCCATGAGCATGCACTGTGTTGGGATTAGAATAGACTGTAAGCATGTCTCGTCCACCTCCTATCCCCTATGCATGATGAGCAACAAAAGAGTTCTGCAATGCGGACGGTTCCTGTTCTTCAGAAGCCGAATGCCGACACTCTAATCTACACTTGATCTGACTCTATCGTCCTTCGTCACGAAAGCTGTAAACCCTTCATCAAGTCACAGGACTGACTTCTCGAGCAGGTAGCTACATGTACTCTAAGATGGCGCATACCACTGTCACTGCCAATGAGTTCCTTAACCGTTGATCAACTGAGCTGCTGGCCCTCAGTATCTCCCGCCCGTGATCGTCACCTTGCTCAATATGCCTTTGATCTCCGCCAAATCATCCTCGTTGAGCTCGACATCTTTCATGTTCTCCTTAATGCGCTCCTCTGTCGTCGCACCTGGGATAGGTATAAGGACTGGGTTGCCGTCCTTGCCGCTTTGAGCCTTGATCCATGCCAGGGCTACCTGACCGCTCGTGCACTTCTTCTTCGAAGCTAGCTGCTCGACTTGTCTAACCAGCTCCATGTTCTGATCGAACACATCCGGCTGGAACCGCGGCATGTGCTTGCGGAAATCGTCATCCGGAATGTCGTCCGGCGACTTGATCTGGCCGGTCTATCACAGCAATGTCAGGTATAGGTGGCAAACAGAATGCTGGTAAGCAACACTCGGAGCTTACCAAGAAACCTCTTCCTAGTGGCGAGTACGCCACGATAGGTATATTCAACTCAGCACAAGCCTCCGCAATCCCATTCTCCAGGATGTCCGTCGCCCAGAGCGAGAACTCGACCTCCACCGCAGCAATTTTGGTCACCTTCGCCGCTCTCCTAATGGTTTCGGCGCTAACCTCGCTCAAGCCAACGCCGCCCACCTTACCCACCTTGACATACTCGGCAATAGCACCCACCGTAGTCTCGATAGGCGTAGCCGGGTCGACGCGGGCGCACTCAAAGATGTCGAGGAATTTCTTTCCATCGAGCACGCGTAGACACTCGTCAATGCTGCGGCGAACGTTCTTCTCGCTGCCGTCGGGCGCCATTTCGCCGGGCTTAAGGCCGCCCTTGATGGACAGGACGACTTTGTCGGCATCGTCGGGGCGCTCGGTAAAGTACTCGTTGAGCAGGTGGAGACTGTTGCGCTCAGGGGTGCCGTAGAGCTCGCCGCCATTCCAGAAGTTCGCGCCGAGTGAGAGCGCGGTGCGCATGGCGGCGAAAGACTGGGTTTGGGAGGGTGGGTTGGCGCGCCATGTGAGGCCTGTACATGCTTAGCCTTTCGGCCTTGGAAGTCCTTCGGACCTTGTCTGGGGCAGATGTAGAGATGGGATGCTACATACCCATCAGGCCGTAGCCGATAGACCCGACGTTTTTGCCCGTGATTTGAGGCATAGTGTCAAACGTTTGGATGCGAATGGATATGTCTTTGTGTGTAAGAGTCTTACAGTTGATGAACTTGCAGTAATGAGGGATCTTGCTGGTCTTTGACACCTATATAACCTTATACGCAGCAGTTCGGTCTTAGAGGAACTCCTAAGTCCGATTGCTTCCTGACTTAATTGCCGAAGTTAACAGCGATGGCTTACGACGAATAACGCAGCGTAATCAGCAGTAAGCTTCGGGTATTCCAAACCTGCCGTGTGATAGGCTTCTCGTGGCTCTGTCTTGGAATTTGACGGAAGCCATCCCTCCGTCGGTGTAATACCTAAGAACCACAGCGGGACAATGACCTCATAGAACCATTGTGGTCGAGCGACCGTTTGAGTATCTATTAGTAAAGTTCCTCAGAACAACATCTAGATAGAGATAAAGAGTGTATGCACACTCCAGTGGGTATTATCTGTGACTCCAGTCAGCTCAAGACGATGCTTGAGAGCGAGGGTGCAAGATTGGAGAATCGGGCGGATTGATCCGAGGAAACTTTTGAAAACACGTTATAATTATAAAAGCCGAGCAATTCCTGCCAAGAACAGCAGAAAAGCTGAATGGCGCAGCGGAAGCGCGGTGAGTTGAAACCGGATCATCTATCGGTCCGAATAGATTACTGATATTCATCCAGCCGGGCTCATAACCCGGAGGACAGTGGATCGAAACCACTTTCAGCTACATGTTCAATCTTTTTGCATTTTTCTCTCTCAAGAGCTTCACGAGTCAATCCACAGCTCTCGAGCATGTATTTTCTAAACGTTACAATGTCACGGAGCGTCGATCTATCCTGGCTGAACTGCCTCGATCCGGCCACCAACATTAACTCTAAACCCTGCAGACCTTCGCGGATTGTACCATCCCTACGCTGTATTTATAGGTGGTAGCAATGGAGCCTCTCAATATAGTCCAGGCTGAATAGCACATACTGTAAACCACTAAGTGCACTCATAAGAATGAACCCTCGTAGTGAACATCAGATTTCTGAAGAACTGGTGAACCTTCACGGATCGCCGAGTCTTGAAGCTTATTCAATTCCATGTAGCTTATCAGCTTCTACCGGTCTTTTCGGCATGCTTTTGGTCCACTTATCTAGGTGGCAAAAATGGCTCGACTCGGAGAACCATGAACTGGTAGAGCACTGCGTTGACTGTAGATTGGAGGCTTCGTTGTCACACATGATGATAGAGTTAAGTTAGGGGCCTAGGCGTAAGGCGGCTTATATAGCCTCATAAGCTTGTTAAGCTATTGGTAGGGGCGAAACGAGTCGAACGATCCGTGCATCGCATATACTTTGAGCAGGTGCCTGTACTCAGTGCAGTCATTGAGATTGTAAGATGTCTCACATATCGCTCTATATACGCCAAGACCATCCATTTATCAGCCCAGGACTCGCTCCACCTCCTCATACTCTCAGCGCGCCTCTCCTCTTACCACTCGAGTCTCTCGTGCCGCGCTCATAATCGCATCGCATATTCTCATTTCGCATCAAAATTATATCTCAACCACTCACCCACGGCCCTCAAAGCCTCCCACCTCACACTCTCATCCGCCTCCTGCATAAGCTCCATAACCCTTGTCTTCAGCCCCATCTTCTCCAACATCTGCCTCTTCTCCGGGACCTCCTTAACCAGGCACGCAACATCGTTACACCCAATCGCCAGCACCTGCTTGTCGTTCTCCCAGCTCTTGCCCAGGATTTCCGCCAGCTTCCGCGGCAGCTCGCCCTTGTTCTCCTCGAGGATCCGCCGCGCGTTGTCCCGCCAGAACCCCCGGTTGCGGTGCGGCGGACTCCATCTGAGGTGGCCGGTTTGCAGCTCGGCGGCGTACTCGTCGAAGGTGGTTTGCGTCTTGGTGTACTCGTTCAACATCTCGTTGAGAGCGCGGAGGTCTTCGAGGAGATCGGGGTCGGTGAGATGGCGGGATTGGACGTTGGAGAGGTGGGAGGGGAGGCGAGCGAGGACGGCAGCAGGGAGGAGGGTTTGCCGGTTTGAGGAGAGGAGGTTGTAGAGCGTGGAGAGGAGGAGGCGGGTTGTTTTCTCCTTTGGAGATAAGCGTAGGAGGGAGGTGTAGAGTGACAGTATGTCGTGTTCACTACGGGTATCTGTCAGCACTGGATTGCCCTACCGCTTCAGAGGTCGGCATACTCGTTGAGTCCGTCGCCGACGAGTTTGCCTTCGAAGCTGAGTTGCCAGATGACGAGGAGAACGTGGTAGAGGAGTTGTAGCCCAACGCTACCGCCTATGCCGACTTCAGTTGTACTGCGGATGCTGGCCCCACCGCTATACAGGGTGGAGTCACTGTCGCGGTTGTTGGAACCAGCTGCCGCACGGAGTATGTCCATGAGTGGGTCCAGCGTCTCTTTCCGTTGTTTCCAGAAGAGCTGTCTTGCTTTGGATGTCCGCAGAACTGCAGAGTACTCCTGTACCGCAATGTCCTGCAGACCGGCATCCGAGCTCTTGGCTAGAGACGAGAGGTAGCTGTAGAGCTTAGGTAGGGCCTCTACTAACGGCGCAGTTGACTTTGTCTGTCCAACTAGAGCGTGGGATATCAGACTTGACAGGACGGAGGACGTGAGAAGAGGGATCGGGTCTTCGGGGTTGCTGGACTGCTTAAGTAGTGGGAGGAAGGGCTTGTAAGGGTTCTCGTGCTTGATCAAGGCGGATGTAAGCGGCTGGATGTCTAGAGACTGTAAGCTCCAGCTGAACGGCATATCCCGCAGAGTTGTATAGTGGTGTACCATCGATGAGGTCGCCAGACAGGACCAGCATATACTGTATGATGTCTGGCCGCTTCGCTGCAGCCTCGAATATGCTCTTGCTCTCACTTCCTCCCAACAACAGTGTGACGAAGCTCTCAGGGTCCGACTCTATGGTCTGCCGCCTCTGCTCCCTTCGAACCTTGTCAATCGACTTGATCTTCTTGAGGTCCGCATCGGTAATGGTCTTTGCGCGGACAGCTCCATCCCAGGAGATGGGGCGGGCGCGGATGTTGTTCTGCAGGGAGAGAATGTAGGCAGGCGGATCGAGGGACATGGCGACGGCGAATGTGCGCTGCAAAGAGCGTTGGTGGAGTGCTGGAACGCTCGGAGTGCTCGTCTTGGTCGGTGACGGCAGCTTGCTTCTGCCCCATCACCGCAGCCTTATCGAAGCTGCCCCGTAATGCTGGCCTTGGCATTAACCTCCTGGAACCGAAGTACCTCCGCCTGCAAGAAGAATATCTCGATGGACAAGCCGAAGTGCTGGCTACACCAAGCTACATCTGACGTCCTAAACCTCCTTCTTTTAGGAAGAAAATCAGGAGGTTATCAGAATGACTAGCTTGAAGCGTTCATATGCCGCTGATCCCAGCGCGCAGAACCTCTCCAGCAAAGTCTACGTGAGGTCTACTAAGAGTGGCAAGGTACAGAAGATTGTCAGAGAGCTCTACCTGAGACAAGACATCCCTTGTTCATCTAGATTGTGTTCCAGATGCGTGGAGAATGCTCCCACCGACTATCACAACAAGGGTAACCTCCATCTCACTAAGAATACATCAGTGACTAACAGGGACACCAGTGTCTCCCTTTGTACTCTCAGAGACGCCCGCAGGTACCAAGAGCTTCCCGCAAGGCCACTACCTTGTTCCCGACACCAATGCTCTCCTCACTGCAATGGACCTGTTCGAGGTCGAAACGGCGTTCCGGGATGTCATCGTGCTCCAAACAGTTCTTGAAGAAGTCAAAAATCGATCCCTGCCGCTGTATCACCGCCTCATCAGCTTGACCAAGAACGAGGACAAGCGTTTCTATGTCTTCTTCAACGATTTTAGACAGGAAACCTACGTGGTCCGCGACGCCGGCGAGACCATCAATGACCGTAATGACAGGGCTGTCCGGAAAGCCGTTCAGTGGTATAGTCAGCATCTGCAAGCAGCTGTCAAGGCGCGCAGGTCAGGACGGACACCAGCAGTAGTTATGATCAGCGATGACCGAGAAAACTTGCGTAAAGCAGAAGCGGAGGGCATCTCTGCATTATCGTGTAAGTATCTACATCTGCATCGGAATCTCAGTTCTGTATCTAAAGGGGCTTCGCAGTGTCAAATTACGTTTCCGAACTTGAGAATGCGAATCAGCTGCTTGACATGGTTAGCGAACGGCGGGAGCAGCGCGATAACCGCGGCGGCAAAGTCGAACTTCTATATCCTGAGGTAGGGTCTCCGATTTCCTGCGTAAACCGAGGCTAAAAAGTTATAGTACTATTCGATTTCGAAGATGATGACCGGTGTTAAAGCAGGCACCATGCATCAAGGCATCTTCAACGTCTCACAATACAACTACTTGGAAGGCTCTGTGCACGTGCCAGCATTTGAGCGCTCTCTTCTGATTTTAGGGAGGGAAAACAGCAACCGCGCTGTATCAGGAGATGTCGTTGTCGTCGAGGTGTTACCCAAAGATCAATGGAAAGCACCGTCCTCCAAGGTCATCGAAGAGGAAGAATTTAACAAGGACGACAACCCAGACGTCGAGGAGGGCGAAGCAGTGGTCACGGACCGGGAACGGCGCGCACTCCAAGAAGAGGTGAAGAGAGTTCAGGGCAAGGGCGTGGAAGGTCGGCCACAGCCTACAGCTCGAGTTGTGGGTGTGGTGAAGCGCAACTGGCGGCAATACGTTGGGCATATCGACAAGGACTCCGTAAGGACATCCAACAGGGAGAGCCGCGCGCAACAGACTGTCTTCCTCATCCCAATGGACAAGCGGATACCGAAGATCAGAGTACGGACGCGGCAGGCAGGGGAGCTCCTCGGTAAGCGAGTACTCGTCACGATCGACTCTTGGGACCGGGAGTCGCGGTACCCTGTGGGTCACTTTGTCCGATCACTCGGCGAGCTGGAGTCGAAAGGAGCGGAGACCGAAGCACTGCTACTTGAGTACGACGTGCAGTATCGGCCTTTCCCTAAGACCGTCCTCGATTGCTTGCCGGCAGAGGGACACGACTGGAAAGTCCCGGCCAGCCTTGAGGACCCTGGATGGAGAGGCAGAAGGGACCTGCGAGATCTTCTAGTCTGCAGTATTGACCCGCCTGGATGCGTTGATATTGACGATGCGCTGCATGCACGCCAACTACCGAACGGCAACTTTGAGGTTGGCGTACATATCGCAGATGTATCGCACTTTGTCAAGCCGAACAACGCCATGGACAAGGAAGCTAGCATGCGAGGCACCACCGTGTACCTAGTGGACAAGCGCATCGACATGCTACCAATGCTCTTAGGTACAGATCTCTGCTCCCTGAAGCCGTACGTCGAGCGCTATGCCTTCTCTGTACTATGGGAGATTACACCCGACGCTGAGGTTGTAAACTCAAACTTCACCAAATCCGTTATCCGCTCCCGCGAAGCCTTCAGCTACGAGCAAGCTCAAATCCGCATCGATGACGCTTCCCAGAAAGACGACCTGACCAAAGGCATGCGCACCCTTCTGATGCTCTCCAAGAAGCTCCGCCAGAAGCGTATGGACGCCGGAGCTCTCAATCTCGCCTCTCCAGAGGTCCGCATCCAGACCGAGTCTGAGACGTCCGACCCGGTCGACGTACAAACCAAGCGCCTCCTCGACACAAACTCCCTCGTCGAAGAGTTCATGTTGCTCGCCAACATCTCCGTAGCCGGAAAGAATTACTCCGCCTTCCCGCAGACCGCGCTTCTACGCCGCCATGCCGCACCACCGCGAACGAACTTCGAGGAACTGCAGAACCAGCTCAAAGTCAAGCGCGGCATGGAATTACGCACCGACTCGTCCAAAGCACTGGCCGAGTCCCTCGACACGTGCGTAGACCCGCAGGAGCCCTTCTTCAACACGCTGATCCGCATCATGGCTACCCGCTGCATGATGTCCGCCGAGTACTTCTGCTCCGGCACGCAGGCATACCCAGAGTTCCGCCACTACGGCCTTGCCTCAGAAATCTACACGCACTTCACCTCGCCCATACGACGCTATGCGGACTTGGAGGCCCATCGTCAGCTCGCGGCCGCTATCGACTACGAGCCGCTGGATCCGAGCCTCCGCAGCAGGAGCAAGCTCGAGGCCGTGTGCAAGAACATCAACGTCCGGCACCGCAACGCGCAGATGGCGGGGCGAGCGAGCGTGGAGTACTACGTTGGTCAGGCACTTAAGGGGCGTGTGGTTGAGGAAGAGGGCTTCGTAATGAGGGTGTTTAGCAATGGATTTGTGGTGTTTGTGCCGAGGTTTGGCATTGAAGGGCTCATTCGGTTGAGGGATCTGGGGACCCCAGAGCCAGAGGGAGAGTTTGATGCCGAGAATTACGTGCTCAGGGTCAGGGGGTCAAGGGAGGTGAATGTGGAGTTGTTTGAGAAGGTCAAGGTCAGGATTAGCGATGTGGCGGAGGAGAGTACGGGGAAGAGGAAGATTAGGCTGGAGCTGTTGTAGGTGGTGGCGCGTGGATCTGGGAACGGGTGGTCAGGACAATGGCGGTAAACAAGATGCCGTGCATGAAAATCGATCTTTGGGGTATCTGCTTTATTGGTGGCTCCGCCCAGTGGGTCCAGCTTTCGCTAACAGGATCGCTTGAGGCTGGCAGATTAGTCGCAATGGAAGCGGTGTTCTGCATCCATCAGCCCACAAGATTCGGGGTTTCCCGTCCTCTCAAGATTGACTGACTCGGACTGAGCCATCGTTGGATCAGCACGCCTTGGTGATGGCAGTCGATGACAGCCCGGAGTAACCCGCTGTGGCGGCTGCGGGCAAGGGACTTGAGCATCCAGGGAGAATCTTACGCGCGTAGGCACCACAGTGCGGAAATCTACAATCCAGGGGAAGTCTACGGCGATGCAGCATAGAAGCAGGCAAGCTCTAGCACCGCCATACTAGGTAGGCAGCCTGTATTCCTCCACGTCCTCTGTGGGCCGAGATGTGAAGCAGCAGTCCAGAGTTCGTAGCTCACTGAGATCAATTGCTATCCGGATAAGACTCCACGCCTATCTAGCTATCTATGCATTTAATGGTTGGAGCACGCGCTCGCCCGAACCTTCCCGTCACTCGCGCTCTGCCGCTCGTGCCGCTGCTGAAGCCTCTTGGCAGGGACAGTGCCGCTTGACAAATTCCCAAAGCAAGTCTGTTGGCGCATTTGGTGCATCGAGAGGCTCTCTGGAAAGTTTGTTCAATGGTTCGCGCTCGCTTGATACCTACCGCCGCACGGCTTGTGGGGCTGTCCGAGAGCTGACAACGGCACGAGACAGAACTGTCTTCCGAGCCATGCACGACGACTCGCCGTGGTATGGGAATCTATGTAGGGGCGATGCAGGGCGTTTGCGCTACGTGAGAATCACTGCGATGCGAAGCAAATCAACGCGAGATCTGAGGAGAGATCGAATCGACAGACATCCTGACTCAAATCATCCAGTCCACACCGTCAAGTGGAGTTCGACGGCTTCTGTTCCTGCATAGCTAGGCAAGACGGTGAGCATGGACTACAATAGGCAGGCGGTAACCCCAGTTTAGCGATTGCGCATTCAGCCACGTCGGCCGCTGAGTGGGCCGAGCCCTGGTGTCCGACGGGGCAATGAGGTGATCCAGAAGTCGGGTGCCAATGCTCGGTCAACCATGGGTTGGTGGCAGTTCATGGCGCATAGATACGACGACGCTTTTATCTGAAGCAATCTGGAACCGCTCATCTATCTCAACGAGGCGCTCTAAGAAATCCACGGTGTTCTCCTTGAGTGCGTCTCGAGGCACGCCTGCGATTCGTCGGAGGTGGAGTCCACTCAGACGCTAAAACGGCACAATGGGATTGTGCTCTCTGCAACGGTGGAGCTAAAGACTAAGGGAACTAATGACATGAGCTAAATGCCTTCCGACAGCGATGCGCGGTCCTTGCTCTTGCCCATCTGACCACACCGACTTCTACCTTGTGGGTTGCACTTCTTCATAGGAACACACCCGGCGAACTGTGTCTGTGCTGGCCCCTTAAATATCAATCAATCCGTTCGTGCAGGAGAGGTCTCAGGCAGAACCCGGGAGGTCAACCTCATAGGCCGCCGAGATGCTTTGTACTCGTCATTGGAAGAAGCCACACAGAATACACTACGATCTCCCCCAAGAGCGGAAGCATCCTTTAGGGGAGCGCCCGGGCAGATGTCTGGAGTCCGAGCACACGCTTGACCATGTTCAAGCGGAGGCGAGAGCACGGCCGAGATGCCCGAACAGGAAAGGCTGGTTGATTTGTACCTGCAGCTCTTGCGGGGCACCCCTGGGCCAGCCTTTTCCTGCTTCGACTGCCCAGATGCTGTCCTTCAGGGCAGGTAAGATTGCCAGCCATGGCTTCGCTGCGATTGAGACAGCACTAAGGTGAGTTTCGGTGCATGGTGTGGCGTTCATGACTGGGCTTGATGAGTATATTCACCCTAGATCCACTCCCGCTTTCAAGTTTGGTGATTTCGTTTGCTATCCTCGCTGGCTGCTCCAGCTGTGCGCCTTTTGTAATACAGAGAACAGCTGCGCGTCTATCGATTCGTTTTGCGATTCATGCTCTTGTTAGTCTCAGTCAGCCTTTAAGACGTTCATCCGCTCTGCCATATCCGCGTACCGTTGCGTTATCCTCCGCTTTTCACGCCAGTATTTGGGGCGTAAAGTCTTTCAAGAGGCATACAAGACTCCTTCAGGAGCCTCGATGCATCTACAGCGCCTATCAGAAGAGTTCCGCAACTGCTTCCAAGAGGCTTGACAGGGTGCTCAGAGTAACGACGCCGAAAACTGCCAGGACAGCCATCTGGATCTGAATAAGAGCGCGGCTGCGACCCGTATCGGCACTATGTCTCCCGAGCAAATGTCTAGCAGGCTCTTCCTCTGCTTGTTGGCTCTTTCAAGCGTGAGAGAGGTGCGGGGCCAAGGGACCTGGGAGAGGTCGTCCGCCAGCAGCGCCTCCAACCCGTCCTCGATACGTTCGGTCGATCCCACATCCACTTTAGTAACCTCGTCGCTTACTACTCCATCCTTGATCACATCTACGCTCGCCTCGGTTTCATCACCAGCTCCCTCCAAATCCGCTTCGACTAGTCTCAGTTCGACGTCCCATGGCGCACCTCTAGCAACGCCAGGTGATTCTTCACAGGTTCCCCCGTCCCCAGCGGACCGTAATCGGATGCTGGGAATTATGATCGGTTGTGTAGTTAGCGGTTTGCTTGTTGTAGCGATATGTGCATGGATATGGGTCCGTGTGAGACGATCACAGAAGCGGAACAGGAGGAAACTGTTCCGGCGCGCCGTCACCCCGCTCGACGACGCAGAGTTCGAGTCCTGGAGAAGACCGAGTGTGGCGCATTCTCAGCTGGAAATATACGGCAGCATACAACAGCCTCCACCATCTCATTCACCCAGAGCTAAACCAGCGGCTCCCCTTGTACTTGAGAAAGATCTCGGCATATACGGTCCCGAGACCTCTAGATCACCGCGGTCATCTCCCTCTTCAGGCCGTTCGAGATCGGAAAGACATACCGATCATTCACGAAACAAGTCCAGCGTCTCGGTCCAGGACAGACCGCCCACCCCTTACTCCCCCACGCAACCACCCGAATCCTTCGGCTCCTCGCCTAAAAGCCCACCAAACCACGTCCATTATTCCTCAATGTCTTCGGCGTCGGATTTCGACTTCGGCTTCAAAGACTTCCGCGGTTCTTTCTGAGGGCCACGAATTGTGCTCCGCACCACAGCGACTCCTTTGATAGGCGTTGCGTACATGCATATCACGCGAGACGGTTCTTTGCTTTGTTCCTCTGTTGGCACATGTTCATATGATATCCGCTGGGTTTCTTGAAAAAGGGGCGTTGGTTCGGAGCTTTTTTGACTTTGACAGCCGGAAAGCTCCTGGGTTGTGTTTTTTGAAGGTTAGCAGCAGCGATGTGCCCTGTACACTTTTGTTATATGGCGGATGTAGCAGCCTGTCCACATGTTTCTCTACGTGCGAGAATGGAGGAGCACTCCCGATGCCTCCATGATACATAGCGGAACTCATTTCGGCTCTACATGATGGGCGGTCACAGTACGATGAAAAACTCGCTCAATACTCAGTGCAGTTTATCACTCAACGAAGGTATATATAACCACCATAGCAGGACGGCAAATCACTTCGGTGCACCCCTCCGTACAACGTCTTAGGGTAATTCGCATACTTTGACTCCCCTGTATGTCTTGCAACGATCTCTTGCTACAACAGACTTTCCCACAGCTTCGCAGCCGATCATTGAGAACAGTTTTTGAAGTGAGGATTCAGGGCCTGTGTACCGGAGGTATGTCTCTTATCGGAATTGAACCGGCGAGGGCTGACTCATCTTACATAGCGAGCAATGGACGAGCCGAGTCGAACTGTTAGGCGACTGGTCTGGAGCTCTTGGCATGGTGTCGAGACTCGAAGAGGACGGGAGCGTCAGCGCAGGCGCCGTGAGATCCTACAGCCTGATCCGCTCACGTACTACAATCCAATGTTGGATCTCGAAACCGTTACCCTCCACCACGACATCGACCGAGTGTCTTCCGCCGAGGTTCACGTTGGCGTAACCTTCGACGAGGTTCTCTTCCATAGGGCGGTCTCGGACCAGGAGCACGTTCGAGAAAGCATGTGAGCCGTGCCACAACCCTCGAGCTGATCACTACAGTAATCGTTCGTTGGTTGAAGTTGAGAGCCAGTGTATACCCGCACTGGGGCGTACCTTAGATTCATCGGTCAGCCCATCCATCAACCCCGTCTCTAGTATGCAAGCTGAAATATCCAGTAGAAGCAAGGTTCTGTTGGAAGCTTCGGAACTTCCTCGCGTTCGCTCTCTTCTCGAAAAGGAGATCAAGCTCCATGTACGTAAGACCCTTCGGTTCTGGAAGTCGAAAGAAACACCAGACGAAGCATAAAAAGCTCGTTCCAGCCTGTAAAAGTATTAACAGATAAACACTTCTCCGTAACGAACCCTCTTGCTTACCCAGAAGAAACAGGTCTTGCCTCTCCAGTTCCAAGCCGTCGGATTCAACATGTACGGCATCAGCACTCCCGCAATCATGAATGCAATGTTGTACGCCACTCGAGCCAAAACTACGGTCTTTACTCGTAGGCGTGTGGATGGAATCTCGGCTACCAGCGAGTAACATACCGGCCCGATGGTCACGTCATATAAGAAGGTAAAGAGAATGATGAGGGAACCGAGGGACCATGCAATAGCCGGAGAGTCCGGTGCAAGTCCAACACATCCGGCCACGAACATGATGATGGTGCACGCAGCACAGCCCCAGAGGTACAAAGTTCTACGTCCAACCACTCGCATCACAGACCAAGATAGGAGGTTGCCGAGTATGGCCAAGGCATACATCCCAACGGAGAGATCAAAGGCTGCCTCTGTCTGGGGTAGTAAAGTCAGTGGAACAGATACTTATATAGCTTCTACAGCTGTGTCTACTAACGGTGATTCCCGCTTGGAGATAAAAGTAGGTTGCGTACGAGGTCATTGGCAAGCCGCATAGCGTTTGCGTTGTCCAAACCATACAGGTAATCTCTGTCCTACGGAGGTCTCAAAGAGTGTAAGTAGGACTAGTAAAACAACCAAATAAGGACTACCTACCTGTTCCTCTGAAGCAGTCCCGATACGATACACCGGAGCCGAAGTCTTTTTCAACTTGTGTCGTGTGCTTCATTAGCTCAATACTTCCGTCTATATTGAAGTCCCCGTCCCGCTTTGTAAGGCGGGTGAGCGAACGTTTCGCCTGCTCGTAGCGCTCATGGCGAACCAGCCACCAAGGGGACTCTGGAGCGAACATGATCGCAATGGCAAGCGGTACAGCCCACGCCCATTGGAGTCCGAATGGAATCCGGTAGGACCATTCAGAGCTGACGTGTACTGCTCCTCGTAACACTCCCAGTCCGATAAGTTGGCCGATTAGCCAGCATAAGTTAACGCTGGACGTAAGATATGCCCTAAGATGCATCGGGACAACGTCCGCAGCATAGGTAGTCGAAAGAGTCTCACGGATTGTCAGCGGCCTCTATCTTCGGAGACACCGAACAGCAACTCTTGTACATACCTGGAATACACCCCAGGGTAATCCGCAGAGTACTTGTGATGCCATCAGGGTTCCAATATCGAAAGCGAAGAATGCGGGAAATATAAAGAGCGCCAGCGCTACTAGCGAGCCAACAATGGTGTACCGGTAGCCAAACCGTTCCGTTAGGAGGCCGCTAAAGAGCAGGCCCAGGATTTCGCCAATGAAGGCTCCGTTCGTCAACGCGGACTGCCAGGAGGTTGTGATTTCGTATCCGTTCGCAGTCGGAACTCCATACGCCTTTCGAAATGCTGGAAACGCATAGAAGCTGTTGACCAGCACGAGATCATAGCCTTCCATGATAATCGTCATGCTTAATAACATACTCCATCCTATTGCTTTGGGGTACAACTTGAGACCCTCCTTGAACGTCGTCCGATGTTCGGAGCGCGTCGCATCTTTTGCTCCCGTATTCATATGCCTGAGGCCTGGAAAGGATAACAAGTCTTGCATCGAGTGACTGGTGGATTGAATAGGACGTATTGTGGCCTCGGAGGAACCTGTCGGTCGACTACCCCGGTCATCTTCGAATGCTTCTGAGACTGGTTCGATCCGGTGAGTTGACTGAGGGCTAATCGTCACGAATTCGAGTGCTTCCGAAGGGTGCGGTTTTTCTACCATGTTGGCCATGTCATGGCTACTAGCAATCCTTGCAGAAGATGGGTTCAGCTCAGGGTGGTGGTCAATTTGATACTGGACTTGCAACTATATCACTTCCCAAAGGTTCTCTCGAGCTACCATGCCGTGCCTGGGCATGCCAACTACTTGGCGCCACCCCCGCACTGGAAGCAACTCCATAACGGATTACAGCTGTATCCCAAGCCCAATGAACTTAAGTTTAGCGAGAAACTGCGGCTGAAGAAACTTTGATATCCATCGATGTGGGTGGATTCTCGGTGAGACTATCAGGACCGTCAAAGATCGACACGTGACTGTCCCCGAAAATCTCCCCGAAAATCTCCCGCCCAGAATGTGACTGAGGTTCTACGACGTCTTTGAACAGCAATCGACTCGTCCTCGCCAACGCTGCGTTTCTTTGCTCATAACAGACACTGAGCACCGCCTCAGCTCGTCTACGCTTGCAAATGAGAAATTCGGAGTAATCTTCAACCTCTTGCCTTACTCGCACCCCCGCTGTGTTCCATAGCCCGGTGTGAGCCTTTGGTAGCTGCCCGTGAGGGCCTGGCGTGACTTCACGTCTGCACTCGGCATCAGAAATCTCAGGACTCGGACCACTGTCTCCCCTACCGGAGAGCGGCGGTTTGAATCCTATGGGAGCCGGTGCGAAGATTGTGTGCTGTGCGAAAGCATGGTGGTACTTTAGTGCAATACGCGGCGTACTGGACTTCATGCGACTGTCACCCGAGTTGGCATGCGTGAAGAATGGTATCATTCGATTCCGATTACTCTGACGAGGACGACCCGTCATTCCGTAGCAGAGACGCTTCGTAAACCGACATCCGTAGCAGAGACGCTTCGAAAACCTACATCCGAGGGATCAACCTCGTCAAAAATGGCCGCTGGAGTCAACCAGCGTAATCAAAAATCAGCTTTACGATTGCTCGTACCGCCAAGTGGTGTAAAGTGGGAACTTCTTGACCCCTCAAGATGCTGAACCGAGCATATGGTGTACATTATGTAGCTTACATGAACTTTCCACTACTGCATCTCTTTACTTAGCTGCGCTGAGATTCGATTTATGGAATTTTTCTTCCAATATCAGCATGACTCCGATCCGGCTCAGCCTGAGGTCTCTCCAGGTGCTAGATTGTCACAGTGACACACAATTGCGCCACAGAGTATGGCTAAGATTTTTAACACCACGCGGAAACCGCTATCACGGCTCTGCATAGTTCTGCTAGAAGGCTGAACACCTGCTTCATCTAATGACGAAAAGTGATGTCTACCCAATCTAAGACTCTCAACATATGACCGCCATGTCCTAGCTACTCCTCAGACTCTGGATTTCAATCACACCAGGCCACCCTTCCTATCTTCCATCACGGAATGTATCTGAACTCAGGATGCCTATACCCTAGATCCGCCTCCTCCTGATGCGTCATATTCTCCTTCAACCGGTGATCTCGGCCGCCGCGGGCACGCAGCTTGTTCTCGTAAACTATATAAGCGACGCCACCGCATACGAGGACAAAGACGGCGGCTTGGGCGCCTATATTGATGGAGTGGCCAGTGTGGTAGAGAGGAGCGTCGGTGACGATGTAGGTCCATCTGTCGTTGTGCG
The DNA here is from genome assembly GCF_000281105.1 of Coniosporium apollinis CBS 100218. Taxonomy (NCBI): domain Eukaryota; kingdom Fungi; phylum Ascomycota; class Dothideomycetes; genus Coniosporium; species Coniosporium apollinis. The sequence goes on from NW_006913296.1 coordinate 174,341, forward strand.
TTAGCTTGATGGTATTGCGAGACTGTGATGAAGAGGGGATGAGAGGGATGATGATGATGGAGAACGAGGGGCTGCGTTTGCGAGCGAAGAAAGGGAAATCCACTCACGTAGCGACGATCGCGCCTAGCGTGCCGATGGAGACGATGTAGGCGCCTGTTACGGCGCGAACGGCAGGGCCAGCAGAGTCTGGGATCTGGTTAGCTTGCGCTCTGTCCCTGCTAAACGGCAATTGAGCATCGAGTGGTGATACGTACTGTTCAGACCCCAAGCAAGGAAGCCGGGCCCGCCAGGAAACGCGCCGATAGCGGAAAAGAAGACGGCCATATATTTAATGTTGGCAGAACCGGAAGTGCGAAGGATGGCAAAGCCGATGATCGTTAGGATCGAGAAGCCGGCGAGGTAGACACCGCGGAGGCGGGTCTTGTCGCTGATGAAGGCGATGAGGATGGATATGGTGGCGGCACAAACATAGGGAGGCTGGATAAAAACTGTGAGCTTTTGCGGTCCAGGTCGCGGTGTTGTGGGGACTTACGACGGAGTACAGCTGAGCCCTGGTGGCTGTCCATCCAAGATCGTTCAGGATGGTTGGCTAAAACGGGTCAGCGCATCTGTTTACAACGTAATAGAATTGTGAGCGGGGAGGCGAGACGTACCAAGAAAAGGGAGAAGCTCTGCACGGTGATATTGATCAAGAAGAAGCCTCCACAGCAGACTAGGTTGTTTATGTTGAAGACGGCACGCTTGACGTGATGCATTTTGACGTTCTCGTGGGGATTCTGCGGCTCCGTCAGTACGTTGCTTCCGTTGGCTGGGTCATACCTACGGCCTTGTGCTCCCGCACGAGTCTCTCGGCTGCAATCATGCGTTCCCTAGCGTTGAGGAAAAAGCAGTCTTCCGGCCTAGTGGGCATAAAGAAGGGAGCTGCTAAGGATACGAGTACGGTGAACTACGGAACGATTGATTAGCATGTTTGTGATTCGCAGCGGCTACATCGGACCGCCTTCGATGGACAAGAAGAAGACACTGGAGAGAGACGCCAACGGAGGAAAAATGCGTGTATACTGACCAGTCCCTCGAAAAAGAAGATGTTCCGCCACCTATAGATAGGCGTAGCAGCGACGCCCCAGCGTGGTATCGATGATAGCCCAGTGGCTAGCAAACCTCCAAAAGCACCGGCCATGGAACTCCCGGAAACAAAGATACCAATCCGAAAGAGCAACTCCTCTCGGCGGTAGAAGCAGCTCAGGAAGAAGGCGATGCCAGGCATGGTGCCGCCCTCGAAGATGCCCAAGAACGCTCTTGCAACCATTAATTGGCTCCAGCTCTTCACGAAGGCGGTGCATATTGACACGAGCCCAAACCCGCCGACAAGGAACGGAACTGCAGCTGGGGGTTAGGATGTGGCTTGCTGAGAAGGTATGAGTGGACGTACTCCAGAAACGTGGTCCGACCTTCTTCAAGATAATGTTGCTTGGTATTTCAACCCTGGATGAAGGCTTAGTGTTTTGAAATCTGAGACAGATGGCAAGAGTCTTACAGCATGTATGTAACATAGAATATACTCAACGCCCAATTAAAGCGATAGCCTACGAGAGCGAGGTCCTCTCTCATACCCATGATCCTCGCATTTCTACACCGCAGCATGCAAGCATCAGTAACGTTGTACTGGCTGTATGGGAATACGGCACTCCGTTACTGTACGTACCCGATGTTGGCTCTAGTGTTCCATCAGCAAAATGTTCCAAGGGTATACTGAAGGGGGCGAATCCTTGTACCTGTCAATGAAACACAGTAGATACAGCAGCGTCACCACAGGGACAATGCGATAGTCTAGCTTCCGTCTGACAGCCTTCTCTTCCTCCGGAGTCCATTCGGGCTCGGGCTCAGCATACGACTTGACTGGCACAACCTCATCGCCGTGGAGGTGGAAGTGCTTGAATTCGGTCTCCTCCATTTTTAACAGGTAAGCACGTAAGTTTCCCCGGATCTACGAAAAGCTGGAGATTCGAGAATGTGGGGGTGAGGACTGGGGCGACAATCGCTTTTATTGTACTGAAGGTTACCACGACGTCTGTGGATTAGAGAGGCGTGGACATACTCTACGTTCGGCAGGAAGCACCGGCAGTTGCATCTTAACGTCCTTCGCGTGCGCATCACTGTCGGCTTCCACCAACTGGAACGCCCAGAGCAGAGGTTGGCTGGATGACGATACCCTGGACGCGGCCGCTATTGGCGGTTGGAAACATGGGGCGAAAGAAGAAGTAACATCCATGTCTGTGGGGAAGCGTACCTATCTTTGGGGGTTTACCCTGCGTTTTCTATATAATTTTCATGTCATCCTTCATGGCGATGGATACATATCTATCAGTTTGCGCGGGCTTGAAGCGTCTCATTCAATCGAACTGCCTCTAGGATTGGGGTCGAGGCATTTGACACTTGGAGTGATGTCTGATGGTTGTGAGGCCGCTACTGCGCCGCATCCGCCTGTTCGGGTCAACAGCATGCGGACGGCAGTTGGACAGCGGCTAACCACGCCGTGAGTGATTGGTGAACTCCACAATGCAGGAGGAGTCTGTAGATCTCCGTATCGAAGATCGCAACCTCGTACCTAGGCACGTCGTGGCCAAAATAACGCCGACTCCAAGGCTCAAAAGCATAGAAATTCAACCCCTTACCACCGATTGAACATCACTAAATCTGGTCTGCATAGCCGATTATAAGCTTTATAGAGTGCTTTCTATGTTTCTTAATCACACAAGCGAGCTGGCATTGATCTAGAGAAACTTCGCACCAGTGTCGAAACGTGATGTTCATGGTTGGAGTCGGGGTATTTTTTGGCCACGACGTGCTAGGTAGGAATAAATGCAGCGATTCGATGTTAAATCACCATCGAGATGGCGGAGGAGCGGCGGAAGAGCCGGCGGAAGGCGGATACGTATCTGCGCTGCTTCATCCTGGAAAAGCACCAGCTATTTTGATATCGTGGGTTTGGCTATCTCAAGTCCATATCTTAGGCTTCTAGATGTTTGCAGAGGTAACAGTCTGTCAGCCATGACGAGAGCTTGACAATCAATAGGAAATACGCCAGTCGCAATCAACTCGATCCAACGTCATTCGGCCAAATCTGACGCAACCCATTAGGTTCAAGAACATGATACGGTGTCTGATTAAAACATGATGCATGGAGTGCATGCTTATCTGCCCATCATGCAGCACTCGTGAACCACGAGCAGCGCGTATACATATGCCACGTGATCAAGACCGCAAGTACATAGTCCAAGTTCAAGGCGAGTACTCACAAGGTATACATGCCCGAGAAGCCGGCCGCCCTTTGACTTCTCGCAGCCGCAACCTGTCAAGCGGAGCTGCATGTCACAAACATGCCGCAACACCTTGTCCAAATCTCCAAATCTTCAAATCCCCACATCTCATTCCCCGCGACCCCACAATCTCTTCCCCACACTCCAATGCCCGGGCAATGCCCAACTCCCAGTCCCCCAATACCCAATGCACAATGCCTTCCAGCCCATCATCCCTACCGCCAACCCGCCCTCCCCTTCCCCTTCTGAAACCCTCCCTCCCTCCTCTGATCCCACCCCCTCCCCGGCGGCCCCTCCCTCCCCGCCTCCTTGAACCTCTGGTACTCCCCCATCCACACCTGTCCCAGTCTCTCCAAATCTTCCACCGCGCCCTCCACCCCCCTCGTCCAGACCCACAACCCCGCTACCGCCAGCGCACCCCAAAACGCCAGCCTTACCGCCAGCCGCACCCAGAAGAGCAGTGCCCGCGCCGCCGTGTCCAGGATCTTGATGCCCAGGAAGAGCAGCGCCAGCAGCAGCAGGATGGAGGTCAGGTCCGGGTTTGTGGTTACGCGGGTTAGGAGGGGCGAGAGGGTGCTGGAGAGCGTGTCGCGCAGGGTGTAGAGGGGTTTTAGGTAGGCGGGCGTGTAGTAGCCTAGGAGGTGGTATGTCCAGGCTGCGGTGGAGTTTTAGCTAGAGTCTGGTAATGGGGAGCTGCGATGGGGTTTCACGGGTGGAGGGGAGGTGTTTCTGGGGGTTGCGTACTTTGCAACAGGTCCATGGTGTGGAAGGTGGTGTGTGTGGGGGTACGAGTGCACCGGTAGCTTTTTGCGCGCGCTGGAACGCTGCTTGGGTGATTGAGAATTATGCGGGAGGATTTGCTGATAGAGATGATTTAAAGAGCACTGTCAGTTGCCACGGTGTCGGATTCTAGAGGCAGCGACGTATTCCATCGGGCAGTCTGGCTGTGAAACAGTTTCGCGTGTTGCGACATGTGAGACGCGCTGGCGCAAAGCGGTCTCGGCTGCCGACATTGAGCTCTGTTCAAGCAACAACACACCTCTCAGGTATCAACGCGAACTTCTGGGCTGTACGTGTACTGTTCGTCATGTCAAGCCTACAGAGATCCACAATGTATGGAATAGAGAGTGAAAGCGATATAATTATCGATTAACTGTGTATCTCCCCCATTTCTCCTCTCCCTTCCCCTTCCCTATGCCATGTGCCTATTCGCCAGACAGCCCGCCCCAGCCCAGCCCAGCCCATGAGTTGTGGTGGATACTGTCCATCCAGATGGCAGTTCTCACCACGTCCGTAACCCAGCCTTCCGCCGTCCCAAACGTGCAAAAAGAAGCTAAACGCCTGGAGTGGAGAAGGATGCAACAAATTCCTTGCGCGCGTGAACGGAAAGGCACACACAGTAACGTGGGGTATATACTGATGCTGGGCAGTCAACAAACGGAATGGAAAGGAACACCGAGGACCAGTCGGTGGAAGGAGACTATGCCATGCTAGGCCGCCGCTGTGTCAACATGTATGCCGCGAAATGGCTAGAACGAAAGAGCGAGATCAGCGCACGAAACTAAATGCCAGGCTGTTGGTCAGACGAAGACGATGAGCGTGTTCGAAAAGTGAAACGTGCCAATTTGAATCGCTGAGCTGTTGCTTGCCGACCGCGAAGAAGGTGGCAAAGAAGGCACTGGTGTTAAGGTAAAGCAGAAAGCCGACATATCTCGAACCAGACTAAGCCAAAAGCCAAGCACGACTTCCTCCATGCAGATACTTGGAAGGGAAAAATCCAGCAAATCCAAAATAACAGGAAAACAACAGAAGCGTGAGGGAAACCCCAGCCATATAGCCAGTCCAGCCAGCAACGCTTCGACTGAGCTCAACTCAAGTGACTCCCTCAATGCCCTTCATGTGGAACAAACATCAACTTCCGAAGTCAAAGCGTCTGTTGTCTTGCTATTCACCTAGAAGGAAGACGCACGTGGAAATAGCCATAGCATCCTCAGTTGGGGAGAAGCAGGATCAAGGGGTTGTCCCCAAACCCTCACAACCCCGTCTTCCTCAAAATCCCTGCCAGCCTTGCTGCTGCTGCTGCTGCTGCTGCTGCTGCTGCTGCTGCTGTTGTTGCCCCTGCCCCTGCGGTGGAGACTGCGCCCAACCCTGCATTCCTGGCTGCTGACCTGCAGCGCTTTGATGCATAACATTGTACTGTTGCGTCGGACTCGGCTGGTAAAGAGTCCTTCCCATGCCCGGATATGCAGCAGCCGGATTGATTTGACCTATCGTCTGGTACTGAATCGGCGGGCCGTGCATCGAGCCGCTGCTGTGCGAGTGGTGGAGCTGCGGCGGTGGAGCGTGCATCGGAGACTGCTGAGGATGTGCATGCGGAGACGGCTGCTGGGCGTATTGTTGCTGGAGCCCATGGTGCGGCTGTGGAAGGGGGGATGGCTGGGGCTGAGGAGGTGGCCACATCTGATTCGGCGGGTAACCATACGAGGCTGGTTGAGGTCCGCCTGGGCCTAAACCGAGGCTTGGTGATCGGTGATGGAGCTGGTCGGGTCGCATCGGTTGTTGCATGGAGCGGATCGGTGATTGAGGAATCGGGTTCGGTGCGTGCGGCTGCTGCGGGTACGCTTGAGGCGTCATCATCTGCGAAGGCGTTTGCTGGTGCGGGATGGCGTTTTGCTGTGAACCGCCCATTGACGCACTGGAAGCGAGCTGCGGCGACTGGAGATGCTGCTGCGGGGGTTGATTCTCGCCCTCCATGGTTCCCGGCCGCGGTGGCAGCGTGGCAGGCGCTTCGTGCGGTCGCTTCCAGAGGCCTTCGAGGTAGACGCCACGATTGGTTCTCTGCTGTCCAAGAAGCTTATTGAAATCCGCCGTTTGTGCAGCTTGCGTAAGGATCTCTTGTGCTGTACTCGACTGCGTCCGATCCTGGTACGGTATGCCAGCAATCTCGTGCCTCGGTCGCTGGACGCCGCTATAGTCCCTCTGCCGTAGATCGTCTGTTGGAGCGAGGTTGATCATCGGGAGGGGGGCCAAAGTTATGGGATTAAACCCACCGACTCCATGGTGAGCGTCCAAGTGCGCGGGTCCATTACTGTAGATGATTTCGCCATGCGGTAAGGAAGTTAGGCCATGGACGCTGCTCGCCTCCGCCGCCGCCGCCTCCCTTTGTTTTGCCGCCCCTGGTCGTTTCTCTCCTGCTGCGTCTTCCTCAGTAAAACCCTGTTTCCGCGCCTTGCTTTCCCAGTAGTCGTCTCGCACCCGCCTGCCGTTGACGATTAACCTACTTCCAAACTGCCGAAACATCGAGCGCGCTGTAACGATGGCGATCTGTCGAGACCTATAAGAATATGGGAGTATCTCCTGATGGATCAAATCATCCTTCTCTGCTTGGGTTGCGATAATCTTGTACAAAGACCGGTTCTTGTTGAAGAGTAGGTACGAGTCGCGATATCCGAGAACGCGCGCGCACTCTGTGGCAAGCATAAAAAGCTTGTCTCCTCGGTTCGGTACCAGGAAGGTGCGACACCGGTACTCTCTCCCGTCCAATGGGCGCCCGTTAGCGGCGACTTTCTTTTCTCCCGCCTCGTCATATTCCCGCGGTATGTACTCGTCTCCTTCCGGGTTCAGTTGATCTGTTGTGTGGTCCCTGACGGTTGGGAGCGCTTTGATAACGGCGCTCTTTGTCGGCGTCGACTTTGATGGCGAAGCCTGGGAAGGTGATGATTGCGGTAGAGCTTGTGTTCTTAACTGCGGAGTTTGGACTGGTGCTGATGCCGGTGCCGGTGCCGATATAGGCTGTGCCGATGAAAGCGGGCTCTCCGAGACTCTTGACTTGGGCGGCCGACCTCGCTTCCGCGGCTTTGACTCGTCTGTGGAAGATGATTAGCTATCCATGGCCCGTAACGCGCCCATAAAACACAATGCGCTCCAACAACCAGCGCTTCGACAAAGACTAGCCAACTAACCTTCGTCACCGCGCTCGCTAGACGCGACGTCTCCATAGGCCTCAGGTGAACGGCTTCGCTTGATACCGCGCGGAGTCTGTTGCGGCGCAATCGTGTTCGTTGGATTCGGGTGAACTACAAGTTGAGTCGTTCGTCAGCGCATGTCCGCGAGTCGGAAAGGTACGGCGGGTGTAACATATGTAACGACGCGCAGATGGGGGAGAGGTTCAGCGCATAAGGCCGCACCGGACGGGAGAGATTTGTTGAATGCCGTACTGGAAGGATTTAATGCCGCTGGATTTATCGTGCCTGAGCCGTCCATAATGCCGCTCCGAAGCCCACCACCGTACAACGAGCTCGAGAATGAAGGTGTTAAGATTGTATACATTCAAGGCGAGGACGAGGCCGTGTTCTGAAGTTGTCGCGCGCGGAGAGATGTCGTGCGCGGGACTCGTCACGGACTGGCCGTGGATAGTCTTTGGCTCTTCACGAGGCGATACAATGGAGAGCAATATCCTCGTACGATGGCATGCGACTTGGCAGTGTCGTAGGGTTCGTGACGCCGTAGATGAGGCGCGGCGCAAGGCGGGCTGGCTGGCGATGGCTGCACAATCCCGGGTAGTCTGACAGGGTAGACAGGCGGAGAATATGGTCGAGATCTCAAGCACGGATCCTGTGTTCCCGTGTTGATGGAAAGCAATGCGATGCGCTGCGATGCGCTGCGGTGCGTGGTGGCGGGATGCACGTCGTGCCCTCGCGGGTGGGCGCGCGTTGGTGAGGACGGTTTGCTGGGTCGCAGACGATGCAAGCGATGCAGGCGATGCAGGCTGGGCCAGCGGAGGCCAATGCAAGAGGCAGATATGTAGACGTAAATCTGGCGAATGATTTAGTAGTGAATCATGTCAGGAGCGATCTCCGACACGCGGTTGGACGGCGCGCAAATCAAGAAAGTGGAAATCGGCCTCGTACAGGGATGACTAAGCTAGCACGGGTCTATCGCTGGGAGACAAGGACAAGAGACGTCAAGACGTGAGCCACAAGGTCAAGATGGGGTCCCACACGGTCGAGCGCCGCGGTTAACTAGCCTGGCGGCCGAATGAGATGCAAGATCGGCCCCCGTGATTAAGGTTGCGGCGGGTCGATCTCCAAGGAGCAGGTGGGATGCCTTCCAGGCGGGATGCCGTCCAGGTTGAGCCCGGGGAGGGGAGGTTGTCGACTCGGTCGCGTTTGTGGCAGAGGTCGCTCAGTGAGTGGGCGGATGCCGGATGAGCAACCACCAGGCCTGCGGCTGGCTTCTGCAGCCAAGCTGCGCGTTCACCGAAAAACCGGGGGTGTTTGGCCGCCCCAGACCTCGAGCTGCGGCTACTTCGGACGGCTGCTTGCGGAGGGCCCCGTGGGGAGAGCTCGAACGGCGGGAGGGTGGTCTGGGAGCGATGGAGCCGAACGGGTGCTACGGGCTCTAGCGAGCTAATGACACGGTCTGGAGCTCGAAAACAAGCCAGCCACAGCAGCGCTGGGGGTTCGAAGGGGTGTTCCAAACAGCGCGCGCGATGTGGTCCAGGAAAGGGAGCTCTTAAGGGCTCGAATACCACAGTTCAGCTACGGTCGCCTGGGAATGACATGCATGCCGCCGCCGCCGCCGCCGCCGTCGTATCGGATGTCTCCAGTCGCTCGCCTCTTCGTCTTGTCTGCTGGACGAGACAGCTGGTTGACGCGTCTTGACGCTTGCCTATCTTGCCGGTCTACCAACCATGGACCAAGCAAACGCATGGGGTTTCCAGCCGTCGCGGCCTCTGATTGATGGAAAGGGGGGTTCAAAGTGAGGGGTCGAGGGAGTCGAGAATCATGACTACAAGGGTCAGCCCTGTGTGGGCTACCCGCCCTCCCGACTACATGAAGCCAATAGCATAACATCGTTGAGTCACGATAGTGCCTGAGTGGTTCGCTTCGAAGCGGGAAGCAGGGAGAGCGAGTAGACCGCACAAGGCTGGCCCTTGCACCTCTTCGGCGTCTTGCAGCCGAGGGGCGCATGAGCGCGGCCGACAGGCATGCCGTTAGCTCATTCATGGATAAGCCAGCCTGATTTGCAGAGGAGTTGTTGCTGGAAATAGACTAATGGGACATTTGTGGGCGATGGTTTTGTGGGGTATGGAGATGCTTGATCATAGATGCCCTTCGTCCACCAGATAGCGTAGGATTGCTAGGATGGATAGACATTCTTCTATTTCCGCGAATCAACGTAATCTTTCAACCTGGGAGCTAATCAAGTCCATATCTATCATGTGGGAACTGGGCACAAAGTAAGATGGGGAAGATGAACAGTCCTTCGTCGTGTGCAATAGCGAAGCGCTGCGAAGCTTCCTTGGCAATATCGCTCTGCCCACAGCTTCTGGCTGAAGGGAGCGGTAAGGTAGAGCCGCCCGCGGCTTAACTTGCCTCCTTATCATGAGAGTTGGATGATCCACTCCTTCCTCGCCTCCACGCCTCGGTGAACGCCGGAGGCTTCCGGCGGAGAGAGCGATCCGTGCTCAATCTCACGATGTTCTTCCCAGCGCTCCTTTGAAAGGGGACTAGGCGCAGTTCCCAGACGCTACGAAGAACGCCAATCTGCCAGATCTCCGAATCTGCCAGAATCGTACGGTTAGTTCCCGGCGCCAGCGCCGGCCCCGCTGCGGCTGCAAGCTTGGCCTTCAAGCAATGGAACAAAAGAGGAAATTCGCTCTACTGACGGATACGAGGAGACTTGTAGAGAGGTGCCATGTACCTTGAGCCATGGAGAGCATCGCAGCCTCTGACGCTAGTGAGACGCCGTAGTCCTTTGGATTTAGCGTCTCTAAGTTTCTTACGATTGAGTGTGTTTGCGGCGTTGTACGGTCAGCGCAAGCAACGCCCTCCGCAGCGCAGACGTGCCGATACTGCGGGTAAATCCGCCTTGCATGTCCTGCAACAGCTTGCCTCGACGCCTCATACCTTGCGCTAAGCGCAGGAAATCCTGTTTGTGCCCCATGAGTGATGTCTTGGAGGAAAACATTGTCAGATGGCCTGTCCAGGGTTCCGCTGCCGACCAATTAGCGCTTCTAGCCCAACACCACCTACTTGTGCTTTGAGGATATTGCGGCTCTACACTAGCGGACAAGCTTCTTCTGATACCAGTGGAAGAGGTTGCGAGAAGAGCCCCTAAAACGCCCTGTGGGTCCCACGAGCTCGTGCGACCTTGATCGGATGCGGCGCAGGCTATCAATACGAAGCTCAGAAGACGCTGTCTGAACTAGATATCGAGCGGTCGTTGATAAGTCCACATTACGGGGTAATCGTACGTTCGTCCATGGTTGCCATTGGATGAAGATTAATCACGGCCGTCTAAACCTACCGCCCAATATGGATTTTCCTCGTGGAGAGATGCCTCGCGTCTAGTATGAGTCCATCAAGCCACGAACAATGGCTTCGATGAACTGTACTATTATTTGGTTCACGGCCATCTGTCGTATGGACCCGCATTCCTATGGCGATAAGCAGGTGCGTACGATAGATGACCACGGAAGAGATGATTGATTGTCCACGGCTGTGGGTCCTCGTCAGCATGTCCATTGTTCTCGGCAGTGAACGGGTCACGCCGCGATGTTGACTTGCCCGCTTGGGAGCCGATTTCCCGGGCTCGACGTGAGCCCGTTTTGGATAGAAGTCTGAGCTTTGTGTTCGAAACCATGTAACCAGCCAGTAGTGGGATCCGCCAACAGTGCACCACGGAGCTTGTCAAGGGAGAGGGCAACAGGATAGATGCACCTGGACGAAGGAACCTGTGACTTGCCTTGGCCGGACGGTGCAGCATGCCTCATGCAATGGTTGCTGCTTAGTACCGGCTGAGAAGGTTGTGGGCGGTAGCCTAGCGACCGACTAAGAACACAATAAGTTGTAAGAAAAAGTTTCCGGATCCCTGGTCCTGGTTTAGTGACCGCATCTCAGGCAGCATCTCCACGCAGCAAGTACGTCGCACAACTTCGGCGGTGTGTTAGAGGCTAGTGGGTAGGAGTAGGACTGTGTAACTGGTCTAGCGTCCGGTTACTGAGTGAGACCAAGGAGCAACACCGGTCGCTCGGCAAAGGCTCGGTTCACTACGCTTTAACTCCATGGAAACTTTCTCCCAGTGGCGGAGAAAGGATGCAAGCAAGCCCTCACCGCTAATACCTCTTCACATGAAGTGTATGCGGTGTCTGCAGAGCTGCAGTTACAATCATCACATACCCTTCAAGCGGAGGGGCGTTAATGGCGAGGGCCTGTATGTATGGAGGCTAAGCACCGACTGTCGATGCGAGATGTAACATAGTGAAGCCCTTGTTCACAAAGAGCCGGTGCAGCATGCGCGCACGCATGAACTGCAGTCCCTTGATTATTGCTGATCGATGCCGCAGATCTTCTGACGTGGATACCACAAAGTCCCTCTTTTGATCTTTATACACTATACACAATAGATTGCGTCTCTAGTATCCGGCTGGACTCGCTGTCGCTGAGAGGTGGTAGGACTGTATCGGCGGCGCTGGGAGAAGGAAGCGTTGCAGCTTAGACGAGAAAGTGCAAGTGCGATGGCGTGAGGCTGCTGGAGCTTGAGTGCTTAATAGCGTGAGCGGTGCGCGAATGAAGCTGAACGTGCTGCTGGCGTGCTGGATTAGCTACAAGAGATGAAGCAGGTCTGGATGCGCTCAGACGTGTGGGTTGTTTTAGATAGACGGGGCACCGTGACAGGACTGGTCTGAGAAGCGCGCTGCTAATGCTGGACGCCGCGCTGGCTTTGTGACCTCTCTGTGTTGACTTGGGCTCGAACGGAAAGGCGAGCGACGCGTAGAGAGCTGAGGTGTTGTAGCGCGTCACCAGGGTGGTCGTCAGGCCGCCAGCCCTCGTCCGGGCCCTTTAAGCGGTCGGACGAGGTTTAAAAGAATCACTAGGCGGGCCGCCTTAGACGAAGATACCTAGACAGCCCGCCGGATGGCATGATAAGGTCGGGTTACCTAAAAAGGCAATCCATAAGCTTAGCGTGGTGTTTTGAATCTACAAGGGTCTTGGCGCGATGCCTTGACGCCCTACTAATCACGTGATAATTATATCGGATCGGATTAGCACATATTCCACCTAAGTAATTGAGAGATTATACCTCACCGCTATGCTAAGACCCTACCTCGTCCACCCTCGTCGACTCCGTCCGCCGGCTATATAGGGGCGGGCGGGCGATGTCTGACCTCCCTTCCCATACGGGCGGCCTTGGACGAGGTTGGACCGCCCGCCCGTCCTTACCTCGTCGGGCGGGCTAATGACCACCCTGCGCGTCACGCGATGCGGTGTGAGAGTTGTGAAGGCGCGCGGTCTGGCAGTGTAATGAAAGAACGAAAGGTGAAGCAATGGCTGGCTGGATGGGGACTGACGATGAAACAACGGTCACGTGAAGTTGGTCACAATGCCAGGCCTTTGAACTCTATGAAAGAGTCAGGTATGTCCGAAGATGTGAAAGCATGACAAGTTGGGGTACTTGAACACTCCGCCTCTGCCTGCACGACTGTTGCCGCATGTGTCCTCCTATCACGACGCCGAAGATGCTCGGCCGCTGTGAAAATTGGGCATGCAGTCGGTATGAGAACATGCGTAAGGCCTCGGCTCTGGGAGCTGATACAGCAGGCTACTCGTCTCCACCCTTTTGTTACAATGCCCCTCGTATCCTCGAAGTTCCTTGTGAATGTATTGGCACCCGCGGTTGGCATCTCCAACATATGCGCCCCTGCCCTACAACCGCCTTCCTTTGATTGGCGATGACTGGTGAATACGGATTGATGTGGATGCCCACGTCGGCGGCATTATCGTAAGGAACGGTAGGGACCTCTGGGACTTGTGTAGGTGGATGCTGGCGTGGGTCGAAGTTGCAAGACCTTAAGTGATGGTGATGATCGCCCTGATCGCGAGTGGTGAAAATGCATCCATAGATAGCGTGCTTGCCACCTATGATAGGTCCATCTAGTAAGCCGTGGATAAGAAGCAAATTGACTGGATCGGCGACGTTGCGATCTGGATTCAGAAGAGGTCCGAGCCGAACCACTTTATGATTGTTGTGGTTCCCCCTACACAACAAAGTAAGTTGGTAACTGTTGTAGAGCGAGAGGAGTACTACTAACTTCTTGGCCTTTTCGGCTTTCAGTGTCACGTAAGCAACCAGATTCTCTGCCTTACTGCCACCATCAAGCAACAGCAAGATGTACTTCCACTGTAGGTACTCGCCGCCTACATAATCTGTACTGCATAAATATGGCCACCCTGACAGGCAAGCGCGGCAATGAGCGCGGTCGGTAATAGCACCTGGATTGCTATGTCCCAATGGCACCGTAGTTGTCGATCCAACTCGACCTGGATGTACCGCTGGCTCATCTCGAGAATGACTGTGAAACCAATCCAACCCTGGGGTGTCCACCTTCCAGTGAGGAGCTTGCCTTCTTTGACCTTCTTATTGAAGAACCTGGCTGTGCGCTCGTAGTCATAGGCAGTGAGTCTGAATGTGGCGTGCTCAATTGCAAGACGAGACCGAAGTGCGAGGACCGCGCCCCCATGAGTTACTCGGAATGATGCGGAGTTGCCATCTATACGCGGTTCTGAGCAGCTGAGAGCGGCATTGAGGCACTGAATTGTATTTTCCCCAGTTGGGACATTCTCTGGTCTACGAATATCAGTCAAGGTAATGCTAGAAGAGGAGGACTGAATGAACGAACCTTCCCTTGCAGATATTGTAGTAGTACACATTGAACTGATTGCCCCAATGGCCATATTTTCGTTGAGCACTCGGGGATGTTGCTGTGTGGATAAGGTGTTCTGTCACTTCATTTGCCTTTCTTCTTGGCTCTGCTTGTCGAGCGAGCATAAGCCGGACGCCAACCAGGGGAATGCTACGGTGTCCTCCTGGTTGTATTCCCTGAATTGGACTCCCATGGAGCGGCCGCGTCTATTAACGACTGTGAGCGGAGGTAATGACCGAAGGGTCTAAGGATGCACGCACATGACAGAAGTCGCCGATCTCCAAAATCACCGAGATTTCTCATCTTCACTGTGATTCCAAAAATCTCTTGGTGTAATCGTTTCACCTCTAGTTGTAGCTTGAATATGCTTACAAGGCCATATAGGTTGCCTTACATCCAGGCCTATAACTTAGCTCTATCATCATGTTTAGCGATGAAGACCTTCAATCGAAAGTCGACGCAAGCCCTACCAGTTCGTAGCCGATTTTGGAACTACGCACTCAGTAGCTACTTGCATACTTTCAGCTAACGCAACTGTTAGGAATACTGGCACGCCGGAGTTGTTCAGCGCTTACGGAAAACCTGTAGCATGATCCAGAGCCCGATCTTGAACGCCCCCACACCTGTATAACCCATGCAACACGAAGCGTACCCACAGCCCATCATCTCCTTGGCCCAGATGGCGCGAGACCGGGAACGTTCGAATACCGCTCGTCGCGCTCGGTCTTGAACAAGACTTGAATCCAGAACTCCTTGCTATCCTCATCGAACCACGTCCAGAACCTTCCCTCTCTCCTATCCACCTCACGCGCCTGCAGCTTAAATCCACACGTCTCGTACGGTTCCGCCGCCACCAGCAGATACTGGAACGTTTTGTCCGGAGGGTCGTCCACCTTCTGCTCGAATGCACTCATGAAGCGCACGCGCGGAACCACACCAGGCGTAATCTCCGGATATTGCAACTGGAAGAGCAATCCGTTTTGCCGCGTGAGCGGATCCCGCACTTTCGTGATCTTATACCCCGGCCGTCCTATCTTGACCACATTTCTGCGCACCTGTACGCCCTGTCCGATACCCGGCAGCAAGCCCTCCCTATCCCTGCCCTCTTTTGCCTCCCGCGCCGCGCGCCGAGCGAGATTCGTCTGATGCTTGCGACCTTGGGTGTGTGCGAGATAGGAGCCGTCGTTCTGGTGGACTGTTAAGCAGAGGCGACACTCGAAGCTGCCGACGTGGTTCTTGAAGAAGTAGGGGTCTTTGTCGAGGTCGATGGTTTCGAGGGCGAGTTTTCGAAGGCGTTCGCGCCGGTCTGCGTTCGTTGAAGACTGGGAAGCTACACCACCGCCTCCGAATTTGGAGCCTGCACGGTTCTGGGTTGCGCGTTAGAGCATGGCTAAGGTACTGCTGGTTCTGAGTGACTTACCTGGTAGTCCATAGCTGCTCACAGTCGTGTTACTCCGCTAAGTGGGACACCGAGAGGATAGCCGTATCGTTTGAAATGCCTAGAGGGGATCAGGATACGTGATGTTCCGTCTTTCCACGTATGGGAGGATATTGTTGCCCGTGAAATATTGAGGCTAAGGCTGGCCGCCGAACCTAGATGGCACGGGTGGACATGTGTGGCTTACTCAGCCCTGAGGTTTCATCACGTGACAGTGACCTGAGCAGTGATGGCAAGATGTTGTGAGTATCTGAATGTCATGGCATTGGACTGGTCCATTCGATCATTACCAAATCCAGAACTGCTGCGCCAGCATTAAGAAGCCACAAGCGTAGAAGTTGCCATATAGCCGGTACAGGCGCCATAACGACAACAAGATGGGTACTGCACGTCGCCCATTACGCTTGTTGAAGCGGAGTAAGATATCGTCCCTCCGATACCCATTACAGCTTCGACTCGTTGCCTTTCGCCCCCTTGACCTCCCCATCAACACTAATAGCCCAGTCAGCCTTGTTGTAGCTCTTTGGCCAAATTCCATTCTTCCCCGGCGCCAGAACGCCCTTCGGGTCAAGCGCATTCTTGATAGTCTCATTGAGCTTCATCTGCGCGTTGTCATTGAAATTGTAGGTTCCCGCAATCTGATCCATGAGTGCCAGGTGCGTCCTATACTCTCCCCACCCCCTCTTCGCACAATCGTCCACCAGTGTCCTGATCAGCCAGTGCGCTCTCTTCCTCGAACTCGGGTCTTCGCGGTTAAACACGATGCAGACGATGTGGTGCATCTCTCTCATGCCGACAACAAAGGTGCCAATAAAGTCGAGTCCCGCTTCGCGGCAGCGTGCGGCCGTGATATCATACTGCGCCATTGCGTCCGCGCCGGAGATCTTGGCGATGGGTGAAAAGAAGAGGTGGGCGCCGTTGGGGAGCCAGTCGACCCATCTCAGTTCATCGAGGGAGGGGATGCCTTGGAGGGTGTTGGAACGGGTCTTGAGGACGCTGCGGGGCTCGTTCCTGTCCTCGGGCAGATAGAATCTCGTTCCAGGTATGCTAAGGTATGAATCCTTTATGACGCTCAGAAGGACACTGCGTACGGGTTCAGGGCCGTAGACGGCGCCGTAGAAGTTCCAGCGACCAAGGTCAAGCTTTTTGGCGATGGCGTCGAGGTCGTCTTCCGTAAGTGGTTTGTCGGAGTCGGAGTAGGTAGATTTGGGGCCGTAGACTGCGGCGTCAAGGAGGATGTGCCGGAAAGTCGGGACATTCTGGAGAACCATGCCCACGCGGAGGGGCTTGGTGAGGTCGAGCGCTGCGGAGAGGGCGGCGTCGCTTGGGAGGGTGATCATGTACGCTTGGTATCCTCCAGGGTTGGGCATCAGCCATATCCCCATCTTTACCACGATTCCGAGGCTGCTTTGGGTGAAGATGCCGTCATTGTAGGGGCCGAAGCCATAGTTGAACAACTGCCATGCTCGGTTGGGCGGTTGTTGGTCTGGTCTCATTCGCTGTATCGATGGGTCATCTGAGTCCGGCATAGCCCCCATACCAGTCCTGATGAGCTCTCCGCTGGGCAGGACAACTTCTAGCCCGCAGTGCATCATCCAATGATCCCTCGTGGACATGTTAGTATAAAATGAGATGTTGAAGTGGAACTATATGGAACCATACCCGTACGGTGTGTAGCCAACACCACGCTCTACCGCGTTACCGATGATGGAGCCTCCTCCCAGATCAGGAACATCTAGCCACACACGATCGCGGAGCTTGTGCTTCTCCAGGTACTGATGTAATCCCATAAAGGTGACACCTGGCTCCACTAGCGCAGTTGCGTCGTCGACGTTGACATCGAGAATCTTGTTCATATGCACCCCCAGATCCATGGCAATACTGCCCGGCACTCGAGGTGCCGCACCGCCGTATCCCGTGTTCCTACCGATCGAGTACGGCCATACCGGCACCTCGAACTCGTTGCACAGTCGCATAAGCGCTTGCACTTCCGGCACTTCGCGGGGGAAGATTACGGCCGAGGCGACGAAGTAGTCCTTCTCGAGTACCGCGTGCATGTCGTGGCCTTTGCATGGGTCCATATATGAGCCGTCGTGGAGAGGGTCCGACTTTTCAATTATGCGAACATTTTCTGCGCCGCAGATATCATGGGCTCTGGTAACGAACCTGGAGAACTGGTCGAGAGACATGCCAGGAGGCAGCCGCATTGGGCGAGGCACAGAAGCCATCTTACCGGCAGCGATACGCACAAGCTGTCTACACTTGCGTAATTTTTGATATTTAGGGAATGAGGAATTAATGGGCTGAAGAAGGATAAGAAGAGCGAAGGAAGAAGGCGAGATGAAAGGCACCGGAAGGTCTGATCCACAACTTACTAGGAGAACGGTACGTGTAAATAGAGTATTACAGCGCGTCTAGGGAAAGCCACAACTGATGCGCGTCGAATGATTCATACCGGAACGCAAGCCGTGAGGACCGTCTTCCGATGCTCCCCGCATGAGGCATTCCCCAACATCCTGTCCGCAGCCCCGCGGCGGGATGCAGGGGGTCGTTCGATGCCAGCACCCCGCTTCTGATATATCACGTGACCAGACTGCCAACACCCGTCCGGTAACATGCATCGCTTGTTGCTTGAGACGCGACACGTCCTTGAGTACGTGAACGTAGATGGCGTCGCGAAGCTCCTGCGGTAGCTTGAGGAAGGATAGCATCGTTGGGTATCTTGTGGATAGAAAGGATTCGATCATGGAGTTTCGACATCAACGGGAACTGATGCTACCGGACCTTGTCTACACTCACGTCATGCGGCTCCCATGGGGCATAACACCAACGCGTGCACACCACCAGTACTCAAGTGCCTGTTGACAGACATTGGGGGATCTCGTCCAGACCTATTTGCGAGCTAGGTCGGGTAGCCACTAGGAAGAACCGGCATGGCCTGACTTGGTGTTCTGCATCAGTGGACTTCGTGCGCTTATGACATCGAGTGAGGTGGACAAGGATGGCCTAATGTATGTAGGAGTACAATGCGAGAAGGGTTTGGAGTCGCAAAAGCCTAGGTGCCCGATAGCCCTAAGCTCCACCACAGGCTTATTCGTCCGCTTGGGGTTCCTCGAGCATCAGAGATTCCGGGCAGGTAATCCAAACGTGAACCGCTAGCTGATGGAAGACCATTGGAGCTTTCGTGGATGATTTGGTATTGCTTCGCTTACACAGTACACGGAGTGCACTATATGTTACCTTCCGTATGTCAAACGGAGGAATGCAAGGGAAAGGCGATAGACATCGGGTTCACATCGTACGGAAATAAACATACCTACCTAGCTGGAGCCGCAACGCAGGGGAGGCATGACTAGCGCATCTGGCACCGAGCGTTCTGGCCCGCCGTCCCAGATATCCCTGCAGAGTCACTACTACCTTCAGACGACCACAAGAAATCGAGAATTGCTGATGGCCTTCTTCCGGCACGTTTCGTCCTTGAGACTGACGCCGTTGCCAGTTCTCTGTGTGAAGACTTCCCCGTCCCGTACGCCTCAGGTCGAATCTTAAGTACCCGTTCGCGACTCGCGGCCACTAAAAGCTCGCCAACAACACCCTCAAGAGTTCCCCTCGCCCTCATCTCTACGGCTCGATCTCTCTCGGTACATATCATAGGCGGTGGCGCCGACGCTTGCCGGGGAACGCAACGAAATACATTCATTGTTCTTGAAGCCAATGCGTGGCTATCGTACCGCAAGCTCGAGCAATGGCTGAGCAATCGGAGGCCCATGCCAGGGGCATGAAGCAAGAAAATGACAGGACAGACAATGAGATAGACAGTCGAGGGACGGAGGATGAGCAGTCCTTGCAAGCAATCAAGGGAATTCTGCTTACGGAGCTCATGGACGTTGAGAAGAGCCCTATGTTTATCATAGATCTTGCGCAGTCCGCCGCGTCCCGTAACCAGAACCTGAATCCTATCCACATCAACACTGCCCTCAAGACGGCTGGTAATCTGCTAGACGTAGTTTCCGGGCGTCGTGAACCAGATCCGTTAGGTCAGTCTGATAAGACGACCTACCCAGTGTTCAGAGACTGGGCCTCCAATCCTGCAACGCACGAGTACCGGCTAGTCTTCAACCATTACAGCTGGACAGCTTTGACATTGAGAGAGCGCTTTAAGCTTGTCAGCGGGACCTTTCAGCGGCAACAGGCGACAACGAGCACATTGCTCTCTACTTCATCTGATGCAGAACTTCCATCATTCATGCGCGGACTCAAACCGCCCGGATCTGATTTGGATTCCGGTATGCTCTCAAGCACAGAAACACGCATGATGTCGGGAGGCCACAAGTTCGCTGCGACTAAGTCTGGAGATACGTCTGAAGACCAGCCTGGGTTGTCGGCTTGGAAATACGACTGGACTTCAAGCCCTCCTCCGCCAGGCCTGTCTCCTCATGTAGAACTTGTCAGAAGCGTGGACTGGGCCTCAACCTCCTTGGGCCCCATGGAATCATGGTCCCCACAACTCCGCTTTATGTGCAACTTCCTGATGGCCAATCCAGCGCCATCTGTCATGTTCTGGGGGCCGGATCTCAACATGATATACAACGCTGCCTATCCGTCGGTAATCGCGAACAAACATCCAACATTGTTGGGCATGACGCCACAGGAAGGGTTTCGAGAGGCGTGGGAAGGGTTTGAGCCTTTCTTCAAGCGCTGCCAGGAAACTGGGCAAGGCGTTTTCCTTGAGCATCTGCTTACATTTCTGGATCGCGGTTTCGGACCACAAGAAGAGACGTACTACTCGTTCGGCTTCATGCCCATCTTCGGTGAAGACGACACGATCGCTGGCTGGTTCCAAAACTGCTTTGAGACCACAAAGCACAGAATCACAGAAAGACGGATGTCGACACTGCTTAGCATTTCAGAGACGACAGCAGCAGCTTCAGACCTTGAGTCTTTTTGGAAGTTGCTTCTTCGAGCTATTGAGAAGAACGAGCACGACATGCCATGGGTTGTCATCTATGCAGGTGTTGACCAAAATGAGGTGTCAACGGGGTCAGATGCTCACACGGTTGGCTCGTCAACTACGAAGCGGTTCGAAGTTCTCTGCACAATCGGCGTTGACATGGGGCACGCGGCGGCACCAACTCGCACCGATATTGCGAAGGGATCAAAGGGGTTTCACCCGTTCTTCGGGCAGGCCGCGGAGGCCCAGGACCCGCTCGTCCTTTTTCTCGAAGATGGCACCCTGCCGATGGACTTGGTCGTAGGTCTTGATACCAGGGGGTGGTGTGATCCCTGCAAATGCGCTGCGATATTTCCAATACGTCCGACAACAACCAATCCGAACTCCACCGAAACTGTCTTGGGCTACCTCGTTATGGGTATGAACACACGCCGACCTTACGATGAGGAGTATCGTACTTTCCATCGGCTGTTCAACAGACAGATAGTCACATCCATAGCATCCGTCCTCCTACTGGAGGAAGAGACGCGACGTGGCCGGACCATAGCTGAGCAGGCTGCGCTTGACCAGCGCAAGTTTGAAGAGCAATTAAGTCTTAGGACTCGGGAGCTGGAACGAAGCCGTGAGCAGTTGCAGAACTTTGCAGATTGCGTACCTGTCGGCATCTTCGTCCTAGCTTCCAAGCCAGGTAATATGGATGGAACGTATCAGTACAGAAACGAACGTTGGTTTGAGCTCACTGGAGACTCGCGGGATAACAACATAGGATCAGAGTCTCCTATTTGGGATAGAATGAATCCAGAAGACGTGCCTGTTGTGCGGCAAGCTTGGAAAGCGGTTCGGACGACAAAAACATCGATCAGTTTCGAGTTCAGAGTCGCTCAAAGATCGCAGTATGTGGGAGTACAAGAGCACCAGCTCGATCCGCAAGGGGATATTGATTGCACCTGGATTCTTTGCGTACGTTTGCTGTACGGCAAGACCGAAAGAGTGACCACTGACAGTTGATAGTATGCGTTCTCTGTATGGGATGACGACGGAACACCAAGGTCCGTAATCGGCTCGATCACAGACATCACCCCTCAGAAATATGCAGAGATCATTCAGAAGCGACGAATGGAGGACGCTATAGAGGCTCAACGACGTCAAGAGACTTTCATAGACGTTACTTCTCATGAGATGAGAAACCCGCTAAGCGCCATAATGATATCAGGTACGTGGAAATCTTTGCAATCAGCAATACCTGTCGTCTGTGAATATCGAGGCTTGCTTCAAGTGACAATCTATCGTAGCTGAATGCCTCGAAGCTCGATAGAATGTGGAGTCTTGTTTGCTGCTCTGGCGCAAACGGCCGATACATCCTCACCCAGGTTTCAGGCCGCGGCACCTGCGTTATCAGGTGTTGCCTGTGATTAATGCTGACAGTCGATAGCCGACGACATCATGACTTCATTACACTCTCTGAAGACGAATGACCCGACAATGAGCCCGGAATCCAAAAAACTAGTAGACAGCAGCATCGATGCCGCGGGAACTGTATCGCACTGCGCACAGCATCAAAAGACGATAGTTGACGATATCCTTACGATAAGCAAATTGGACTCGGGCCTCTTCTCGATCACGCCGGTAGAAGTTCAACCTTTAGCCATCATAAAGGATTTGCTCAAGATGTTCGAAGGAGAACTTCAGACTGCTAAAATCACCCAGAAAACACACATCGATGATTCCTTCCATGATCTGGCCCTTGACTGGGTTCTCTTAGATCCCAGTCGACTTCTCCAAATCCTCATCAACCTTGTTACTAACAGCATCAAGTTCACACAGCTTCAAGAACGACGGATAGTCACCATTCACATGGCCGCATCCCGAGGGAAGCCGGCGGAGTCTGTTTCGGGGATTGAGTATCTACCGCTTCGGAAGGAGCGTGAAGACCTTACCAACAGACCTGAATGGGGGAAGGGCGAAAGCCTCTATCTCTGTTTCGCTGTAGAAGACACAGGGTGTGGTCTGGCCGCGGATGAGAAGAAGCTGCTCTTCCTGCGCTTTTCCCAAGCGCCTCGGACACACGTGAACTACGGCGGTTCTGGCCTGGGCTTGTTCATCTGCCGCGAACTAGCAGAAATGCAAGGCGGGAGTATCGGGGTCGCTTCGGAAGCCGGTCAAGGCTCGACCTTTGCCTTCTACATCAAGGCTCGCCGCTGTGAGCACGTACCAACGGAGACCCAGACATCCAAACAGGCCTTGAGCGACCCTCATTCACCGCATGTTAACAACTTGCGACGCTCCGCCCCGTATCGTAATAACGTGCAGGAGCCGTTGTCTGCCCGCCAAGAGCGTGCTGCGCCTGGCGGCTCGCTCCCATCTGATAGCTCAGCTCCGCCAGAATCTACCAATGCTCCACATGTTTACGATATCCTCATAACCGAAGACAATGTAATCAACCAGCAGGTCCTCAGCAAGCAGCTTCTGAAGCTGGGCCACAGAGTCAGCATTGCCAATCAGGGACAGGAGGCATTGGACTTCCTGCGAAACACAAGGTACTGGAAGGGCAATGAAAGCGACGGGAAGAATCTAGATGTAGTGCTGATGGACATCGAAATGCCGGTCATGAACGGCTTGGAGTGCGTCTCAAGAATAAGGAAGCTGGAGCGCGACGGATCGCTCGTACGGCCAGTTCAAGTCATTGCAATTACGGCGAACGCAAGGCTTGAACAGATTGACAAGGCGCTAGATGCTGGCATGGTGAGTGGCTTCTGTAACAGAGTCTTGCCTATGGTTGGTCACCGCTAATGCCAGTGCAGGATGATGTCATCTCAAAGCCTTTCCGAATGCCGGAGCTTATTGCATGCATTGAACGTCTTTTGGAGACTTCGCAAAGCAATTCCGATTCTGGAGAGTAAGATAATGGTATTCTACGCACACTACCATCTCACCAGGGTGTGTCCGCAAAAACAAACAAGTACATCCGCAGACACCGACACATACACTACCGACAGGATGCTCCATTGATTCAGCACTCTCGATAATGCTGAACCGCCAAGGGGGATTATGCACATACACCACGGTTGATGCTGTAGGTTCTGTCGCTACTTCCCATCAACAAGCGCCTAACAGGCTCCAGAGCTCGTCTCCACCTGTTGCTCAAACCATTCACAACACGTCCTCACGGGTCACTCCGAGTGCCTCCAAGCCCGGCGGAGCCAGCGGCCGTACGCAGCAATACCACCACATGGACTGCACGCAGGCATCGCCCAAAAAACGTCTCGGCTTGCTCGTCCGTTTTGGCCCATCGATTAACATTATGTCGACGCTTGCCATGTACGAGTACCCAGTAGCTTGTGTGATATAGCTCGAATCGTCCGCGTCCAGTCGCCGAGCAGGCTTCAATATGAACCTATCTACCGGAAGCAGGCCGGCACTGAGCCCTGTATGCTCAACCACGCAGATGCTTGAGCACGGTCATGGCGCTCCAATTGGGGGCATCAGTTGAACACGCCTAATGTTCGTGGCGGCTCGGTCAGGTCCGCGCTTGCACCGAGCGGATAGCGGGTTTCGCGGCCGGTACTACGTCAGATAACGAGATGGAGAAGACGGCAAAAGATGTAGGCATCGCTGCAAAACTTGTCGTTTCAGGATCTAGGACGATTCTGTGAAGCTCGTTTCCCCTTTTCATGATGTGCCGCTTGACTGTTTCAAACGGACAATACAGTGATGTCCCTGTGTACAAACCCTGTTGAGAATGTAGAGAGAGCCCCTGGATTGAGAGTTCAATCCAATAGGTTATTCCCCTGCATGCGCATGTTGGCAATATCCGTAACTGGCATAGACTGCAACTGCACCACTCCGCCCGCGCTACCGAACATTTAGGCAGCCAGTCCCGTTATAGTACTCTCAGACTCTCTGCCCTTGACAGCACTTTGAGTAATCGTTCTTCTAACTTGTTAACTTGTGTCCCACCAAAGGGGGCTCCCAAGCCGCTAAAGAGCGCTTCGAGAGGGTCACGTTACCTGGTTGCACCGCCACACAAAGCCACAGAGGCGAAAGGCCGATCGCAAGTCAAACAACCTTGGAAGGAGACTGTTTGGCCCGTTTCCGTGATGAGCGCCGGGCAACTTGCATCTCAAGGAGCGCGCTTCAACGGAGCTGACGATGCCATGGCTTCACAACGCTTGTCAATTATGGACACATCCAGGGCGCCAGCTCAGCACTCCCCACCAGGCTCCTCCGGAGAGTCCGACCCTGAACCAGCCCATGAGCGCCTCTCCGACGACGACAACGAAGGCCGATACCCGTTCGTGCCCGCCGCGGTCAAGACGCTGGTCGACGAAGTACCTCCCTTGAGCAACACATGGGCTAGCAGTCAACAAGCACGGTCAAAAGGAGGAACTGGAGGCTTTCCAAATGGATACGATGGTACTCCTGGGCCATCACAGCTTCACTCGAGCGGAACGAGCAACACGCGAGCTGCAAGACCGAGCGCTGTAAGGACACCATCAAACGCCTACGCGCCACCACGGCGGCCAACTCAGCGCTCCCTTAACACCACCTCTAACCGGCATCGCGCCTCTTCCCGAACCCGCCGTAACCCCAACGCCGAGTACCGAGCTCAACAGAAGGCCTATTTGCAACGGATACGGCAAGACAATGCAACCGATGACCAGTTCTTCAACCCGGACGTGCGGACTCCTAGCCTGGGATACAGCACGGATTCCGACACGGACGACGAGTCACCACTAACAGCCGAATACCAAGAGAGCGAGCCTTATGACTCTGAGATCCTACTCTACTACGGCAACGATGATATGCAGCCGTCGATAGAGGAGTTGAAGATACCAGCGAACCGGGAGAGACTCGAGTGGCATTCTATGCTTGCCAACGTTCTGACTGGTGACGTTGTCAAGCAAGAGAAGAAGCGTCTGATAGGTGGTACAGAACAACAGGGGGATAGCACGCTCCAGAATGAAGTCTGGATGGGAATACGAGCTAAAGTCTGCGGCCGGACGATACAGGCACAGCGGAGGGTAATCGACGATGGGCGCGCCAAAGTCAAATCTTTTCTCGAAGCGGTGATCGCTTTCGAAATCAAGGGTGAGGCTGAGGCCGGCAAGACGGCGACGGAGCAGGTCGAAGAAGTCGTCCAGAAGATCGAGAAGTGCGAGCAGCTGTATCCGACAAGGCAAGCTCTGGAAGCTGCACACCCCCGGGCTGCCTCTGCACCCTTTCATGAGACGTGTGATGCTGTCATGTCCTGGCACAATACGACACAGCTCATCAACACCGAGCTTGCAATTCTGAGGAACTGGGTGGGCAACGAAGAACTCGACTTTGCAAAGCCAAGAGCGCGATCTACAAACGACAGCCATCTCTCGGATGATTCCTCATTCATTGACAGATTGCTCAAAGAAGATGGGCTTAAGTCTCTGCAGGGTAAAGACAGCTTGCTCGTAAAACTCAATGTCGTCATCAACAAAGCAAAGGCTACGCTCATTGCAAATGCCGAGACGTTTGCGGACCGACATCTGCCGCCTTACATCGAAGAGCTGCTCACACTCATGAACTTCCCGTCGCGTCTGGTTCAGGAGATCATTCGCATGCGGCTTACTTATGCAAAGAAGATAAAAGACCCGGCTCAGAGCGGTGTCATGATGGCGGAACAGATGATCGTCCAGTTCCAGATCCTGCTTACCCTTGCAATCCGGGTCAAAGATGAATATACAGTCGTGTCACAGCACGAGCCAGGCTGGGAACCCCCGCCATGCATGGAGGAGAACTTTGACATGGTTGTCCTGGACGCCCTTAAGTACTACTTCCGAATGCTCAATTGGAAGCTCTCCGCGAACAAGAACACCTTTAAGGAAGCTGAGATCCTGGAGCAAGAGTGGGATTTCTCCAACAAACTTGGTAGACATCTTGAGGGCGGTGATGTCGAGGTTGCGGAGCAGTTCAGGTACGGCGCATGGTACAACAATCTGAAACGAAGCTGACGTTGGATAGCTCGCTTACTTCCAAAGCCCTAATACGCTTGACGGCTTATTTCGAGAAAGAATTGCAGAAACGCCCGGACGAAGTGGCTGGCACAGAAATGGATAAAAGATACAAGCAGGTGCTCGATTCGGTGCGGGTGCGACAAAGGAAGTTGTTCCGTTTCTCCAGGGTCCTGTCGACCAGGTTCGAGAACTCAACGGAGTACAATATCAACATGGACTCGGAGCAAATCGAGGATCTGTACCACTCTCTAGTGATGTCTGGTCATTTCCTTGTCGAGACAGACACGGACAGTCAGACTACTGGTATCTACATCCTTGCTTCGCCCACTCTGCAAGATCGACCGCAGGAAGTACAGTCTCTTCTCGGAACCTGCTACCACGCCGAGGAGAATCCAGAAGATCCGTCCAACCCGTATCTGCTGATCTTGAAACCTGAAGGTCCGCTTCACTGGCGTGGTAAAACTGTTACTACCGATGTGCGCCAGCCGTTCCTGGATATGAAGACTAGCAGGCTTCGCCTCGTCGCAGATGGCTCCCAGCAGCGGCTGGTGAACGCCAACGCTGCTTTCATGCAGACGACAGGACTGGATCTTACGGTCTTGATCGACCAACGGGCAAACCTACCTCGAGTGCATGCCGAGTTGCAACGGATCAAGAAGTTTACATACAAGCTGTCCAACACAATCATGGACAGCGTGGAGATCATCCGAAAGGAGCTTTCTGGGCTGCAGTGCCAAGAACTCATCCAAACCTGCTTCGCCTTCGCGGCCGAGTTTGGCCAAAGCTCCGTTCACTACATGGATAGCAACCGACGGGCGCTGAACAATATCAAGCTCACTAGGCTGGCGCTGGACTGGGTCAGCTTCATCTGTGACGATTGCATAGCTTCCGACCGCAAGACCTGCCGATGGGCCGTGCTTGCGCTCGAGTTTGCCATGATTATGACAAGAGGGCAAAACATACTTTCGATTAGTGACCAGGAGTACTCGAAGCTGCGCGCGAAGGTTGCTGGGTGTATGTCGTTGCTTATCTCTCACTTCGATATCATGGGCGCAAGATCGACCATGGCAGCACAAGCTGAGAAGCAGCGCATGGAAGCTATGATGGGTAAGCTTAGGCTGGATGTGAGCAGACTAAAGGACGACGAGGAATCATCGAATCTGGTCCGCGAGCAGTGGCTCGAGCAGCTTGCTGAGATTGATGAGATCCGCAAACAGAAAGAGGCGGAGCGGCAAGCGCTGGGACGCGTCTTGGAAGACTCGAACGAAGCTGATCGTGCCCTCACATACCTGTCGTCTTCCGCGACAAACGTTACTCTACGATGGCAGCAAGGAATGTATGTCGGCGGCGGCACGTTCGGATCCGTATATGCGGCAATTAATCTTGACTCCGGCCACCTTATGGCAGTCAAGGAGATCCGCCTGCAAGATCCCCACCTCATCCCGACGATCGTATCACAGATCCGGGACGAGATGGGCGTACTACAACTACTTGATCATCCGAATATTGTCTCCTACTACGGCATCGAGCCCCATCGAGACAAGGTCTACATCTTCATGGAATACTGTTCCGGCGGTTCGCTCGCCAGTCTCCTCGAGCACGGAAGGATAGAGGACGAGACAGTCATCATGGTCTACGCTTTGCAGATGTTGGAAGGGCTGGCCTATCTACACGATGCCGGTGTCGTCCACCGCGACATCAAACCCGAAAGTAAGTCACACCCCCATCTACGCAATAACACACCCATCTAACCGTACCACAGACATCCTGCTCGACCACAACGGCGTGATCAAGTTCGTCGACTTCGGCGCCGCCAAAGTCATCGCCCGCCAAGGCAAGACCATGGTCGGCGACAATGCCGCCGGCCGCCAAGGACGCCAGAAATCCATGCAAGGCACGCCCATGTATATGTCTCCCGAAGTCATCAAGGGCCAAAGCACCGGCCGAGCCGGTTCAGCGGACATTTGGTCCCTCGGCTGCGTCATCCTCGAGATGGCGACGGGCCGACGGCCATGGGCGACACTTGATAACGAGTGGGCTATCATGTACAACATCGCTCAAGGCAACCCGCCGGAACTGCCCAAGACGGACCAGCTGAGCGAGTCGGGAATTGACTTCTTGAAAAGATGTTTTGAGCGGGATCCGGCGAGGAGGGCGTCGGCTGCGGAGTTATTGCAGCATGATTGGATCATGATCCTGAGGAGCCAGCTCTCGCTGGGGCCTCAGACGCCGAGTGAGAGTTCTGCTTCGGGGAGTATGTCTAATTCCAGACACAACTCCATGCAGTATTAGTAGTTGTACCGTTTTCGTTGTTTGCAGTCCCCTAGCGACGCAATCTTATTGGGATCTTGGGACTATTGCACCAATTTTTTGAAAGCACACATTTTGGGTTTTAGCATTAGCGTGGGCGTTTATGTACAAAGTGGAGCTCTCTATTCGTTTGTAATATTCCGTTTTTAGTCTGGCGATGACCTTTCAGTGACGCTGTGGTGCCTCAGAACAAGGCGAGCTTTTCGTGTCTCCATATAATTACTTTGAGAGCCGTAGTCAGCAATCCTTTTGCTTCCCAAGTCCTGTTCAAAATTCAGTATCCCGCAAATGTCCGTCGTATGTTTACTCACCTCAACTTGCTCCGTTGAAGTATTACTTGAGTGATTCAACCCGGGTACAGACACCAGCACATCCACTGAGTAACGACCTCTTGCTAAGTCGGATGTCACGGTTATTACGGCGCATCGCATCCGCTGTCCAGCCTTTCAGGTCTGGTGGCAGTCGATGCCCTCCATAGCCCTCATCTCGAACAGACCGGGAATCGAGCATGGCACCCAATGTCTCACAAGTGTACCCCTTCCTCTTCCGCCCCATCCCCATCCACGCTCGAGCCCCTCTCCCCCACCTCCCCATTCGCAGCCCTCTCCCCGCCCTCCCTATTCCCATGCCCCTTCTTCTCCTCCTCAACCTCCACCCACGGCATCCCCCGTCCCTCAACCTCTGCCTTGAGCAGCGCAACCCTCTCCTCCATCCGTGAAATCACCTCCTCGTTCTCCCGGATCGCGTCCGCGCACTCCCGGTCTCCGTCCCGCGCGTAGGGCGTGAGCTGCTCGTTCGAGTGCCGCAGGTGCGCGATGCTGTTGCGGAGCTCGGCGGCTTTGGCGTGCAGCGAGCCCAGGGGAAGTTCGGTCAAAGCCAGAGCGAAGCGCTCGGGAGGGATGGGGTTGGAGGTCGCGGACATGGTTGGGGCGTGTGGGGGTGAAGGGGGGACGAGAGGATGGTGGGGTGGTGGTGCTGAAGCTGGGGACGGGGCGGTGATGCTGAAACCAAAGCTGGAGCTGGATTCTGGTTCCGAACAGCTGAGTTTGCCGAGCAGCGCAGAAGTGATGCTGAATCCTGTGGAGTGCGTTGAGTTGTTCAGCTGGCGGGGCGTTTTCTCGTTGGTCGGAGGTTGCGGAGCTTTCGTAGGGCTGAGGACGTCCGCATCATCCTCTGGTTCCTGCACCACCACGCCAAGATGTCAGTGAGAGCGCAAACTCTCTGCCCTTCTCTGCTCACGCCCAGCATCAACAGAGATGAGCCATGTATGGTCGGTAGCACTCTGGAAGCCTTGCTCCGGTCTACGCGCCTCGACTCTCTCGCCATGGGGACTCGCTGTCCGGATAGCCACGGGGCGAAACTGCTCAACTGCTACCGTTGGATATAGCAGATGCAGTGCCACAGCAAGAATAGATTCGACATGGCCGTTGCCGGTGCGCACGACTTCGACACCGATCCTCTCACCTACTCTCTCACAAGCGCCATGGCAGACATCCGCCTTCAGCACCACCGCAGCGCAGGGCATGTTACTCGAGAAAAATCCCAAACAGGTCGGCAAAACAAGATCGAAAGCCAGCGCGAAGTCATCTCCACGGGCTCGTATCCCTAGACAGCGTAGCGTGCCTCCCAAGGAGACCACGCCGGTTGAAGACACTGCATCCGAGAAAGGGCCCGTTCACTACGATTGGAGAAAATACAGTGATAAGACCGGCATGCCGCTCCCTTCGGGCGACCTAGTCGCTCTCGACATCACCAAGATATTTGGCGAAGAAATGGGACCCGGACTTGGAAACCGAATCCTACGGATACTACAGTGGCGACGCGAGAGCGGGTCTCTCGGTGATTTTGGCATTAGCCTTACCGGCGACACAGACGTCACCCAGGAGCAGTGTCTCAGAGGACTCGAGTGGCTACGCGCAAACTTTCCCGTCGATGAAGAAGCAGCGGCGGAAGCTTGGCGAGAAAGAGAGCTGGAGAGGCTGTATCAGGTCATGGAGAAAGACTCCCAGAGGCTAGGGTTCTACAAGCGGGACGATGCCCTGGATGGTGTCGATCTAGGGCAGCCACAGCAAGGAACAGAGTTTGGGCAACGGTATGCGAGAAGCGAGCTTGCCGCTATAAGGGAGGAGAACGAGCGGAGGTGGGAGGAGAAGCAAAAGGAGCTGGAAGAGCTGGAACAGAGGCAGAGAGAGCAGCGACCACCAAGAGAGGGTCAGGAAGAACCGGACGTGGTAGTTCAGGCGCGGGAGCGGTTGTCTCGACGCACGGGATTGGTTCTTTCAGCAGACCGGAGCGCGGATTACAGTATGTGCTAGACGCCCTTGTGACTACATCTCAATGGATGGTGCGCCAGCTGACGTGACCATAGTCGAGCAGGGGAGGCAAGCGCGTGAAAAGTACAACAAATACTGGGAAGAAAAGGCTCAAATCATCAAGGATAATGAAGCCCCTAACATGAGTGCTGTATGTCACGGTTCTCCCCATACTACAGCAGTGCCCCCTAACATCGCGCAGTTCCAACGTCTATGGCCATCCGCCCTCGTCACTGCAGCCACCCTCGGCTTCTGCATTCTCCTCGCGCAGACATATGAGCCTCCTACACAATCCGGCCGCCTGTGGCCCAACACGCCGCCCGCTCTGTCAACGTGCGTCGGAATCTTACTCGCCAACGTCGCCATCTTCATCCTCTGGCGCGTCCCCCCCGCATGGCCAACGCTGAACCGCTATTTCGCGCTCTGCCCTGGCTACCCCATCGCGCTCAGCAATGTGTTCAACACCTTCAGCCACCAGCAGCTGGGCCATCTGGCGACGAACATGGTGCTGTTCATGGTCATTGGGCCGAAGCGTAAGTCCTGACTACACGCTCCTCACTCTTTCCGGTCCCTCTTCCCCCTATACGCGCGATTAAGCTAGAAGCCCTCAACCAGCGCTAATACCATGCAGTCCACGAAGAAATCGGCCGCGGCAACTTCCTCGCCCTCTACCTCGCCGCCGGAACCCTCGGTTCCTTCGCCTCCCTAACCTACCACGTGCTCCTCCGGCGCTTCATAACCTCCTCTTTGGGCGCCTCCGGCGCCGTCTACGGCATCCTCGCCGCCTGGTGCCTGATCCGCGCGGCTGACCACCTGCGCATCCCCTTCACGGACCTCCAGATCCCCCTGAGCAGCAAGCAGCTGCTGGGCGTGATGCTTGCGCTCGAGCTGTTCAACATGTGGACGGGCAAGGTCAAGGGGGTGGACCATTTGGCGCATTTGGGCGGGTATGGGGCGGGGATTGCGGGGGCGAGCTGGTTGATGTGGAGGGCGAGTGAGAGGAGGAGGGTGGTGGAGGAGAAGAGGAGGAAGATGGGGTTTTTGGAAAGGACGTTCAATGTTCCGCCGAGTGCGGGTGAGAAGTAAGGGGAGGGCTTGTAGCAACGTGTTTATAGGATCGTGGCGGGTATACTGCCAGCAAGCAGAGCATACCCAAGTTGAGAGTGGAAAGTGGGTCCAGGTGTAGATTCTAGATCATTGTAAGCCTATAGCAGCTCATTGACAGACC
This sequence comes from Coniosporium apollinis CBS 100218, assembly GCF_000281105.1. NCBI lineage: Eukaryota > Fungi > Ascomycota > Dothideomycetes > Coniosporium > Coniosporium apollinis. Next base: position 206,595 of record NW_006913296.1, read on the forward strand.
CCCTTGGCTTCCGTGCTGTCATAGCGCCGTGCAGTGCTGGAGAAAATTGGCTTTACAGCTATCCCATATATTGACACTAGACCCTCGCTAGTACTAGGTTCCAGTTTACTGGCAGCCAAGAGCCCTGTTCATGCAGCCCCCTTATTCCTCGTCATCGTCTCCTATGAGCTTAGCATAATCTTCCACGCTTGCAAACGTAGGCAGGTGCTTCAGCTTCCGCTTCTTGCGCTTCTTTTCCTCTTTCCCTTTCGTCTCCACGTCCTTTGTCTCATCAGGCTCCTCGCCGAAGCCTTCGAAGTCATCCGGCAGCTCCTCGTCGCTACCCACAAGCGCCTCGTCCCCATCCTCTAGCTCCGCAGCGTCGAAGCCATCATCATCATCATCTGCTCCCACCGCAGCGTCTTCCGCCTCTTCTGCGTCGTCGTCGAAACCGACCAGTTGAACACCCTCGTCTCCCTCCTCGTCTCCATCATCCATCTCGTCGTCCAACCCAGCATCGTTATCCTCATCGTCCAAACTCTCCATGTCGCTAAACCCCTCCTCATCATCTCCCGGTCCATCAACCTCGGGCCTGCTCTCCACAAGCGCCTTCCAAATCTCCTCCTCATCATCCTCATCGTCGTCCTCCCCTTCTCTTCTCTTATCCCTCTTCTTCTCCTTCTTCTCCTTCTTCCCCTTGTTAGCCCTCTCAAAATACCGATGGAAAAAAACCTCATCGACCCCCACATCCTCCACCCTCCTCTGCCAGAACTGCTCGCTATTAACCGGCACCGCGCCCGCGCCCGCGCCCACATCCCCCCTCCCCGCCTCAGCCCCAACCAACCGATCCGCAGTGTTCGCCCCCGCGAGCGGCTGCATAATACTCGCGCCTCTCGTCTTCCCCGCCCTGGCCCTGGCGCTGCGATACGCGAAGCGATCCAGAAAGTGGACCAGCGTGTGGCTGCGCATGTCCGGCTTCTCGGGCATGGGATGCTGGCCCCTTAGGCGGGCCGCGAAGAGCGCGACCGAGGGGTGGAAGTGCGCGGCCAGAGGGACTAGCTCCCAGAGGCATGCGCGGTCGGCGTGGGAGTGCGCTGGGTCGCGCTTGCGCGGGTTGTAGTGGGGTGAGGGGTTTGGGGCGGGGTCGGCGGGGTTGGAGGAAGGTGGGTGGGATAGGCGTGTTTCGCCGTCTTCGGGGGCGTCGACGAAGTGCTCTTCGTCGTCGTCCGGGGTCTCGGGCGTGTCGAGCATGGAGGCCAGGCTCGGGAAGGTGAGTTGGAGTTTGCTGATTAGGAAGAGCACGCCGCAGGTGAAGGGGGGTTCGTGCAGTGTTATGATCTGTAGCAGGCGCTTGACGAAGGCTTTGACGCGCTTGATGTTGATGTCGCTCTTAAGCGAGCGGTAGAGGAGTTCGAGGTAGAGGAGCTGCTTCGACGAGGTAAGAAGGCGAGGATCCAGGAGCGATTCGTACAGGGTGCGGTAGAAGCGGTCGGCGGAGTACTGCTTGGTTGCTGAGATCTGCTGGATCAGCAGCAGGGCCTGGATGCTGGTGTTGAAGTTTGAGGAGTGGGTGACGCGGAAGATGGTGTCCATTTGGCTCTCAAAGGTCGCATCGTCGGTTTTGGAGAAGGGAAAGGCTCGGTTTACGCCGGTCAGTACTGCTGCTATCATTCTTTCTCGGAGCTGCTCCTCTGATTGATCGGCTTGCTCTCTGAGCTTCGCTTTGCGGTTCGCCTTCTTGCCGGGCTTGCTGCCGCCGCCTTGGATCTGTCCGTTTGTGTTCATGGTCGCGACTGGAGATTTGGTGTTCTTGAGAAGATTGACGAACAGGGCAAAGTAGACCTCCAGTAGCTTGTTCGCTACCTCTTGCTCCTTTCCGCTTAATACCGTCTGGTTGAGGGTGATGATCGCATAGTACTTCGCATGTCCGGTTTGGCCCGAGCGGAACAGCAGCTCTGATTCTATTGCATTGATGATTACCATCTTCATCGCAGGATGCGTGTTCTGCAGCTGCAGGATGAGATAAGACGCCTGCGACGCAATCTTCTTCTCCTTGTCGCCTAGCTTGTTGATCAGCAGCCTCAGCAGGTTCTCCTCTTGCTCTGGTTTCTCCTTCAACAGCTCCCAGACGAACTTCACCGATTGCCTACGGGAGTATTCGATCTCGTCGTTGCACCAGCTCTCGAGAACCTGCAGCAGCTCGAAATACGTCCGCTTCAGCCAGTCCTCGTACGCCCATGCGACCAGGTGGACCTTCTGTATACTGCCTGGGAGTTTTTCGCCCGTCGACCAGCTGACATGCTTCCCCTGCAGTGCGCTGATCAGGCTAGGTTGTCTGACGAACGCTCGCAGTTTTCTCTCAGGCGGCAGTACCACACCCTGACCAAGTAGGTCCTTCAGGGCTCCGAGCGACATGAGCGCCTGATTTCTGCTCTTCTTCCTAGCCAGATTAAGCAAATTTTCGAAAGACTTCATGGTGTGCAGCGGCGATTCTTGAACCAGCAGCGTCAGAGCGGAGACCTTGTCCTCGAGCGTTCCAGAGGTCATGATATCGGACATGAACTTGTAGGAGGACGAAGAGGAGAGGTGAGAAGCGGTATAATTCTTGTTCTCGGACTCGAGGAGGGTATCGGCGTATTGGTGGAGCTCGTCCAGGACAGGGCGCGGTGGTGTTGAGGCATTTTCGACGGTGGGCAGCTCTGGGAGCTCTGCGGCATGCCAGTCCGGGCGCGGCTCGAATATCTGCACAACGTGTCAGCTATAGGTATGTTCCTGGGATTTGTAGTATGCTCGGTCCTCATACCAGGTCCGCCTTCGGCTTCCCGTCCTCGACAGGCTTGTTCGGACGAGCATCGCGGTTTGCGCCAGCCGCTTTGTCGCCTTTCGCCGCAGACTTCCTGGTGCCATTCTGGACCTCGGATGCTTTGCGCTTCTGCCCCATTCTAGTAGCCCAGAGAAATAGTCGTGAGGCTTGCAAGAAGCCTTCGATGGTGGTTTATTGATAGCTCGCAAGCAGACGCTGAAGATTTCCGCTCGCCGCACTTTCTCCGAGGACCCTGTCTTGGCGTTGGCGGGGAGCAGCGCGAGTCATACGAGTACCAACAAATCCCCCCACGAAGCATTCCAGAGTCAATTGACAACTTACAAGCACAGATTGAGTGTCGGAAAGAATACAGCAGCTTCCCCACCATGAGCTCCGCCGCCGACGCAGCAGAGAAGGCCCCTAAGCTGACCATAACGCCCCTCCTCAAGCGGCTCTGGCCCCAGCCCGCCAGCGAGGACGTCTCAGCCTCCGAGATCGCTCTCGCCATATCCCACATCTTCACCAACAGCCTGACCGATGTCCAGACCGGCGCTCTGCTCACCGCCCTGCACTTCACAGGCCGGGATCGCCAGGCCGACGTGATCGCCAAATGCGCCGAAGCGATGCGCGATGCCGCCGCGCCGGTGGATGAGCAGAGCTTGCGTGCGGTAATCAAGCGGCGAGGCAAGAAAGAGGGAACCTATCGCGGAGGTCTGGTACGGTACTACCCACCTTCCCCCCCCCCGTCACCCCGATCCCCACGCTGACTAACCCTCCGGCGCACCAGTGCGACATCGTAGGCACGGGCGGCGACTCCCACAGCACCTTCAACATCAGCACCACCAGCTCCATCCTCGCCTCCTCTTTGCTCCTAATCGCCAAACACGGCAACCGGGCCTCGACCTCCATGTCCGGCTCCGCAGACCTGCTCTCCAGCACGCTCCCCACCGCGCCCGTCCTCAGCAACGCCGCCCCGACCACCCTCTCCGCAATCTACGCCGCCACAAACTACGCCTTCCTCTTCGCGCCCGTCTTCCACAAAGGCATGAAATACGTCGCCCACATCCGGCGCCAGCTCGGCTGGCGCACCATCTTCAACCTGCTGGGCCCGCTGGCCAATCCGGTCGAGGCGCTGGTCGAGGCACGCGTTGTGGGCGTTGCGAGGAGGGATATGGGACCGGCGTTTGCGGATGCGTTGAGGATGTCGGGCGCGCGGAAGGCGATGGTTGTTTGTGGCGAGGAGGATCTGGATGAGCTGAGTTGTGCGGGGAGGACGTTTTGCTGGCGGTTGGTCGAGAGGGCGAATCCGGCGTTTCGGGGCCAGCAAGCGGGAAAGGGAGACGAGGTCGACGGGGATGAGCAGAGTGACGAGACGTCAGACGACGATGCCCCGCCGCGGACGGTCGTCGAGGTCGAGGCGTTTACCCTATCCCCCGAGGATTTTGGGCTCCCGCCCCACCCGCTCTCGGAAGTCAGCCCGGGGAAAGAACCGCACGAGAACGCGGCGATACTCATGCGGCTACTGCGCGGGGAGATGGCCAGGGACGATCCGATCATGCATTTTGTTCTGATCAACACCGCGGCGCTGTTTGTCGTGTCTGGAGTCTGTGAGGCGGACGAGAGTAGCATGGGGCCAGGCGATGATGGGAAGGTGATCAAGGAGAGAGGGCCCGGTGGTGGGCGCTGGAAGGAGGGCGTCAGGAAGGCGAGGTGGGCTGTCGAGAGTGGGGCGGCGTTGAGGCAGTGGGATGCTTTTGTGGAAGCGACGCATGCGGTGGAGAAGCAGTGATGGGTTTGTCACTCGGATCACGAGTCGTGAGTCTGGTACTAGGATTGTGGGGATTGCTTTGCTGACAGCGAGAACACGACCGAGTATCGTAGCAAGCCGCCTCAAAAACGTGGCTGTCCTCAGTCTTGTTTCAATGCATGAGACGGTATGCAGGAGGCAGTAAATAGATCCTTAGAACAGGTTGAATGGTGGGCGCGAGGGAGCATCGCGTCATATATAGATCTTCAGTAACACTTCAAAAGTTTGGAATGAGCCAGCATCTTGGCTGCAAGTAGATATATCAGATGTATGCGAATGTACAAGAAAGCTTCGATAGGTTTTTGGCTGACGATCGGTTGTCGCGCTGCTGTTGAAATCGTGCAGCACCAGACATCTGGAGCGCTCCGACAGCATGTCGAAGGCTGAACATCAATCTGAGGACGGCACTTCGCTTCAGCCGTCTCACCAGCACTGCTGCGGAAGCCACATCAAACCACACATATGGTCACTCATATTTGCGGATGACGGGGTTCGATATTAGGCCGCAATGCATTATCTGTTGGTTACTGAAGCAGAGAACCAATACTGGGATCTTCCATTGCTACAAACTCGAGCTGAGGGTATCTCCACACACAGAATCCAAAGGCCGTACAACCATCATCCAAAACAACACAACACGTCAGCCTCCGGGGCCGCATGCTAGAGCACTAGGGCACACCAAACCAAAAACCCCAAGTGTCATCCGAAACTTCCTCAAATGCTTTACCCAAACCCTCAGAGACTCCTAAAACCCCCCAAACTTGCCCCCCAAGCTCTTCAGCCAACTCTGTCGCTTCGGTGCCGGCGACGGCCTCGCATCCCATCTAACCCCGCCATCCCCATAACTCTGCAACGTGTTCCTGCGCCTGTCCTTCCTATCCCCCGAACTACCTTCACTTCTCAGACCCTCCCCGCCAGACTTCCGCTCATGCCGCCTCTCCTCGTGGCGTCTTCTACGCCTGGGATCGGCATCGCCGTTGCGCTCGCCCCTCCCCGCCGTGCGCACCCCCCGCAGCGCCTCCTCGTCCGCCGTCGTTTCGCCGGCGTTGAGATCAGGTGGCGGCTCGATGACCGTCTCGGCGAGGGGAGGCGGGTCCGGCTGTTCTTCATTGACCGAGGCAACCCAGGAGGTGGTCTTGTCGCCGCCGTTGGGGAGATAGGGTCGACCGGACGCTGTCCGCGACTGTTCGTAGGGCGCATGCGCCCCGTTTCGCGCGTCGAAGTAGTCGTCGATGGGGTTGGCAGTCGACCTCCGTCGAGACGTCTTATCATCGGACATTGTTCGATCGGCTGCGCGGCGCTGACGGCGCTCTTCGTGGCGCTGGCGACGCGCAGCATCGTCCATGTCGGTGCGGCGACGGTCCGTCTTGGGACGATCGGCGGTTTGAGGACGGGACGACGGTTCGGCCCGATCCTTGTCCCGATGGTCGCGGCCTTTAGAGCGGCTGGCTTCGGCGTCCTTTGCGTATCGCTCCTCTGCTGCACGGCGTTGGTCCCGCGCAGCATGGCGAGCGCGTTTCTCTTCCCGGCGGCGGTTTTCGAGCTCCTGCTCTTCGCGGATACGGCGATCGCGTGTTTCGCGCTCCTTGAGTTTCCGGGCTTCATGCCGTTGCGGTTCACGATCTCTTTCGCGACGGCGAGCTGCCTTCTCTTCGGCTGCGGCCAGCTCGGCTGCACGTGCGGCTTTGCTGGCGGCTTCGCGATCTCTGTCTCCGCGGCGTGCGTTGCGTGCCTCGTTCTCTGTGCTTGCGCTTGCCCCTGTATTTGGGACAGCATCGGTCATGATGCCCTCCTCATTCGAAAGCCCACGAGAACGGTGCACACGTCTGTCGTCACGGCGAAGACGCTTTGACTCGTCCTCCTCATTGTGATGTGATGAGCGCTTGCGATGGCTTCGTTCGGCGTTACCACCGGACGTGGAGGGACGAGTGTATCGATCTTCGTGACGGTGACTCTTGCTGCGGCCAAGCCCGAACATTCCCATGATGCCTTCCCTCTTGGCGCTGGAAGTTGTTCTTTCTCGTTGCTTGGGTGGCGAGCGACGGCGAGAAGTTTCGACGAAGGCCATGTCTTCAGGACCTGTCACCACGTCTGGACCGTCGGAGCGTATGTTGGCATCCAGGTCAACGAGGACTGCATCTTCCCCACCTGACGTGATGTCAGGCGGGGCCGGTGCAGAATCCTCGTGACCATCGACCATCACGAGGTCATCATCGATCGCATATGGATCAGGTACGCCTGACGAAAGTACATTAGCAGTGCTCGGTAGCTCGGTGCGCGCAAGGATGCTCTTACTTCTCCGCTTGCCTTTGTCCTTAGTTGAAGTCCTTCTACTTACCGAGCCCCGTGTGACGCCCACGCCCATAATCTTGGCAGCTTTAGAGGACATCCTGGGCGGGTCGTCCACGCCTGGGCTAATCATGCCAGGATCGACAGACGCGCGCCGCGACTGCGTCTTGGGTGTAGGTGCTTGACGTGTAGACCTCGACCTTGCCGGAGTGGGTGCACCAAAGAGCGAGAAACCGGTGCTGGCGCGGGTGGGCTTGGGCTTGGAGTGTTCCCCAATCTGATCTGACCCAGAGGACTTGGACGATTTCTCGACCTCTTTGGGCGTGCGACTTGACTTGGACCTAGTTAAACCATGAGCGGACCGTTCCTTTGCAGGCGCGGCCGCTACTGCGTCATCCTTTGGTTTCCGGTGGCTGTCGCCTCTCGAAGATGGTGCGGCTGCCCACATACCCCACGATGATGCGCCGTTGCGTACAACACGCGCACGCTCTTTCTTCGCAGGCTCAGGCGGTGGTGTTGGTAGTTTCGAAGGCGCTTCTGGCATTACAACAACATCCTCTGCCTCCATATCGAAGTCGGCCGGGGGACTTGGCTGTTGAGCAGGCGGTGGCGCGGGTGGCATCTCTTTGGCGGCCTCGACGACCCTCTTACTCTTCTTGTCCTTCTTGGCTTTCTTGTCGGCCTTGGACTCCTCTACAACAGCCACAATCTCAGGCGGAGGAGCAGGAGACGCAGGGTCCTCAAAAGCCAAGACGTTCAAGTCTTCTGAAGGGAACCCACCAGGCAGTGGAGTCAGCACGCTGGGGAAGTTAACAGCAATCGGCTCAGGCTCAGGTACTACAATCACAGGATCTAGCGGAGGAGTCGGCGCTTTGACTTCCTTCTTCAGTTCTCTCTTCTTGGAAGAGGAGGCCTTGGAGTCCTTGGTGTCCTTTTTACTGCTCTTCTTGGTTGCTGCAGATGAGAATTTCGGCGCTAGGTCGACTACCTCAACCACGGGAGGCTCAACCACCGCCTCGGGCTCTGGTATAAATACCGGCTCAACAATTGGCTCAGGTGGCGGCGTCGGCGGCGCAGGGGGTGTCAGATCAACCTTCCCCTCTTTTCCGCCCTGCAGAGCTGCAATTCTGTCCGCGATAGAACCTTTGGTGCCTTTCTTGCCTTTTGTAGTCGAGGTCTTGGTTGCCTTGGGTGGTGGCGGTGGTTCGTCAGCAACAACTTCTGGCACGTTCGTGACGGCCTCCACAAGCGAGACGTCCTGATTGGTCAGCTCATTCACTGCGTTCTTGGCGTCCATGGATGGTGTTGACTTTTTCGTAGACTTCAGCGGCGCGCCCCAAAACGACCATGCGCTGCTCTTTTCCTCTTCCTTCGGCTTGGTGTCGGCCAAGAGCTCATTGAGCTGGTCTTCATTGGCGTCGCCCATCAAATCGAGCAGCTCGTCGTCTCCCATGGCAGCTGGCGGAGGCGGCGGCGGTGGATCTGGTTCGTACACAGGCTCGACTTTGCTGCCTTTCTTAGCCTTCTTGCCTTTCTTCTTGGGAGCTTCTTCGACGATTTCCATAATCTCGTTAGGGTCTTCAAGTAACTTCGCATCGCCCTCGGCCTCTTTACGCGCCTTCTCCTCAGCCTCGAATCGCTCCTGCTCAGCAGCTTCCTCGGCCTCTCTGGCGACCCGTTCCGCTTCTTCCTTCTCAATCCGCTGTCTCTCTTCCTCTCCTTTCTTCTCCTTAGCTTCCTTCTTTTCTTTCTCCTTCTTCTCTTTCTCCTTGTCTTTGGCTGATTTGGACCCACCAAGACCCCAGCTTCCCCACATGCTCTTCGCAGGTTTCTCTTCCTCTTTCTTCTTGGACTTCTTCTCCTCGACAACCACTGGCTCTGGCGGCGGCGGCGGTAGTTCGTCAGGCACTGTCTCGTCGATAATCTGGACAATGTCGTCTGGGTTGCCCGCAAAAACTTCGACGACGGGCTCCTCATAGCTTGGTACCTCCGAAGCTGTTGTTTGCTTGCTGAGAGCACTCTTCTTGCCTTTCTTGGCTTTCTTGCCTGTCGAGAGGCCCCATATGTCGTCGTCCTTGACGGGTTCCGGCTCAGGCGCAGGCAGGGCTAGAAGAGGTGGGGGCGGTGGGGGCGGAAGTGGTTCGTCAAGCGCGGCATCTGGAACAGCTTCTGGAGGTGTAGGTGCTGGCGGAGCTTCAGGTGGATTCATTGCTGAGCCTTTCTTACCCTTCTTGCCCTTCTTTGTAGAAGTGAAACCCCAAGGGTCTTCGTCAACCTGGGATTTGGTTTCCTGGATCGATTCCGGCTGCATAACAGGGTCCGCAGGGTTCTCGCCAATTACTTCGACCGGATCATCTTTCTTGGATGGTTTCTTCTTCTTGTCTTTCTTGCCAAATCCCCAGCCAAAGTCGTCCTCGCCGTCAGCTTTCGGCTCGTCAACGGCGTCTGGAACCATGGTGATTTCCTCTGCAACAGGTTCCGGTTCGGGAGGCGGCGGCGGAGGAGGAGCGGGCTCTTCCTTGCCTTTCTTGCCCTTCTTATCTTTCTTCCCCGCGCTGCCCCATGAGAAGCCCCAACCGGAGTCCTCCTTCGTCTCCTTGGTCGGCTCGGGGACAGCAGGCGGAGGCGGCGGGGCTTCCGGTAGGACCTCCTCAATCGCGCCCTTCTTGCCTTTCTTCTTTGCTGTCTTACCAGCAGAGCCCCAGTCCATCCAGTCGTTGTCCGCTGCACCGTCTTTATTGTCCTTTGGGGCCTCTTCTTCAAGAGTAACGAGAGAAACTTCGACAATTGGCGGATCATCCACAACGGGGCCCGCAAAACCGCCTTTCGGCGGCTTCTTGCTTTTCTTGGAAGTCGGCGCACCCCAGGGGTCGCCGCCCCATCCACCGTCTGCGGGTGCTAGATCAGTCTCGGGGAGGACAACGATGGGCTCAGGTTCCCTCTCAGGCACAAGAAGTTCGTCCGCTTTTGCTGTAAGTCCAGCTTTACTAGCTTTCTTAGCCTTCTTATCCTTAGCAGGCGCTCCCCAGCCACCACCCCAGCTGTCCTCAACAGGCGGCTCCGGTTCTGGCTCAGGGACTACTACGATGGATTCAGGCTCAGGTACAACGACCACAGGCTCTTCTTTACCCTTCTTGCCTTTCTTGCCCTTCTTCGTCGTACTTGTAAGACCCCAAATATCGTCGTTCTCGGCTGCTGGTGGTGGTTCTGGCTCGGCGGGAGGCGGCGGAGGTGGTGGCGGCGGAACATCAATTGGCTCTTCGACCACTTCCACGACGCCTTTCTTCTTCTTGCTCTTGGAAGGAGCTGCGCCCCAGCCACCACCCCACATGTTGTCCTCCTTGGCCGGCTCAGCCTCCAACTCGGGGATTACAACAACTGCGGGCTCAGGATCCGGCTCTTTTGCAGCTGTGCCTTTCTTGCCCTTCTTCTTGTCCTTTGCAGAGGTACTCCAAGCCCATGGATCCTCCTCCACCTTCACTACCTCAGCTTCTGGGGGTGGCTCTACAACGGCTGGTGCCTCAGGTTCCGGGTCGTCGAAGGAAAAGAAACTGTTACTCTTCTTGTTCTTCTTGTCTTTCTTGCTGGCGCCGCCGAATGACCAAGCGTTTTCGTCTTTGGCAGGTTCGGGCTCAGGCTCAGCGGGAGGTGGAGGCGGGGGCGGAGGTGGAGGTGCTGGCTCCTCAACAACAGCTACTGCCGCGCCTTTCTTTCCCTTCTTCCCCTTCTTCGTAGTTACGGGAAGACCCCATGCATCATCTTCTTGTTTGTCCTCGGCCGGCTTCTCTTCAGCATGAGGGTCCAATGCGACAATGTCCTGCGCACCAGAATCAAAGTTGAAGTCGAAGTCGTTCGTTGCTGCTTTCTTCTTGTTCTTCTTGCTACCGCCAAGGTCCCACGGATTGGTGCTAGCCGGGGCGTCGTTGGGGGTGTCTGCGGCGTCCTTGTTTGCATCGTTGAAACTCCAGCTGTTATTGGATCCCCATCCTCCTAAGAAGTTCGAGACGCCACCAAACATGCCCGAGGACTTGTTCTCCGCACCGCCAAAGCTGAGATCGAGTTTCGGAGCGCCATCGTCTCTGGAGCCGCCGTCATCAAGGTTGATGTCATACATATCCGCAACCGTGTCTTCAGCCGGTAAATCTGCGGGTGCGGGAGGTGGAGGTGGTGGAGGTGGCGGCATGGGGTCCGCTCCCTGATATAGGGGTTTAGCTCGCAGTGATCCGCGCCCCTAAGCGAGATTGCTATATAACAACGTACCTTGCCCTTCTTGCCCTTCTTCTTCTTGCCAGCTGTCGCAAAGCCGCCCCCCCATTCGTCATCGGGATTAGCATCACCACCACCATCCCCAGTATCGATACTGAAAGCGCTGTCGGCCATTGGTGCAGCTGCAGCGGCCTCCTCCTCTTCCTGTTTCTTCTTCTCTTCCTCCTCGGCTTCTTCGGCTGCCTTACCCTTCTTGCCCTTTTTCTTCTTCTTGCTGCCGCCGAAACCCCAGTCGTCGCCATCGTCGCCGCCTCCTCCACCTCCACCATCCCCACCATCGCCCCCGCTGTTCCCTCCACCCGCGGCCCCAGCATCACCACCATTGTCTCCGTCTCCGCCTCCAGCATTCTGCTTGCCCGCATTGTCTTCCTTCTTCTCCTCATCCTTCCAAGCGTCTGCTTTCTTAGCAGCAGCTTTCTTTTTCGCGCGCTCTCGCAAATTGTCAGTATTGGAGAAATCGACTTTGGGTGATATTAGGTAATCGCCGAACGCAGATTCCGGCTCTCGTGCGAATGGATACAGGCGGTGATATAAGGGTAGAGAAACCTCGAAATAAGGCGATTGCGCTGTAGCGAGGTTGTCGGTGGTAGTGTAGTCGGGAGGAGGGTCCAGGACCGTGTCATCGTAATCTGGTGGAGCAGAACCATTTGCAGTCGGAATAGTACTCCATAGATGCTTCGCTGGTTGCGAGATAGGCTGAACGAAACCGCTCAGATACTGAATCTGTTCCTCCGTATTAGACTAGATGAAGAAGTCATAGCGCCCAAAGCGTTGCTATTGGCGCAGCTGGCGAAATGAGAGCCTCGGAAATTGCAGATCAAAGAGAGTCGCGTCGTACCGGTATCGATGAATCGCTCAGCGGTTCTCGGCTATCGCCCACAATGCCCAAATTGCTGTGGATGCGAGAGTACAGTGCTGCCATGACGGCCGCGAACCTCTGTATATCCTCTTCCTGCAACGTCCCGTCACCCGATCCAGTCTTCAATGGCCGGGTCCTTCGTCTCTGCGACGCGCTGGCGGGGAGATCTGCGAAGCGTGATGCGACAGAAGCCGACATTGCGTGAGTTTGATCTGACAACACACTGTGACGACGGAGCTGGGCGCATTGGAGACAAGACGGCTGCGCGAAAGACAATTGCTGTAAACGCTGCGAGCTGGGCGGACTCTATGACAGATAATACAGAAGACCCCCCCAAAGAGAGGAATTCGAAAACGGTGACGATAATGCGAGAGGAATGAAGCAGCAAGCAAGCAAGCAAAGAGAGAAGCGAGAGGAGGGATCACAAGGCGACCCTTCTTGGGGTGATGGTGCCGGCTGGAGTAACGCCCGCCTTGCTCCTCGCGGCAACACGCCCCTGTCTGAGGCGCGACGGGAACGGTGATTGGCACAGGCTCGGGATCCGATAGGCGTGCTCAGCGTCCTCGTCACACCCTCCTTCAGCTTTCGACTCCTCCAGAGCTGCCAGGGCTCGCAAATGCAGCGATGGGTTGTGTTTTGTATGTAGAGGGGCAATGGTGTCGTTGTCGTCGGCAGAGAGGCTCTAGGGTCCCAAGGGAGGATTTTTCCTCCCTCCCGCCGCCAATGCATGAATTCGTGCCTGCTGCAGGGCCTCGATGCCGCGGATGCCACTTGCTCGATGGCCTCGCTCACCGCATTTATGCGCCTCTGCAAATCTCCAGTCAAGAGATCCAGTCGCGGTGGAGCGGCGCTGCTGGCGTGCGTTTGCCTCGACGAATCGAGGTGTGCGCTGCGGTTAGTGGGACCCGTTTCGCTGCCAGCCAGGAAACGGCTCGGCCTTGAAACCAATGGCGGCACGCGTCGATTATCAACTTGCCTCAAATGGTGATGGTGATACTAGGTGCAGAGACAACAAATGCATCTTCTGATATCAGTGCTAACCAGACAACGCCGGGCTGCAGCAACTGTTGGGCGTCCCGTCGTGGCTGTAAACAACCCCATGGCGAAGCGGGCCGTTCCAGCGGGCATGCGATCTCGGCAGGTTGGGAATAGCAGGGGACGAGACCTGAATTTGGTCTTGCTGGGGTGAATGAGGGCAAGAGTTTGGGGAGCGCAGTTGAACTCTCTAACACTTCTGTGATCACGATAATGTGGCTTCAGTTCGTAACGATAATTTCATCCGTACAGCCGATGGCCCTTTGCGTCCAGGTATAGTGCTATATGAACAGGAAAAGTCAAGGGGATCGTATATAAACCCCGAGAGAAACACCTGACCCAGAGATGGGGCCCCGAACCGTGAGGTGCGGTTCACCTCTTAATTGTTGCAGGCAGGGCTGTAAGATGATCGGCCGTGATCGGCTGTGGAAAGAAATGAGACACATAAATCGTGACGTATGTTCGCTCAGGCGTCCCACAAGCGCTGAATCACCACAGGCGGAATTATGAACAGTAAGTACAGTCGCGGATTCGGACTTTAGCACATGCTGGGCGGAGGTCAGCTCTCAATCTCTCCATCCAGCACTCTCCCAGCTCTATCTAGTCGTCGCCTTAGCAATCGCCTCTCATATTGATCACCTGCAGTGCCTTGTAATTGCAAGCAAACTTGCTCAAAACTAGCAGCAAGGCTGCAGATTAGCTGCCTCTCTTCGGGACTGAGATAACCGGGATGGCCTAGTATCGAATCTAACAGAGTTGATACCGTCGCTGAGGGTGGAAGTTGAATGGTGTGAGTGTCTTTGCCCATATTGGATTCGCGAGGAGTGGACATCCCGTCGCTGCTCGTACAATCTTCCTGAATTATGATTGCGGAATCCGCTCGCTCGAGGTCGGTGACAGAATCAAGCACAATTGCGTGGGTCTGTCCGTGCAGCGAGTAGAAAGACGTACGCTGTGGTCTAGTAGGCTTCGTAGCGGTCTCGTTGTCTGGATCGAGGCCTTCAGCAGCGGTGGCGAATGTAGCCAGACTGGAGACAGAGTCGGCACTCTGGTTGCGATGATGCGTAGTTGGTAGGGAACTTTTCGACCCACTACCGGCTTTATGAGCCGACCGACGTCCAGGAGAAACCGGCTTCGTGGTCTCCACAGAGTCTGTCGAGCTAGTGCTTGACCTTCGACCGCCTCGATCGAAACTCCCCATGGCGCTATGTAAGAAGAAGTTCTCATAGTCGAATGCGTCCGCCCGGTCTTCGTGCCGCTCAGTGAACGGTTGTGAGATTCCACCGTCATCGGCTTCCTCGTAGACGCTCTCCGCATCCACATTGCTGTCAGCGTCTTGATCTTTGTAACCGTTCATGGCTGGCAGGTAATCCTCGTCAGGTCTTGAGAGGTACTGTCCACTACTGCTGAGGCCATCGATTGCATGTCCGTTGCGACCATCAGTGTACTCGGCATTCTGGACCGGATGCTGGTCCGACTCCTCCTGAGTACTGGGTGGAAGGTTATTCTCTGCCGGCTCGGTGGTGTCTTTCACCGGACAACCAACTATTAGTTCCGATCCAATCTTGTCAGTTGCAATTCGGCTGTTGCTCTCTTCATCCCCGTAAGGCCATGCCTGTGCATTATTGAAAGGACTTGGGTCTCGAAGGTTCTGTAGGCTGCGACGCCGCAGACCATCTTCTCGCGCACGCTGTTTCAGACTTGATATGCGTCCTTTCAGCTCTTGCATCTGAGCGCGCAGATCGCCTGTAGTTGATGCTGAGCGGTGCAGCCCATTATAGGGCGGCCTTTCCTCTTCCATGAGGGGGCCGAGGCCTGTCGGAGAGCTCACAGAGCCTGCCGAATCTTTGCGCATCGGACGTTCACGCAGAGAACCCCAACTGTTCTGTCGGCTGACGCGCATCACTTCTTGACTGCGACTTCCTCGAACGAAATAGGGGCGAGAGAAACTCGAGCTTTCGATCGGAGATTTGACGCGACCGAAGGAGCCAAATGCGCTGGCAGGTCGCGCTTCCCCCCAGTTCGAGCGCGATGCTGCTGCGGTATCGATCGGAGATAAGACATGTGATTCGCTGTGATTGCGAGCATGTCCCAAACCTCCCACAGCATAGGGGCGCAACGCTTGATCCTGACCCTGCTGGGCTGCAAAGAAGCTCGTGTCTCCATAATACTGACTGTCGGGATCTTGCACCGCCGAGGTTTGAGATGAAAGCTCAGCGGCCGATCTGATGTCTCTCATGCTTGATGAAGGAGTTAACATAAGCGAAGAGCGAGCACCTCTTAGGTTTCCCTCCATAAGCTTGGTAAAGTCAGCTGGAACTTTACAGCAACGGAGTCAGGGTGACCGCATACATTGAGCCTCTTCTTCGCGTTCGCTAGGATTATCTCCGCTCTTTGGCTCAGCGCTGCCGAAGAGAAATCCTCATCTTCTTCTCCTTCTTCCTCATCCTCATCCCCATCTCCCGCTGTCCTCCATGGCCAACGTTTGTCGTCTACCCGCCCGCCGTTCTCGACCTGCCGGTGTTCGTTCTGACCCTCGCAATGATCCAGCGCAATGCCTGCAGTATCTGCGCCGTGATGACCGTCGAAGCTGCGCCAGTTAAGGTCGCCCAAGTCCTCGCTATACACAGAGCTTGAGGCAACGCTCCATCTTTTCTCTTCAGATTGGCTACAGCTGTTCATACTTGCGTCCAGAGGCGCATCTGTTAACGTGGGAGAAGAAGCCAGGTCGCATTGGTAGGAATTGCGCTTGCTAGGCGTGTCCACCTCTTTTATATACGGCAGTGTATTGACCGGTGTGCGCCAGCTGGAAGCAGTTCGAAGATGGACTGGGTTGTTCGGAGGAGGCCCAGTACCAGTCTGTAACGGCGCGGGTTGCGATTGAAGCTTGCGCAACAGCTCTGAAGGAGAGGGAGGCGTCTCGCTTTGCGGAAATGGCAATGCTGTAGTATCGAAGTAGTGATCAGGTAGAATCATGTCCGGGTTCGTGAGCGTAGGCGACGGCAAGCCCTGAGGGACCGCACGGCTTGGTGAAGCTACGAGCATGTTTGCAGCAGGAAAATCGTCCGGGATCATGCATGAGCTGTGTGATATTTCCGGGGTACCCAGCGAATAGCGGACGGTTAATATAAATATCAAGGTACGAATAGACTCCCCGCGAAGATGTCATGACAAGTGCACATGGAGCCTGGACAATGGACAAGAGTTGAGAAGAAAATAGCTGTACACAATAGAATACGCGACCTGCGAGTTCCAATTTCGGAGGAGAGACCGCCAGGCGCTCTGACCAAACTTTCTGTGATGGGCAACGGGGGCAATCTTCCAGCCTTCCAGAACCCTGCAATCACGGGTGAGCGAGCGCCATTAGAGGAGCGCCATCAGCGCTGATGAGACGCACCGGTTCTCCAAGGTTGCAACGGCTCGATCTCAAATCCCGATTCCGCCTAGGGTCTCGACACGGTTGTCACATCGAGCCGCTCCTAAGTGAAAACGCAACGCAGAGGGTAAGGACGTGTTCAGTCCTTTCCGTGATGGCTTAGTCAGCTTTATCTAGCTGTTGGTACCTGCAGATATCCTTCGTGCCCCTACTGCACTGCACTTGGGCTACTCATCCCTTGTTTACTCACGCGCTGCTTGTTGTCTGTGGCAGTGGTCAAGAGTTCAACGTCCGGAGACGGGTGGCTTAATGATACAGGCTGAATATGTACGGTCGACTTCTGTGATCCGCTCTATGATCTGTCTTCTCAGAGTCCGACTACTTGCGCTCCATCTCCTTGACCACTCTCTCCACAACCTCATCTAAATCCTCATCCTCTAGGCCGAGCTTTTCATTCGCTGACTCCCTACCGTAATATTGATCTCCGAGCCCCTTTTTGAAATGAGACCCGTACAAGATATTCAACATACCCATTCTGTCTCCTTTGGCGAGCAGTTCCGGTCCCGCCTTGATGTACTCGTCCACCGGCATTCTGGTGATTTCCCAGTCCTCCGGTTTCGTGCTGGTAGCACGCTGCACGGCGGAAAGCATGTCAGTTTGGCTGACGGAGAAGGACCTGGTGTAAGCGAACTGGTTCTTGTAGTCGGAAAGAGAGGGCGAGGAAGACGAGTACACAGGCAGACTGAGCAACCGTGCAACGGCTCGGCCGACTTGGGGAAGACTGGTGGTTACAATGGGGTTTGTGCCGTCATCGTAAAGAGTGGCCTTGCGGGATGGTATGTCGATGCTGAACCACCCTCCCTTCAACCCCTATGCAGGATGTAAGCTGAGCGACATTCAGTGTGAAGAAGGGACGGAGTCATACATAGTCAATCCAAAGGTTGCATGCTATGCCAATCCAGCTGCTCGTACCTAGCTCTTCTATCAGATCTCGATACTTTGTCTTCGATGCGAGGATTGGGACCGCGTTGAGCAGCTCTTCGTTGGCTCCGTCGCCTCCATATTCATTGGGCAGAATCCATGGAACCCCAACTTTAGCGGCGGCCCGGATGAAACCGGTTTGAATGTCCGGGGAGGCCATTACAGACAAAGTTATGATGAGGACATCCTGGCCTTCCAATGCAGATTCGAGAAAGTTTGAGGACGTGTAGTCACCCCTTTTCACTGTAACACCAGGCGGAAGGGTACCAGTCGACTCCTGCCGAGAGATAGCGGTGATATTGAACGTGCCACGTTCGAGAAGACTTCTAGTTATCTCACCACCGACTAAACCGCTTGCCTAAGCATGCTTTAGTTGATGTAACGAGGTTGTTCAAGCCTCGTGTAACACTCACTCCGACAATTGCAACGTTCTTAACGTCATCCTTGGAAGACATCCTCGAAGAGTGCAATCCTCTAAACCGTTAAATATCCAATGCTTTGACCAAGACATGACTTCTGGCTTACCCAGCTAAAGATATGTAGAATGCAAGCACCGGATCGAGACTTGTATGGTTATATGAAGCACGGTTTGACTCTCCACGGCCTCAGTGATCAGTCTCTTGTCAATGCTATATCGAACACGGGCAAGGGAATAACTCGATGATGCGGAGCAGTTGAAATTTAAGAGGGAAACGGAATGCTGGAGTCCTCAACGACAGGACTAGACATGTTGTTTATCTACAACTCAGAAGGATTCCCCGCCTACCCAGTGAGCCACCCGACGGCCAAACTCCCTGCCCGTCTGCAAGTATCTTGCCGCCCCCAACACCTCGCCTGTAGGCAGTCGGCTTAACGTCTACCCGGGAAACACCTGCTATTTAACTATGCTCCAGTTCAAGGGAGCCAGAGAAATCTCCGGAGCCCTAATGGAGCCGATAGAATTCTACGAACAACAGACTCTTGCGACCCTATACATGTTCTCAAGTGGTTTACATCTGCCAACCACAAGATCGCGCTGTTTCTCGATCTTGCGCGCTAGTAAGGATGTATCGCCCAGTCGGAGCTGGAAGATCCAGTCCTCCGAAGGACTCACAGGCGGCCAGAATAGAATCTCTGGTTTAGGAAGCGGCTATCGCCGGAACTGCCTACTCTATCGCTTACCTCAACTCTCTAGTCATCGGCTGTGTTCACGAGTCCCCGTTGCGCTGCCAAAGCGTGCTCAGCGTTCTCGGCCGGGCTCAGGCCGAAGCTCGTTTTCAGCTCGGTTTAAATCGGCGACCGCTCAGGCTCGAAGACGGAATGAATTTGTTGAGATCAAGTTTGGAGCAGATGCTAGAGGTCCTACGTTTATCAGTCATAAAGCTTCAAATACACCTGCAGGAGAGTTTTTGAATGTTTACCAAAACAGGAAAAATGTCCTCACTGGCGAGGCTGAGAAATGCCTGCAGGTGCCTTGGGTCGCGCCCTTCCGCTGATCAACCGAGTTATTCAGCACTTTGACGACCGCCAAGAGGGTCCAGTTGCCGTCAACCACTGAACCAGCCGGACCCGCCAATCTAGACACCCACTATTATGTCACTTCGAACGGCGGCGAAGAAATTCTCCTCCATTCTTCCGTTTAGGGCGCGGTTGCATTCATGGCGGTCATCACGATGTCTTCCTCATTTTTCAGCGTGTCTTCCTTAGTAATTGCTGTACGAGTAGATATATCAGTGGCAATATTTTGATTTCCTCCTCACACTGTAGCATCATTCCAGTATCAAGTCCATTGAACAGCGGTACTAGATACAAGCTCTGCTTGACGCTCGTCACCAACAGCCGTACGTCATGGCAAACGATCCCATGCCTGAGGTCGACGAATTCGAAACTCCAGAAGCCCGCATTGAACGACTGGGCCGACAACGTCCCGAGAAGTTCAAGTCACTATGGGCCGAAGCAGGCTTTGTCTTCTCTGTGGTGATGTCCCAGGTGCTAACTGTAAGATGGCCCACTCGCTGAATCGGTATTGCAGTAGCTAACAATGCCTAGGAGTATTTCGTGTCTGGCTTCAATGTTGTCCTGCCAACCATCGTGGAAGACCTGGGTATCGCACAGTCTTCAAGCACCTGGCCAGCTGCCGCATTTTCCCTTGTCGTGTCGTCTTTCCTCTTGATTTTCGGACGTTTGTCCGGTGAGTAACAGATTTCCAGCCGCTGCCTCAACCAGAAACAAACTGACACCGACCAGACATGTATGGCGGCTACCCTGTCTATCTTGGAGGCGTCGGGTGGCTTGTAATTTGGTCAATTGTGGCCGGCTTCTCTCAAAACGAAATGATGATGAATTTCTGCCGTGCCCTCCAAGGACTCGCCCCCGCAGCATACCTACCATCAAGCCTTATGCTGCTTGGCAGCATCTACAGGCCTGGACCACGCAAAAACGTCGTATTCAGCATCTACGGTGCTTGTGCTCCGCTAGGATTTTTCATTGGTATCTTCTTTGCCGGCGTTGCCGCCGAATATGCCACGTGGGGTGCCTACTTCTGGATCGGAGCCGGCTTAACCGCAATTACTGCTGTCGTCGCCTACTTCACTGTTCCCTCCGATATACAGGAGCGCAAGGGTCTCGGCATTAAGATGGACTGGCCAGGTGCTATCCTCTCCTCGTGCGGGCTGATCCTCGTCGTGTATGCCATTACCGACAGCTCCCACGCGCCAAACGGCTGGGCAACGCCCTACATTTATTCACTCCTTATCGTAGGCGTGCTGGTGCTGGGCGCCGCAATCTACGTTGAAGGCTGGGTCGCGGAGATGCCGCTGCTCCCATTCGATCTTTTTGACGTCAAGTACATGAAGCCATTAAGTCTGGCGCTCTTCTTTACCTACGGTAGCCTCGGTATCTTTATGCTGTATACGACATTTTAGTAAGTCTTCCAGTGGTGGCCAAGTGCGCAAATACTAACACTCTCTAGTATGACCGAAGTCATGGGCGCAAGCCCTATGCAGCTTGTCGCGTGGTTCACGCCAATGGCTCTCGGTGGCTGTATCATCGCCACTTGCGGCGGATTCGTCCTCCATCTTGTGCCTGGCAGCGTCATGGTCATTCTGGCCGGTGTGGCGTGGATAATAGCCCCGTTGCTCTTTGCACTTGCGCCCGAGGGCGCCAATTACTGGGCTTGGATCTTTCCCTCGATGATATGTGCAACCATCGGCATTGACATTACCTTTAACGTCACAAACATTTTTGTCAGTCTACACCAACGTTCCCTTGTCTTCATCTGAAGAGGCGCTAATGTTGGCCCAGATAACAACAAGTCTTCCGTTCAGACAGCAGGGCCTCGCCGGCGCGCTCATCAATTCCGTCCTTCATCTGAGCATTGCGTTCTTCCTGGGCTTCTCGGAAGTGATAGCGACCAACACCAGAGAAAGAGGCCCTATGCGCAGCTACAAGGCCGTTTTCTGGTTCGAAGTAGCATGCGCGGCTGTAGCTTTGGTGTTGCTCGTTGGCTTCGTCAAGATCAACAAAGCATCAAGCGCAGCGACTGCTGACGAGATCCAAGCGATGGCAGATGCTGAGCGTATTTCTACTGAGAAGCAGACTCCGGTGGCGCCTGTCTCAACTTGAGTTGTTGCTGTTTCACGATCTTATGAGGCTAGTTATGGCATATAGAGGCATGATGGGAAATTTTCATGATACCCATGCATACGAGGCGTTTTGCTTTTGTTAGACACTAGATACGTTCTGATGGTTATGGTCAACGGTAGAATCATGATATCAAGCTGAGTTCGTATTTGATCCGACTTTCGTGCGAATAGTTGCTGCCTTGTGATGTCCTATGTTTCAGTACAGAAAACGGTGTCCTCAAATGCCAATAGGCAGCAATCAATATCCCGGCGATATATTGCGTAGCAGGCAGGCTCTGTCCCAGAAACCCTTTACTGTGCCTTTTTGTATGCAGCCACATTTGTTCGATCATTTAAGTCGTTGTTCGCCGCCTTGTCAGGCACGTGACTAAGCCACGCTTTGCCAGATTTCCTCAACAGCAACAGCAACCGGCTCCAAATCAATTACCCTCGAACCCCAGTGCAATACCAACACACACCGCGCCGAATCCCCTGAGGCCTACAATACATCTGAGTGAGTCCATTCAAGTCGCCTCTGCAACGTGCTGGAGCAGTCCTTTAGTGGCGGGATTCTCGGGGTGGCCTCCGTTCGCATGGTCAGCTTCGCATTGAACCACCTTCCTCGCCACGAGGAGTCCTGTCGTCTGCGCTGTCACCCTCCCGTCAAAGACTTGATCCCAGTATCAACTGCCTTCTATCGATTTCCTTACTGACCGCCATCCGCAACAGTTCCAGGCCGCACTTACACCGCTTTTCCTCAATCCCGACTGGCCTTCCTCTTTACCGCACAACACAAACACAGTCGCGAAGATGGGTCTCACATTCTCGAAGTTGTTCGACAAGCTATGGGGAAAGAAGGAGATGAGAATCTTGATGGTCGGCTTGGACGCTGCCGGAAAGACCACCATCCTTTATAAGCTGAAGCTTGGCGAAATCGTGACGACGATTCCAACCATTGGTGCGTATTACGCCTCGGACGTCTCATGGGCATCTCCAAGGACCCAATGCGCTTACACTCGAAAAAACAGGTTTCAACGTTGAGACAGTCGAGTACAAGAACATCCAGTTTACCGTATGGGATGTTGGTGGGCAGGACAAGATCCGGCCCCTTTGGAGGCATTACTTCCAGAACACCCAGGGTATCATCTTCGTCGTGGACAGCAACGATCGCGACCGTGTGGTCGAGGCTCGTGAGGAGCTGCAGCGGATGTTGAACGAGGACGAACTGAGGGACGCGCTCCTCTTGGTCTTCGCTAACAAGCAGGATTTGCCGGTGAGCAACCTTTTCTAAGCAAACAGACCGCGAGCTGCGCTAACAAACATATCTAGAACGCCATGAACGCGGCCGAAATCACCGATAAGCTTGGCCTGCACAGCCTCAGGCAGCGCGCTTGGGTATGATGCCGTTGCTTTACCGTCCCCCAGCACCTTGCTAACTGTCAGTTCAGTACATTCAATCTACCTGCGCCACCTCCGGTGACGGTCTCTACGAGGGTCTAGAATGGCTGAGCAATTCACTCCGCAAGGCTGGCCACAACTAAACCATTTCCCAACGTCCATACACACTGGGTTGGATACCAACACCCGAATCCACAACGCCAATCTTGAGCCCCCCTTCACTCACGAACCTTCATCCTCTCCTTCCCTCTCACATCACGGCGGAGCAGTCATATCGGAGTTTGCTAAGCAAGTTTGGTTGGGTGGTTCGATGGAAGCACACGTCCGTCTTGCTGGCATGCAGGCTATAACGTCACCAAGTTCTGCAAAGATCTTCCTCATGCTTTGGTACTTTACGTGCAACGACGGGGTGTTCTTATCTGTTTTTCTTTTTCGTCCCTTACGGCGCGTGCTCTCTTTGAAGGGTTATCCTCTCCGCTGCCACCGGGTGCCGGACGGGGCTGTACAAAAGAGACATAGCCATAGAATGGGTGGTTGAGGTAGCAATTAGTGTTGTTCGCGCCTTCAGTTGACTTAATCTTCTAAATGATGCCGTCTCCTGCCCTTGACGTCTCTTCAGTCTGATACCTTATGAGAGCCACTGGAGCGAGCCGACGCAGGGCACCGTATCTGCACGCGGGCTGGATGAACATTGGCGCTCCAATCACGTGACATAGGCGCACAGACCGGCCGCGGCTTCTTTTCAGCTCTGCTTTAGCCCCTGTCCATCACCCGTAAACATCTTCACCGTGGGTGGACCACGTCTTGTGTCTGTTGCAGACGGGAGCAACACATCCGCGCCTCTGCATCGGCGCCGAGGGGACAGCGATTGAGAAAACAATGGCGCCTGTTTCCCAGACACATCGCCTTGCCGAACAGCGATCATAGTGCTGCCCTCGGGACCGCGGGATCCTCGGGACCGCGGCACCCTCCGGCCACCGAGCGGCGCCGCCGTTGAGGCCGTTCTTCCCTCCCAAATTTCTGGTACTCCTACTACAAGCCAACTCTGCAGCAAAATGGATGTACCTTTCATCAGTCAACATCCGCTCGCTGTATCTTTTGACCTACGAGTCAAGAAATATGTCCCCAGGTGCAAGGCTGCGCCCGCCCTGATCGGATCCCGTGGCATGCGAGGAAAAACCAATGCGCCATGATTTTGTTACGACTGATCCGAAACCTTGAACTGCTAAGACTTAAGAGTCGATAAACCCACGCATCTGTTGACCTATCAACTTGTCTGCTTCTTGTCTCTTCTCTCTCATCGTTTCAGTTACCACCAATACTCTGATAACCAGTCCTGGGTTGTGTAGACCATGTCTTCTCAAGAGCCCAAGACGCCCATTCCCGAGCCAAGAGGGTTACCTTACCTTGGCAACATAACTGAGTTCAGGTCTGAGGACTCATTGCAAGACTTGGCCCGCCTTCATGATACGTATGGTAGGTACACAAGTTGCCTAGATTGGCTTGGACACCTAGTAAAGCCTCAGACTGAACAACTACTGACTTCATGCTGTAGGGGACATCTTCCGTCTACGGTTCCCTGGAGTAGGATCCTGCGTCTTTGTGGGCTCTAACCAGTTGGTGAACGAGATCTGCGACGAGTCTCGCTTCAAAAAGTCTATCCAGGCAGAGGTGGCCGAGGCCCGTCTTATCGCTGGAGATGGCCTCTTCACTGCAAAAAGTGAGGAAGAGAATTGGGGTCTCGCTCATCGTATACTGATGCCTGCATTCGGCCCCGTCTCCATAAAGGGCATGTTCAACGAGATGCAAGACATCGTCATCCAAATGGCCCTCAAATGGGCTCGGTACGGTTCTTTCAACCCCATCCCCGCCAGTGACGATTTTACCCGTCTGGCACTCGACACGCTTGCCCTCTGCTCCATGGGCTACCGGTTCAACTCATTCTATAAAGATGAGCTACACCCATTCGTCCAAAGTATGGGCGATAGTCTGACCGAGCTCGGGAACCGTACTCAGCGGCCGAAGTGGGCCAAGGTCTTCTACCGCTCGTCTGAGCGCAAGCTCTTCAAAGATATCGACCTGATGCGCACGACATCTGACGAACTCATCAAAGCCAGAAGGGCGGCCTCAAACGGCAATAAGAGGAAGGATTTGCTGACAGCTATGATCGAAGGCGTGGATGCGAGGACGGGCAAGAAGCTTAGTGATGAGAGTGTTATCAACAATCTGGTCACCTTTCTCATTGCAGGGCATGAGACTACTTCGGGGACGCTGTCTTTTGCCTTCTACTCGATGCTCAAGAACCCGCAGACATTTCAGAAGGCCCAGCAAGAAGTGGATACGATCATGGGTCGAGATCGTATAACAGTCGATAAACTCTTCAAGTTGAAATACATCCCAGCCGTAAGTTACTCAAACTCACCTGCGTCGACGTTCTGCTCGGCCCATACCCGCCTGTACGCCATGGCACAAGTATTGTACATTAACCTTATCCTAGATGCTACGCGAGACACTGCGCCAATGCTCGCCCATCCCCGGCATTACGCTCGAGGCTCACGAAGACACGCTACTAGCCGGCAAGTACCCCGTCAAGAAGGGCGAGCCAATCACGGCTATCTTTTCCAGGGCCCATATCGATCCTGCAGTATACGGCGAGGATGCCAACGAATTCAAGCCCGAGCGTATGTTAGATGAGAATTTCGACCGCCTACAGAAGGAGTTTCCTAACTGCTGGAAACCCTTCGGCAACGGTATGAGAGCCTGCATTGGGCGACCGTTTGCTTGGCAGGAGATGCTCTTAGTCACGTCTACCCTTCTCCAGAACTTCGACTTCTTTCTTAACGATCCATCATATACTCTCAAGATTGCAGAAACATTAACCATCAAGCCCAAGGATTTCTTCATGCGCACTTCTCTCCGCCACGGCATGACTCCCTTGGACTTGGAGCGCAGTCTCCGTGGTGAGGCAGATGAGAAGGGAGCTTTCGCTCATGACGATAAGGTTCCAGAAGCCCTAGCCCACCGTGACCCGACAGCCAAGCCGATCAGCATTTACTACGGGTCAAACAGCGGCACGTGTGAGGTTCTTGCCCGTCGACTCGCTTCGAGCGCACCAGCCCACGGCTTCAGGGCCTTAATGGTAGATTCCATCGATGCAGCCAAAGACAGGCTCCCACAAGATCACCCAGTCATTTTCTTTGTGTCTTCGTATGAGGGCCAGCCTCCGGACAACGCCAGGCAATTCGTGGCGTGGCTGGAGAGTCTGGTCGGCCAGGAACTGGTCAGGGTCCCTTACGCGGTCTTTGGCGCCGGCAGCTCGGAATGGCGCCAAACGTTTCACCGAATCCCCAAGCTTATTGACAATAAGCTAGAGAATCATGGTGCCGAGCGACTGGCGCCGCTTGGCCTGACTGACGTTTCGGAAAAGGATCCATTCTCAGACTTCGAGTCATGGGAGGATAACACTCTTTGGCCAGCTCTTGAGACCAAGTACGCTGTGTCCAAGATCGACGATGTTGGCTACACAGACCTGACGGTGGATGTGTCGACGCCACGCAGCTCGACCCTGCGGCATAACGTCAGGGAGGCTGTTGTTACTGCCACGAGGGACCTCACCACGCCTGGCATGTCTCGAAAGAAGCACATCGAGATAAACCTCCCCACCGGCGTGTCTTACGAGGCTGGCGACTATCTGGCCGTGTTACCTATGAACCCTCGTGAAATCGTCGGTCGTGTGTTTCGCCGATTCAAGCTCTCTTGGGATGCTATGCTCACAATCAAGGGCAACCAGGCCACTCTACTGCCTATGGGCAGCTCGACGTCGGCCTCGGACGTACTCAGCTCCTATGTCGAGCTCTCGCAACCTGCGACGAGAAGGAATTTACTAGCTCTAACGGCGTATACGCAGGACGAGCAGACCAAGAAGGAGCTCGCGTCATTAGCGGCTGATGACAAGTTCCAGAGCGAGATCACCCAGAAGCGTCTCTCAGTTTTGGATTTACTCGAGCGGTACTCATCGGTTGAACTGCCGATTTCCACGTTCCTGGGCATGCTGCCACCCATGCGCATCAGGCAATAGTAAGTTATCAATCCCGGTGTTGTCCCCTTCACGTCTCGTGTAAACATGTGTTAACCTTTGACCCTTTGCTACACAGCTCAATCTCGTCGTCGCCCTTGCATGATCCTCGCCTCGCTACCCTGACTTACTCGATTCTCGAGGAGCCCTCACTTGGCGGCCAGGGCAAGCATATTGGCGTAGCCACTAGCTACCTTGACAGTCTGAGGCCAGACGATCGTATACATATCGCTATTCGCCCCTCGCACGTTGCATTTCATCTTCCCCGTACTCCGGAGACGACTCCCATCATCTGCATTGCCGCTGGCTCCGGCCTCGCGCCCTTCCGAGGATTCATCCAGCAACGGGCCGCCCAAATCAAGGCTAACCGGAGCTTAGCGCCTGCGTTGCTGATTTATGGGTGCCGTGGCAGAGGCGACGATATCTACCGTGAGGATTTTGATGCTTGGGAGGCCGCTGGCGCCGTTAGTGTCAAAAGGGCCTACTCTCGCCAGCAGGAGGCGACAGATGGATGCAAATACGTCCAGGATCGGATGTTGGAGGCAAAGGAGACTCTATACGAGCTTTGGGAGAACGGTGCCAAGCTCTTTGTCTGCGGCAGTCGGCAAGTTGGTAATGCAGTCGAGGCGGCGTGCATTGAGTTGATAAGTGAGCTTAAGGAAACTGATAAAGAGTCAGCCAGGAAGTATTTGGACGAGATTCGGAACGAGAGGTTCGCTACAGATGTCTTCGAGTGAACGGTGGCTCCATATACGGAGCCTAGGCGGTCGGGCAGTGACGGAGGCTTCAGTATGAGTGGCATGTTATGAATCTCCTTTGGTAACAGTTCTAGATTGATTGGCATTTTATCAAGCGTTAAATGCTCGCCGCTCCTACTAGCTATTGAAACTTTGCTCAAGAGATCGACTCAATGTTGGAGGTGAGCTCTTTCTACCCCTGGTTGTTTGGCATGTACCTTGAATCATTAGACAGACAGGCGTTTAGCACGAGGAGATGGAGTACTCGGGTTGATTGAGCCACGGGATATATCAAATTGACGAAACGATGGCGAGTTGCACTGCACGAATCACCCAAATTCATCTTGTCAACCAAGCCAGTGACTCTGGTATCTGGCAAGGCAACTCCACCGTTGCTGAACATGCTGGACGGGCTGTGTGTTCGCTCATCGTTGATACCAGACTTCCCTGCCCCACTTGTAATGGACTCTGCAATGGACTCCTTGACTACCCTACTCGTGTACCTTAACGTGGACCGAGGTTTGATGCTGGCAAACTCTGGCTCTCATTCCAGGGGTTACTGATGTGAACGATCTCGCACATGGGAAGCGCGAGAATCTTTGTGAATGCCTTCTGAGCCACCCAGGCGCCCGCCTTTCCAAGGCCGGGCTGAACCTGTGCCACGTCGCAATGCGCGCGCTTTATTACTTCTTGCGAAATGTAGGTTCGTCTCGGCAGCGAATATCACCTTAGGTTTGGGTATCGCATCACCTAATCCACCCGGCTCACCTACTCAAAGCAGCATCCTGCCACAAGAGGCAACGGTGACAGTCTCGCAGATATCTCATAGATATCTGGTCACCTACCTACTGGTAAATTATCTACGAGAATATACAAGGTTTTCTTTCATATTGTAGCGGGTAAGTATTACTACTCTATACTCGCGCGAGCTGAGGTTGAGTTTAGGTAAGTATAACTAAGTTTTGTACCTGCTTACCTGTCTTACTAGCCTTACATTAACGTCAGCGGTCTTATCTTCCGAGCCCCATTTTCGCCGGTCAAGCAGATTAGTAAGTTTTGGATATTGCGTCGTCTGCCATCTTCTGCGCTTCTCCCCGGCCTGACAAGGCTGGAGTCATCTCGGCGATCTGGGGCGCGAGCCGGCAAATGGGGCCCCAAGAGCCCCACGGATCACAGGCTTGCATACCGCGAGCAAGCCTGTCCCGCGCATGGCGCAGGCTGCCGCAATATGGGGAGGCTGTGCACTGGCTATGCAAGTCAGCTGTCCCAATTGTCCTCTCACTTTCTGATGTTATTGTGCGTGCTGTGTGTATATACTATTGTCGTCCCGCGGCGCGTTCGCGCAACGAGTCTCCAGCGGCTCTTTCGCACTCTCAAATCATAAAAGGCTACTGCATTTTGATCCTGTCGCTGTCGGAAACCCGACATACGTACCTTTGCGCTTAGAGTCTGCCCTGGGTCCTTCAGCCTTGCGAGAGCCGGCCAGCATTGTCGGTATCACAATGGGAGTGGAGTTAGTAGCAAGCATCATTGCTGTTGTCGCCACTGCTTCCAGAGTCTCAGTCCACTTCGGCAGGTTTATCTACGACGTTAAAGATGCTGGTGAAACCAGGAACGATCTTTTCTCCTGGGTAAAGAGCTTGCACGAAACGCTCTGTCTGGTCCACAAGACCCTGGAGCAACGGCAGAAGCAGACACCGACCAGGCCCCTAACCGAGAACGAGGAGGAGATATGGACAACGGCATCAAATACCTTGAAGCGCTGCCAGGAGACGGCGAATAAGTTCGAAGAAAATCTGCAGCGTCTGGGTGGAGGAGGGTCCGATCCGAGATGGCTGCAGAAGGCTTGGTTGCACTTGAAGATTCAGGTCAAGAATCCTGTGATAGCTAGGATGGAAGCGCAAATCCATGCAAACATTCGGGCTGCGCACTTTCTGTTGACTTGCCTCCAGCAGTAAGCGCTCCCCGCCTGATTACTGTATTTGGCGAAGTGTCTAACTGTGCCGCAGATATATGCATGAAGAGACACAAACGGCATTGCGAGCGGAAAGCGAAAAGCACCAAGAATTCCTCTCAAAGATACAACATGACATAGGCCAACTCAGGGCTTGTTACGCGACCCTATCGCAACAAATTCGCCCTAGACTGGGGCGCCAATCTCAGGCTGCTTCCTCAGAGGACGAAGCCGAGGGCACGACCGCTACTCAAGATCTAGCTGGAGACAGGGATGTTCTTGAAGATGAGCCACCAGAATTGCAAACAATGAAGGAGTGCATTCACGTCGCTCACTCGATACGCGACAAGATGTCAGTAGCGAGTAGCATCGTTGGGACCGCCACGCAGACCGCCAGCGGCGGCGAAACGCGATTGCTGGAAGACGCACGACGTGTGGGCAATGGCAGACGGTCAGGATGTGAGACCGAATACAGTGATGACAACGATAGCGACAGCGATACCGACGCGGACTCTGGACACAGAGGAGTGAGTTTGACTGGAACTGCAACTCCAGAGCGAGCGGAGACCATCACAGCTGCCCCCGTAGTCCCTCATCAGGCTGATCAGGTTGAGCGATCCGTCGAAGATCCCATTCTGGGACTCGATTTTACTGAACCACCAGATGTGTTAAATACCAACATCGATAACTGCAAGAGGTCGGCAAAGGAAGCTGCTTTGGCCGGAGACTACGAAGGTGCCGAGAGAGACCTACTTGATGCCATAGAGTTGGCCAAGCGTCGTCAGAGCATTTACAGCTTCCCCTTTGAGGAAAGGACAGAACTCCTGGAGCTGCTGGCTGAAGCTTTCGCCAAAAACCACAAGTTTAACAAGTCGAAGCGAGTGTATGTTGACCTGTTGCGCGAGTCAAACGGCAATCCGGTCAGGGAAGGGAGAATGTGTTTCTTGCTTGCAGAAATGTACCGTGAGAAGTATCGAGTCCAAAAGGCCGTTGGACTCTTCGAGGCTTACGAGAAGTATGCGATGGCCGCATTCAATTCAGCTCTGCGGTTATCGCCAAGCCAGGATCCCAACAGCTCATGGCCAGAAGGACATCCAACTCTACGAGATACTGCTCAAGTTCTGGTCGAGCTGTATGGCTACTGGAATAAGCCAAGCAGAGCAAAGACGTTTACTGAAATGTATCTGACGAGACAGGAGAATGCGGCACCGCATTCGGCTCCCGTCAGCACGAGTCCTTTAGACACGCCAACTCCCCTAATCGGTCCAGATCTTCCGCCCACGCCACCTCCCACTGCACCCGAAGATCCACCCCCAACTTCGCCGGAATCTTCAACAAACGTCTCCGACTGGAGCGGGCCCTCTCGTCGGGCTGCCCCCAATCTCTCGGTCCCGATTAGAAAGGGAGACATCGAATTGACCAACTATGTACTCTCATGTGGCGCCAATATCGAAGAGCGCGACGAGAAAGGCCTCACTCCTCTTCTCCTCGCCGCAAGTAAAAAACAGACCGCGATTGTCCGTCTTCTCCTAGATCAAGAAAGAGGCCCGAACGTGCTTGCGAAGGACAACAAAGGCCGGGGCGCCTTGCATCACGCTCTTTTCGGCCGCGGTGGGGAAGATATGGTGGAGTACCTTGTCAGGCACGGAGCGGACGTGAAGGCATGCACATCCGACACGGAAAAGATGTCTCCGCTGCATTACTCCGTCAAGTTCAACAAGCTGCGCGCTGCAGAGATCTTGCTCAACAACGGGGCAAACATTGAAGCTGAGGACGGCGCTGGCAGAACTCCGCTCGGCTTAGCCCTCGAAGGGAGAAGATACGATTTGACGGAGCTTCTTCTAAGCCGAGATGCTGCGTTCGATAAAGAATCCGTGTCTAGAGTGTTTCCGGGACTCAAGGATTCGCTCATTAATCTCGAGAAGTATGGTTCGATGGAGCCACCACTGTTGTCGCGTGGCGGCTCAAGGGGGTCTGGATTAAGACAGGGCAGTATCGAGACCAATCGATCGGCGTCTTCGACGGTCTCAAACCTGGGGTCACGTTTCAGATGGCGTCGCCAAAGAAATCATGATAATAATTGATCGTCGTCCTCAAAACTTTCGAAGTTGCTGTCGCGAGTAAGCGGAAAGTCCCAAGATCGCATCGATGGCGGCTCCTTGAGATGGAAGATGAATGATTTTGGCGGAGCTTCAGGAATATTGGTCAGGATTCGGCCTTGGAGCATGTTGCATGCGCAGCGGCTCGGACGGGAATCTCGTTGGCGGCCTGGTCAAGAGGGCCACTTTGGTAACGCGAGACCACTCGTGTGTACAATAAATTGTTACCCTTGGCGCTGAAGCCTGGAGTATGAGTGGAGTGTGGAGTTTTTTGATCTGCTGGGTTAGATTTTTGTGTCAAGCGCTTGTGCCCTAGCAGGGAATCAACCTGTATCTAGACAGCTTACACTTCGATCATCGAGGACATTGTATGGAGTCCAGCTTTGACAAACGGCGTATGCACAAGTTCAATGAAGAGCGTGGGTGTATGTGGTAGCAAACAAAGGTGTGCACTTAGAAGCGTCTGGTTGATTGCTCCGAGTTCTCTCGAGAAGCACCAGTGCTTGCCGTGCCTGAGATATTTGAGCCTATCAAGATTGCTGACTAAGCCTATCGAGCCTTGAGCCTTCTCCGTACCATCCCCGATAGGTATCATTATCACCAATCCATGATTTGCCCATCTTCAGAGTTGCAGAATCGAGTTTATTCCGACTATATTATAGCAAGGCATAGTGTATAGGGTATGAAGTGAGAACTATGTAAAGAAAGAAGAGAGCAGTTCTGCGCCTCATCCCAAGAACGACACATGAGCTGTCCAGGAACTAGAATCTCCAAATGAGTGATTTGCTAATGAAGAGAAACCGATAGCCTCCAACAAGTCCACAAACCCAGATCGCAAATGCGTGGAAGCGATGAAGATGCTCTGGAACCGCCATGAGCAGACTATTGCCGCCATTCCTATATCAGCATCTACCCAGTTCAAGTTGGTGGTGACATTGTCGCCCCAATTGTCGCGCGATCATTCGGGCCGTTGGCAATGGTGATTGTGGGCGTGGTCGCCGTGGTAACCATTTCCGCCGCCTGCTGCCGCCTGCGATGCCATCTGTACAAGGATGCCAGTCTATGCTCCGTCCGAGGGTGGAGGACGCAGTTTATGATCCATGGAAGAACTGTTTTGAGTTGATATTCGATATGACGTCTCGTCGGGACACCAAAGACGTAGTTCATTTCCTCCAACGTCGTGACCTCGACAGTTCCGGGCACCAACAACCACACCATGAGAAAGGCGAATGCGTCCAATCCTGCAAACAATCCGAGCAGGCGGGTGTGGCCCAGAGCGTGAGTCAGTTGAGGAACCGTCAATGCCAGCAGGCCGGCCAGCAGGAAATTCCAGAAGCAGGCCCATGACATGCCCACTTCGCGATTGATGAGCGGGAAGACTTCCGAACTGTATAAAAATGGGACCACGCCAGCTCCTGGGGAGTAGAAGAGTGTATATAGCATGAGAAAGAATGCTACAACTCCGACTCGGGTGGATTCGTTCGCAATTTGGAAGCTGAACCCCGTTGCAAGCAATGTCGGCATGCAACCCAAGAGGGACAAGAGAAGGAGATACCGTCTGCCCTTGCTGTCGACCAACCAGTAGGCAGGAAGGGAGAAAAGTGTGTTAGCAAGTCCAAACCCCCAAGACAGGTAGAGACTGTTGATCTCGGAGAAGCCCGCATCAGTGAAAACCGAAGCGGCAAGAAAAGCGAAGATGTTGATACCCGAGAGCTGCCTGGGAAGGGTCTATCAGATTCAAATGCAATGATTGGACGAGGCAATCTGCGAACGGCAGTAGACAAGCTCTCAAAGAGGATAAGAAGGATGTGCACTCACTGCGAAGCCATCACCACAACGGAAGCAAGAGCTGCCCGTCTGTTTCTGGAAATTGTGAATAGAGCGATGAATCGGCGCAGGTAGTTAGTGCTTTTTATTGCCGTCTGATAAACTTCGTGATCACCGTCCGCCCCCCAGTTCTGCAGCTGGACCTCGACGTCAGCCTTCTCCGCGAACAGGGCCTTTTCGACCTGGATCTGAGCGTGGATATAGCAGAGTTCCCTGGCGGCCAGCAAAGGTATCCCTTGCAGGCGGAGCAGGACTTCGTACGCCTCGCGGTATCGGTTTTGTTTGATAAGCCATCGTGGGCTCTCTGAACCTAGGAAAACCAGCGTCAACAACACGAGGGCTGGGACGAATCCACTGGCAGTTTGCCACCGCCAATTATCGCGCAGAATGAGGTTCGCTGAAGCCCCTAGGAAGACTCCAAACGCGGTAAACGTCTGCCAGCTGACTAACAAGCGGCCCCGGATGCGGGCCGGCGCCACCTCTGATTCGAATATCGGTATCACGGCTGCTTTTGCACCCATACCTATACCAACAATCAAACGACAAACGAGTAAAGACTGCCAAGTGTCGGTAAAGGCAGAGCCGACCAGACCGGCGAAGGAAAAAAGTCCGGCCACGAACAACGCGCCGCGTCTGTTGGCATCCGGTCAGAGAAATACGAGAAATTGATGATAGAAGAACGCAACAAGTGGATGCACTGGAGAAAGATTGCTATGGGATTTGTGAGTTGGGAACGAGTACAAATTGGGACTTATCTGTCATAGTCCCGATTTGGAGGTTTCCCGACGCTCGACACAAGGCTTGCTCATATAGACAACTCCATTAAAGCATCAATGCAGGAACTGAGTTGACGACTAGGAACTCACCTTCCAAAGACATGTTCGTTCAGAGGATCCGACAACCATGCTCCACTGTCGGTCAAGAAGCGTCAGCCGTTGTTCAAGAATACAGAAACAGAAAAAAAGCAGAGACCACGGAACTGGAGGAGAACAGAAACTTAACAACATACACGAAGCTGGCCCCAAAATATGAGATACTATTAACTGCGCCCAGAATCCAGACATCCCTTGTAACGACATCAACGACATTCTTCCTGTTTAACTCGACTTTCAGTCCGAATTCGCCGGGCCAACCCAGATTAGCGCCCGTGATTGATTGCTGAGCCCACCCTCTGGCAATCACTGTCAGTCTGCAGGTCTGCACGCAACGCAAGAGGGCTTGGGAAACTTGCTGGACGATTGCACCGACGCAACAAATTAACAGGATGATTTTCAGCTCCTTGCTTTGACCCCAGAGGGTGCAAGTCTTCTCTCGATCGAGAGCTTTCCTCTCGAGCTCGCTCAAATCACCTATGCTCAAGAACAACGGTTCGTCTCGGGCTAGTCGACCACCACGAGCAAGAAGCTCCTTGTCGATGGTGCCCGCAAGGTTGTGGGCGTCATGGAGCGCCCGAAAATTGGCATCTAGGTCGTCTGTATCTACCCACTGCAATGGCGAGTCAATTCTGCAACCTTAAAGTTAGCATCCGGTATGGCAAAAGCACAATGACAGTAGCATACATTCCAAGCTCATTCCTCTCGAGCAGATCCCGAAAAGGCGGCCTTCTTCGCGCTCCATGAGCCTGCAGGTGAGATTGGTTTAGCCCGACGTTGCCGATGGAAGTGGATTAGAAGTATTTACCACGCCGGCCGCACTTTGGTTGGTTGTGGCCATGACTGCACGGCCGTTGGAGTTGCCTTGGTGTTTAGCAGTAGAACGACAAAAAGATGTGCCTCGCGGAAGACAGCAGAGATGGAAACGCTGATAACGCCTATTTAGAACTATGGTAAGGCTGTGGCCGGATGGCCGAACATTTAAAGCCAGCGGTGTCGACAAGGCTGAGCCATTGCCTCAAGGGTGCCTTGTGTCAACGACATGGGCCGGGCAATGCCCCAAGGCTGACTCGAAAAAGTATTTGTGATATCTAAGTCGAGTGTGTCGACCCATTCGTGCCCCGACTTGCAACGTGCGACTTGAGGAATTGGCGAGGCTTGGATAGGTGACTGCGGCTTCGCAAGGAGATCGGCGACTGGCGCCTTGTATAGTAGAGGCGGAGCACATTCCAAGTTGACAGCGAGGACCTAGTTTCTCTTAGTAAAGAAAATGAATATCCTATTCTGCGGCGGCACAACGACCTCCTTGTCTACAAAATCCTGAATCGGTGCTGTATCAGCGCCATGCAGATGTGTGGCCTTTTGTTAGCGCGTGCCGGTCAAGGCATAGCGTGCATGGCAATCAGGAAGCGACTCGGAGGGAAAGCCTCAGGCCCCCTCGGGCGTTCATGCTTACAGGTTTCACAACAGTGAGGCAGACACCCTAGCTGTATGAGTGATTTTTCAAACCCCAAATTTAGGTTAAAATAGAGTTACTTGGCGGGCTGAACACGATTGGGCCATACGGTTCCATCAGAGAAGCAAAAAAACTAAAACATACAGCTGTAAGTATTCGCTAGTAGTCACCTAACTACGAATCTACCGATTTGAAGCTTATGTAATGACACGGGATGCCCAGTATCCTTTGATCTGTGGCCGTATGTGATAGTGCATCGTGTGGGGTGATCCCTGTGTTCCGATCTGCGGAATTGTGCACATTAACATGATAAATTCCGCTGTGGATCTAAGTACATAAAGCATCCACCGCGACTCGCTAGCTGAAAGAACCCACTCCGGAGATATGGAGGCACCCGCGCTAGTTTCCCCGTACTGTCATTCAATAACACGGTTTGAGGTTTGAACTACAAACTCAGACTCAACAATGTAGGCGGTGATACCATTTCCCAGACTCTTCGCTCTTCCTGAAACACGACGGTAGGTCATACACCTCCCTTCCGTCCGCTTTCTGCTGAGCTAGGAGTGTACTGGTAGGCTGTCCCCAAGATGTACAACACAACTATAATTACCAGCCCGACGATATGCGCAACCGCTATCTAATGAGTGCCGTATTAGTCGAAACCGTCTCGTCGCCTTTAATCGTCGAGCTGAGGTAAAACTTGCCTTATGCGGCCCTTCCCAGACCGAGTCACTTGCCCGCTGCCAAAGTGGGTTGATAGCCGTCAACGTCAAGCCCATAAACAAGCTGAAGATCGAATAGGTCAGTAAATTTTGGGGTATACTCATCATGAACGTCCCCCGCTGGATCCTTGCATTCAGTGATTTCTCCTTCCCTGTCTCGTGAATCCCCTCTTCGACGCCCAGAATACATCTAAGCTGTTCTTGGGCTGAGGGTTGGAATAAGACGGACTCCAGAAATATTGTTTGTTGGAGAGCCGTCACGATCGCTATTATGGAGAACGATAGGGCTACGAAGAGAGCCGCTGCCGCCACCCAGGTAGAGGATGTCACTGTAGTCGAGACTAGAAGCTGTGCTACCGTCGCTGAAACCACTGAGCCCTGCGTCAGAATTAGTAGTAGGTCCTAATCGGTGCTCATCAAATCTATGGAAAATACGAACCACAAGCCCGACAAACCCATTCAGGGAAACTCGGCTCTTTATCCATGGCTCCACGTAATGCGCTGGGTTTTCCACCACGCGTCGTATCCCGTAAGACGTACTGCTCCAGGGACACGCAAGAACGTAGAGGGCTGCTTGGATCGAGTAAGGTAATCCCCTGTCCTGACTCAAGTTAGGAGAAGAAGCTGTCCCAAGGTTGTAGGGTAAGCCTACAGGTGAGGAGGATTTGCATGGCTCTGGGCTGATGTTTGAGGCGACATGCGATTGAGTAGGAGCTGACATGTTCTTCAAGTTTGTTCTTGTCAACGCTCTGCAACACAAGCTGAGATGTATTCGCAGAGCAACATGTAAGGCTGCGGGCGATTTCTTGGCCTTTCGGATTTCAGCTGCCAAGTGTTGAGGCTGAGCAGAATGATGCCGGTGCCAGCAAGGCTTCAAAGTGGTCGATCTTGTTATATGGACCAGACCTACCAACACTTACGTCTCAGGATAGTGATATACAGCTATGCACAAATTCAAGCAGAAGGTCAAGCGATTTTTCCCTGGAACCGAGAAAGCTCAGGCAGCCGGCAAGCGTACTAGCGCGAACCAACGCCGTCAAGTAGAGGTAGGTCAGCCACTTCCGCTCGCTCTATCGCAGTCCACGAAAAGGGCTAATGCGGCTCAACAGGCCTCTGAAGATAGCGATAATGCCTCCAAAGAAGGCGCACATGCCTTGAGAGACCGCGAACAGGCTTCTCTAGACCGCGAACAACCCTTGAAAGATGAAGAAGCCTCGAAGAATCAACAACCCTCCGAAGATGATGAACAAGCCTCTGAAGACATCTACAATGGATATAGTGGGTTCTTCCCGGTTGTGGAAGTATACGCTCGTGCAGATTCCAAGCGCTCGGCAGGCTCGCAAAAACACAAGACCCTGTAACCAGCTCCGGTCTTCTTTGGCAGCAAAGTTCACTAATGCGCATAGTGTGATTCTTGTACACGGTATCGGAGGTCATTGGAAAGAGTCTTGGGAACGTGGAGGATTTTCTTGGGTCAAGCACTTCCTACAGCCCGACCTCGAAAAGGCTGGCTTGACTGCGGCCATCCGGTCGTATGGATATGACTCAAGAACCTCCGCCAATTCGGTCGCGAACATTGAGGATGTGGCCACTGCGCTACTCAGCTGGATGTACAATTACGAACCGAGTGGTCCAATCATCTTTGTGGCCCACAGTCTTGGTGGTCTTGTTGTGAAGAAGGTAGGGAACGAACTCATCTATCCCGTCCAGATGAACTTCCCATGTGGCCGCTCAACGACAGTTCTGACGACCTATCGCTATTCTAGGCAATCATTCTCGCTCATACGGACAATCATCGTTACGGAGAACTTCTCAAAAACATTAGGGGATGTGTGTTTCTAGGAGTGCCACATATGGGAGCTGACAACACGTGGTGGAAGACACTTCCCGGGAAACTTATAAAGGTTTCCACGATTGGTTTCAAGGGGAACATAGAGTTTGCAGCGAGCATTGAGAGAGAGTCCCAGATTTGGAGGAACATCGCCAATGATTTTGTGCCTCGTATAAGGGATCTCCTCGGAATATACTCCTTCTACGAGACACAGAAGACTGGCCCGGTTCTGGTATGACACTCTGACGCTTATGCCGTAGATTCCTCCGTTGACAGTGAGTTTAGATTGTCGATCGGGAGTCTGCGATAATGCGGGTGTTGAACGAGGTTCCATGTCCCTCCGACTCCAGTCACGTCACGATAAACAGCTTTGGCAAACACGAGCGGCAACGGTATCAGCCTATTGGGATTGCAATCAAAGAGCTGATCAAGAGGGCACATGCTGAGCTTGAACAGCCTGTAGAGGGTAGGTAAGATACTAGGCCTTCCTCAGCCTTCTGTCGAGAAGGCTATTGCTGACTTCTGACGTTATAGAAATCGTCAACGATGCGGCTGAGGGTCTCTTACATACAGAGCTGCCCACAGCTACCGATACATTCTGCGGCCGAGCGATTGAACTGCTTGCCATTGCACAAGCTCTAGACCCGGCAAACCCAGGACAAAAGGGCATTGTGCTCTGCGGCATTGGCGGCTCTGGCAAGACGCAACTTGTTCTTCGGTACATTGAGCAGTATCAGCAACTTTACACTGCTATTATATGGATCAACGCGTCCACCGCACAGCACACAATGCAATCCTTTACCGAAGCGGCGAGCATGGTTTCGGTAGAATGGCCACCTCGCGACCTTCCTCTAGCGTACGTTGGCTCCGATAACTGGCGCAAAGTGATTTCGCGGCTCCGTTCCACCCGCCACACTCGTTGGCTCTTGATCATTGACAGCATAGACGATTTGAACCAGGACAACTTCAGACAGTACATCCCTTCTTGCAATCACGGGTCTATCGTCGTTACAAGCACACAGAGTCAGGCTCCAGAAGTTTTTCGGCTGGGACGACTAGAGGTGGACCGTCTGGACTTAGATAGCGGTCGTAAACTTCTTCTGACATGCGCTTTTGGTTCTATTGAGAATGCCACGCTCTCCGAGGATGGTAAGAATTATATTTGCTCAATTAAAAAGTCTCTCTAACAACTATCTAGATTCTCGCTCCGCCACAGCTATTGTGACCGAACTGCATGGCCTGCCGCTAGCCATAGAGCAAGCTGGCGCTTTGCTTAAAACAGTCTTCTCACTTTCTGACTTCATTGACGCCTATCGGGTGCACTATCGTCTTCTCATGGATAGGTATCCTGCACAGGGCCTTTTGTCTTACGACAAACAGCGCTCAATCACAACTGTTTTCGACATGCTCTACATATCTACCAAAGAAAGGAATCCGGAGGCAGCTGCTCTTCTCACCTTTATCGCAATCCTTGGGCCATGGCAAATTCCAATGTCTCTGATTAGCCAGTTCCAACTCAACGAAATTGAAGTCCAAGATCCTACGGATGAGGACACGAAAGCACTTACGACAGCCCTTAATGACTACACAGTTCTTCGTCTAGCCCTGGATGATCTCGCTAGTGTATGCCTGGTTAAGATGAAGCGCGATCGCACGCTCTCATTGCACGGAGCGGTTTGCGAGTGGTGTGTACAAACAGCAGCTTCGGAGAAGCAGAACTGGATAATCCAAGCTGCCCGTGGATTAGCGATGAGGATACTATGTTCTACTGAAAGGTGTGTCATTTTTTTCTCCGAACGCGCAGTTCTCAGCCTCCTTCAATTACCAAAAGACAGCTCCATCGTAGATACAGCTGAGCAGAGTTTTCTTCCTCGCTTCCCAGCATCCGACTCCGGATACTTCTCTGTATAGCATCGTGCTCTCTCATATTTATCGTTTCCTTTTAGGCCGTGCACTAACCTTCACGTCAGCTTTTCCTCAGCTTGGGACTTTCAAAGTCAAAGCATTACGCGCTCATATCTCGCACCACTTGATCGCTGCAAATCTCTCATCGACAAGCATATTCCTGCAGAAGCCTTGAGTCCGCCTGGCGGACGGTTCTGCGCAGCTTATGCTGAAATCGCTGCTTATCTTGCACAAGCTTACCTTTGCGAGAGCCGGTTGGAGGAAGCAAAAACAAATTTTCGCACCGCCATTGAATTTGAAAGGATCAGTCAAGGGGATTCATGGCCGAGCACCGAAACATCACTCACCCTTCTCCGAGGTCTTGCGGCTGCGTGTCAGAAATCAGGCGGTTTGGAGGATGCCGCAGAACTTCTAAAGTCCGCACTTGCCCTGTCAGAAAAGCTCTATGATGAGTGGGATCCCAGAACTGCAGCAATTTCTTCCCATCTCAAGGCGGTCTCAGAGAGACGTGAAACTATGCTACAACATCACAAGTCTGCAGTCGTTGCTACGGCAGACTCTAAGCTCCTCGAGGAGATTCGACAAACGGCGCGGACGCCAGAAAACGCTCCCACACGTATCTCTTCAAGAGCATTCCAGATTAGGGACAACGAAGAGGACTACCGCGACTTGGAGCTTGAGGAGAGAGCAGGCTATGGTACTGAGCTTCTTGGCGCATCTTACGAAGGCGACGAAGGTGTGGTTAAGTTGCTACTGGGCCTAGAAAATGTTGAAGTAAACTACAAGGACAAGAACGGACGGACGCCGCTATCGTGGGCGGTATTGGGAGGGCACGAGGCGGTGGTTAAGCTACTAGTGGCGCGTGACGATGTTGAGGCCGACTCAAAGGATAAGGACGGATGGACGCCACTATCGCGGGCGGCATGGGGAGGGCACGAGGCGGTGGTTAAACTGCTAGTGGCGCGCGACGATGTTAAGGCCGACTCAAAGGATAAGTACGGACGGACGCCGCTATCGTGGGCGGCATGGCAAGGGCAAGAGGCGGTGGTTAAGCTACTAGTGGCGCGTGACGATGTTAAGGCCGACTCAAAGGATAAGGACGGATGGACGCCACTATCGCGGGCGGCATGGGGAGGGCATGAGGCGGTAGTTAAACTGCTGGTGGCGCGCGACGATGTTGAGGCCGACTCAAAGGATAAGTACGGACGGACGCCGCTATCGTGGGCGGTATGGGGAGGGTACGAGGCGGTGGTTAAGCTACTAGTAGCGCGCGACGATATTAAGGCCGATTTAAAGAATAAGTACGGATAGACGCTACTATTATAGGCGGCACGGTAAGGGCACGAGGCGGTGGTTAAGCTACTAGTATCGCGTAACGATGTTAAGGCCGACTTAGAGGATAAGGACGGACGGACGCCGCTATCGTTGGCGGCATTGAGAGGGCACAAGGCGGTGGTCAAGCTGTTAGCATCCCACGTGACGCTTTTATAACCACGAACCCTCCCTACTTTCCTTTAGTGGCTTCTCTTCTGTTTCGATCTTACTTGAAGTAGCAACTTCTACCTCTGTAACCTACTAAGTAGTGTTCTTAATCTTCCAATAGCGGTGCGCTCGCGGAGTTTATATTTTATAATAGATAATAGGTAGTCAAGCTGGAGCTTGCTACTACGTTATTGTATATTGTTGTCAATAACGCTGTATATTTTGCAGCTTCGTGAAAAGTGGTGAGATATATAGAATACTCGAAGTATCTAGATATCTTAGGCGGTTGGTGCACGAAAGTTTAAACGTATAAAGGAGCGGGTATTTAGAAAGGAAGCGGCGGCCGCTTAATCACCCTCTAAAGCTATCAACAAACCCTAACAACCAGTTCATATAATATATATCTGCACCTTCTATGACTGAAGGTATACCTGGGTGCTAGTTCGTCCCCATAAGCACCTAGATACTCAAGTTGGGTGGGTAGATAGTAATACGCCAGAATCAACTCTGCGTCAACCACCATCAACACTATTAATATTTTGGCCTTAGTTGGTGTTAGATAATGCTGCAGAGGCTTGCGGTCTTCTAAAAGAGGTGTAGAATGACGATTCTGACGAATTGAGCGTATTAGAGGCATAACTTGTTATAGTAGAGGTGCTAGTATAGGTGGTGGTTGGTGTAGTGTTGATGAAACGGAGCGTGCGGCGTCGATTTGGTGTATTGCTATTTACCGCCCAACGTGA
Source organism: Coniosporium apollinis CBS 100218 (assembly GCF_000281105.1). NCBI lineage: Eukaryota > Fungi > Ascomycota > Dothideomycetes > Coniosporium > Coniosporium apollinis. The sequence goes on from NW_006913296.1 coordinate 248,693, forward strand.
TACTGTATTGAGAAGCCTTATGGACGCGCGCCGTCAAGCGGCCGCTTTCTCGGTAAATACGCCGTTCTTCGTACAGTCCGGTTGCAGCCTGCACCGTGACAAGTCTTTTCTAGATACGTTCCCAGCTGTTGTTTCAATTGGATTTCAATGATAAGTTCCGTCTGTCAGACACTGCGGCCGCGTAGGGAAAGGCCCGGATTGAGACATGATCACCAACAGGCTTAGACAGGTTATTGATCGAGATGCCGAATATGACTCTCCATTACCGGATTAATATTACAAGCTAATCTGAAAAAAGAAACCGTGCACATCAGATCCATCTAGAAGCACAATTTAGACTAGATGGTCTGGTCGGAGCCATGAGACAATTTAGATAGCTCTTTCGATGACAGCAAAAGGGGGAAATGAAATGATAAGATGAAAGAGCGTAAAGGAAGGGAGGCAGGGGCAGAACCACCACGATACCCGACCAGCAGGAACCGCGTCCAGCAACACCGAACAGCATACGGCCAAATAAGCCACGCCCTTTATCGCGCTTTCAGGCATGCCTCTAATCACGCTCCCAGGCATGCCCTCGAGCAAGCTCCAGTCAACCGCTTGAGCATGCTCTCAATCACCACCACGGCAAATGAAACACCTTCCCGTGCAGCCCTTGAAACAGCATCTGGCACCCCCACCGCTCTCAACCCACTCAATGGTCTGTTGACGCTCAACGAGCACCGAGGTCCAACGGGGGTCGTTTCTGTCATTCCGCTGGTGGAGAATCGCATACTCCGGTGACCGTCCGACTGGGAGAGGCCGTGGGATTTGTCGTCTCTGTCGCCTTCGTCTTCCTGCGGGCTGCGCGAAAGGTTCCGCAGCTAGGTAACCACCAAGCTGGGCGGAATCGGCTTGAGCGGTAGCTTGGGTGGCAGCTTGGCTGTTTGCGGCAGGATGATTGAGAAGGGTTGGGCTGTGTAGGGGGTGCCAGTCGACGGTCTCACGGATGCTGGGAAGGGGGGCTGCACGACGGCGACGCCAGGGTACGGGACGTAGACGCTGCTGCTCGAGGGGCTCAGGATCACCCTGCATGTTCGATTTTGAACTGTCATTGTTCTGCGGTTGCGCGCTGCGCTCGTGCTGCTGAGATTGCTCTGCCATGATGACCCTCCAGGGGTGCTGGTCGGTAGATAGAATAGTTTTAAATGTGGTAAAGTAAAGAATGTCAAAGTGGGTTCGTGAATATAGAAATCAGGAGCAAAGAAGGTCTGATTAGCAGGAGACTGTGGGATGAAGAAGCAAAGGATTGAGACTCTAGAGAACACATATTGCAAGGAATTGTGGACCTTTTGTATTTTGTGAGTGAGGTGTCACATCAAGGGAAAACTGCGTATCAGACAGTTCATTGTAACGATGTTGATCCTGATCTGAGACAACATTGTCACATTGTCATTGTTGTCGTTGCTGTCTAGAAGTCTACGCTCTGCCAGCTCTACCTATCTGGATGATCTCACCAGTTAACCGCTCGTCCGCTCGTAACACCGGCCAGCTGGAGCCATCTGCTTTCGCCAGCGTAAGCTCCAGCTTCGTTCCCATGATCTTGAACGTACTCTGTTCTGGATCGATAGGCGCATAGAGTGGCACATTCTGCAGGTAGCGCTTGTTGTCCGACGTTCTGAGGTCCAGATCGATGGTTGAGGATGACGCGAACTTGACAGTCGACTTTTCCTTATCGATCTTCTTTAGGAACAGCGACGCGATGACAGAGGAGGGTGTCTGGTAAAAGTCGTGGCTACACGTAGTCAGTGACCATGTCGCGCTGTACGGTGCACGTGACGTCTCATACCGCACGCTGTCCAGATTCTCCTCGCCGCGCTTCTTCCCACTGCCAACGAAGAGATGTCGGTCATTCGTCTTGCATCCCTCGATCTTCATGAACTCCTCAAACTCCAGCACGCGTCTCTTGCAGCACGTCCAGCCTTTGCTGCCTTCGTGAAAAAGCGCTTGTCCAGGATGATGTATGCACTTCTCGTCCTCCCTGCTCGTACCCGGCACGTATTCCGCCTTGCAGCCGCGCCTTCTACATGTTTGGCCTGCTGGTATGGGGAGCGAAGGGTCGTCCGATTCGTCCTCCGGGGGTGCGGGAGAAGCGGATTGAGGTGTCTGCGTTGCTTGTGCCCGCGGTAACCGCGGCGTGGGGGCAGGCAACGGTGCTTCCGCGCTGAGAGGCTTCGATTCAAGCTCCGGCTGCTTGTTCTGGACAGGCTCCGGCGCAGGAGTATCGTCCACTGTGGAGTGCTTGCCGGTTGTGCATGGCGGGATGGCAAGGAATTCCTCGAAGGTCAGGACTCGCGGTTTGCAGCATTTCCAGCCTGGTGCATCTCAGTATCTACCGTCCGGCGTGTGTGCTTCTGATTTCGGTCTGCACAGGACGGCGTACCTTTCTGGCCTTCGTGGAACTCTGGCGGGCCAGGATGGTAGTTGCAGTCTTCATTGTCGTCGGTGTAGGTCTTGCCGCACCCTTTGTGTACGCACTTCTTAGACTCAGTCATGGCCGTTCACTGGGAGTCTGAAAATGTACTTTGACTTGTCCTGGAAGCAAGTGGTGGGCGCCGAAGAAGTTGTCTGGTTGGCGAAGTGTCAACCGCCGACGTAAAGCCACTTCTTCAGCCCTATGAGAAATCCGACAGGAACGCCCAGAAACCCATGCGGTTCCATTTCCCATCTGTCCGTTCCCCCTATCAGTCTTGACTTCCTCCAGCCTCCTCTACAGCACCTAGCCCTGACTTCAACTCGTCCGGATGTTTCCCTCTCGTGCACTGCTGCAGCGTGTCTGCCGCCTCACCTTGTTTACCCGTGCCAATTGCTCGCTATGCGATGACGCCAAGACCGTACTGTCTCATGTATGGGACAAGCGGCCTTTTGAGTACACTGAGATAGATGTCATGTCTCCAGGGCAGGGACAATGGAAGAATAGATATGAGTTTGACACTCCTGTAGTACGCTGGTTGCTTCAGTGGATTGACCCGACCGTACTGACTGGCAGCTAGCTACACGTAGAGAAGGCGCCGGGAAAGGACAACCACCCAACCTCGGCGGAGGCACGGAAGCTCATGCACCGCTTCAAGGAAGCAGACGTCGAGCGCCTCATGGACGAGGCTGGGAAGGATGCCACACCTTCCAGTTGAGCCTCATCTTCCCGTTCGGGACAATCGCTGCCGAATGTGACGATGTTGCAAGCTTCGGCGGGGCACTGCATGTTGTGGAGGGGTAGCGGTTGTTCACGGGGTTCTCGCCGCACGCTTCTCTAATTAAGGCTTCTTCGAAGTCGCGACTGGAGGCAATCTTTCAGTTGAACTTCAGACACGCAAAGAGCGAGGACTATGAAGATGCAAGCTGCAAACAGACTCCAGAAGGCCCTCAAGAAGGGTGGAGCTACCTTTGGAGCATGGCAGGTCAGTATTCCTAGCAATCCAACTCCTTCTTTGTGACCTCTGCTGATGAGTACAGATGCTACCCGGGACGAACCACTCCAGGGCTATTGCACGAAGCGGCGTCGACTGGATATGCGTGGATGGTGAACATGGCAACATCGACGGTGAGCGATTGGGCTCCCAATTGGTACCGCGACAATTGACTGATCTTACCTTCTGAATGGTAGATGGTCAAATGCACGAGGCTGTTGCTGCTATTGCCGCTTGTGGTGTAAGCCCGATAGTCAGAATCGCCGCGAACGAGGGCTGGATGGTCAAGAGTGAAGCCCACACTTCAAGTTGAACGGCTCATGGCTGACCCTATCAGGAGCCTTGGACGCCGGCGCGCACGGCGTTGTCGTCCCTTTGATGTACACTGCAGACGACGCTCGACAACTCGTGAAGACAGCCAAGTTCCCTCCTCTCGGTGTCCGCGGATTCGGATCACCGTATGCGCCGCCGGTCTTCGATGTCACTTCTACAGAATATTTACAGCAAGCCAACGACAGCCTGGTTACTATCGTGCAGATCGAGACGAAGGAGGCGTTGCAAAACGTCGACGAGATCGCCAAAGTACCCGGCGTTGACGTGCTCCTTATCGGTCCGTTCGATCTCGGAAACAACATCGGTCATCCCATTCTCGACGGAACAATGCACCAAGAGCTGAAAGACGCTATTATGCACATACACGAGGCGGCTGAGAAGAACGGCAAGCGAACGGGAATCTACTGCACGACTGGGGAGCAATCAAGGGAGTATGCGGACAAGGGTTTCAACATGGTCAGCACTACCTCTGCAGACTCTGCTATGGCACAACGAGCTGACAGTCCGAACGCAGATTTCAATCGCCGCAGACATGATAGCCATTCCCACTTACTTTGCCCAGACCCTGGCAACTGCGAAGGGCAGCCTGGCGCATTCAGCAGTTCAGTTCGCCAAAGGTGGAATAGCGAAGATGACCGGCCCGTACGGTCGGTAACATAGATTCGCAAACTTTCCGTTGGGATTGAGGGCAGTGCCCCGACAGGCAGCTTGTAAGGCTGCCGCTCAGACCGACATCTAGAAGGTGGCAGCGGAGGACAACATCCAGCACATCATCGCATCCGATGCTTCAGTACTCCGAAAGCTCGTCACACTTCGCAAGCCTACGAGAATAGTTTAGCTCAGAATGCTTAACACGTGATGAGGCTCATAGTCAGAGCTGAGGTTTCAGTTTCCGCTTATTGTTGTTCAGCTAGAGAATAGCGTACGAGTCATTCTCTTAAGCAATGTGCACTACTTCTCTCGTTCCATGCGGCGTCCAGTGTTCTTGTGAGGAAAGTACGCGCAACGTAATGCCTACGGTAACTGACACAATCTTTTGTGGGAGTTGATCGTGAGCGAACGCGTCCAATGCGCCCGACGCTCGGTCCCTTCGTCTATTGCCTATTGTCGGATTTCCAAGATATGTCCTGGCAACAAGACCGCTTCTGTCAACACGTTCCGTCGGCAACCCATGCCGTACTGTACATGACCATACCCAATGCGCCATACATGTAATGCAACATTCCATTATCGATCCCCTCATCATCGGCTTCCTGTAGTACGGCGGTTCTCTCTCCCGCTGCCGGCGCTACTCCTGCTCTCTGCTTTCCCACCACTGCCATTACTCCTTCGCTCCTCCCTTCCACTGCCGCCACTCCTTCTGGATTCCCGTCCCGCGCTACCGCCGCTAGTCCTCTGCTCTTTGCTGTTTGCCACACTGCCTCCGCTCTCCCTCCGATTCCCACCACTCCCCACCCTCCTCTCCCTCTCCGCACTACTCCTCCTCACCTCCCCCGTCGGCAGCGGCGGCACCGCCTCCCCATTCCTCCGTCCCGCCGGCACCGCCCCTCCACCCACGCCCTCACTACTCGTCCCCGACCCCGCCGCCTGCGCCCCGACCCCAACCCTCGGCGTCCCCTCCCAGCTCCGCCTCTTCATCATCTTCCCCAGCACCCCGACCAACTCCGCGGCGTCGTCGAACTCGGCATCCGTAATCCCCTCGCTGGCCCGATACACCTCGCGGATCGCCTGCCGCGCCAGCCGCCGGCTCTCCGCGTGCGCGGCCACCACGTCCCACAGGAAGGCTGCGTGCTCGACCGCGATGGAAAGGCGGAGCGGGTGCGAGCCTGCGAGGTGGCGCGCGCCGAGGGCGCCGGCTTCGGCGAAGGCGGCCAGGGTTTGCGGGATGTAGTTCACGGCTGGGAGGAGGAAGGAGGGGGAGAGGGAGCGGTGGGGCGCGTGGCGCGGTTGTTGCGGGGAGAAGCCGGGCGGGGGGTGCGAGGTTGCGATGCCCGGGTTGGTGCTGGAGGGGGGGACGACGAAGTCGGGCCAGGTTGGGGGATTAGGGTCGAGGCCGGGCGGGCGGGAGGTTGGAAGTGGTGGGGGTACGGCTGATGAAGGGGGGATGCCGCGCGCGTCTTGGGGATAGGGGTTTGTGACGAAGGAGGAGTCGGAGAGAATCGAGGTCACTGGATCCCGGAGGGCGGGCTCGCGGAGGGCGCCGTTGCCGTTGCCGTTGCTGCTGCCGTTTCGGTAGGGCGGTTTTGTGGCCGATGGCGGAGAAGTCCGTCGTACGGTGGAAGTGCCTGAGGTTGGAGAGGTGGTTGTGGCGTTGATAACTTGGCCCACTGGCGGATAGTTGTGGAACAGGCAGAATATGTGCAGGAAGGAGGCGCGCAGCTTTGCGGCCATGACGATGCATTCCCGTGCGTGCGGTCCGAAGAGTTCTTGGTTGTCGCCAAATTTCATCCATGGAATTACCCAGTCCTCGAGCATCGTGAGGCCTTCTCGAGATAGCCAGACGATGTGGTGGTAGAGGCCAAGTGATTTGGTTTCCCTGGATGTGTCCAATTTGCGCAGCTTGCGCGCGCGGTAGAGTTTGCGCGAGAGCATGACCGAAAGACCCAGTATTTTGTAGAACGCTTTCGAGATCATAGGGTTCACGATCTCGGTGGACTTGGCGAGCATGGCGACGATCTTCTGGTCCACGTCCGAGGACGCCATCTTTTCTTCAGCTGTGATCATTCTTGGTCAGCGAAACGTTCCCGCTGCAGCCGTCATAGAACTGTCTTCCGGTGTGCCACCTGCAGGCTCAGCGTTGCGCCGCGGACGGCTTTGTCAAATCGGGTTGTACAAGAGAGGATGAAAAGGGGATGCTCACTGCTGCTAGCCGGGCGTGGCAACCATACGTCGTGCAACGGCGCAAATCCAGACCTGTTTGAAGCCTGTGGATGAGGGAAGCGGATCGCGCCCAGCGGTACAATGAATCGCTGGAGATCAAGGAAGCTCGGTTAAAGGGATGGTGCGTTCCTTTCAGAGGTTGGACGACTGCGTGTTTTTCGTCTGGCACGAGCTCTCGGAAGTTGTATGTATAAGAGTTCGTGACCGAAGGTTGTAAGTTACTTTCAGGATGTTGAGGGACGTATTAGGCGGACTATGATACAGCGATTTTGGGGAATTCCGACGTCGAGACGGTGTTGTACAGGTGGTATCTTGGAAAATTATGGACAACGCAGAACGCCAGCTCTGTTCGTATCAAACCTGGCCATACTGTCAGTAGGGGCCACACACGTAACTACAAACAAAAGGATGGATCAGAGATATGAGGCTTGGAGTACCTGGAGGCGTAGAGTACAACGCAAGACGGATATACTAGTACTTTTACAGGTGACCTCCCATTCGCTCGAGAAGGACCAATAGAGACGTTAAAGTGCTCACAGAGCTTGGACAGCCTTTTTCACCCAACAACAGCAGACGTCACTCATGAGGCGTAAATCGTAAGGCAGAGGGAGGCTGGGCAGGATCCGCGACCTTTTGACAACGCATTGCGCTTGCTGGCCGGCCCTCTACCACAACGCAATTGACAACGAGGTGCGTGTTTCTTATAAGTCGCTCACCGCCTGGCTGTGGTCAATGCACCAGAATCGACTGAATTTAGAGCAATGGAGCGCCCAAGGCTTGTCCGGAACCCAAAACCAGGGTTGGCAGGGCTGATGAAGCTTTTCTCGAAGTGCGGTTTCGTGAGTTTTCCACACAACTCGCGCCGGGACCAGAGTTTTGCAACGCAAGGGCGACAACTGCGATAGCAACGATGAAGCCCACAGCAAACGTGGAATATACACAGAGGAGCAAAGAGAAGGAGTTTTGTAGCACGAGCCCCGATGCTGCACCCTCTGCACCGGCGCGCCCATGCTGCAGGGCCCTGGCGCTTCACCTCATGCAGGCCGTTGCTACGTGTCAAACTAGGTCGAAACAGCGCAGGCTCGACATCTGGTAGTTCCCGCTGTCTGAGCTGCCAGGCCAGATCAACCGTGGAGAGACGCCGCCGTCATGGTCGGCGCTGCCAGCTGGCATTGTGGCTGAACTCGGATGCGGCGGATCAACTTTGGCGAACCTCGCGGTGGTCTGCACTGAAGCTTCTTCTCTCGGAGATGCATCGTCGCCGCGCCTCAACAACACAGCATCGCAGTCCCGTGCAAACGCATCAGGCACGCCGCACGATCGGGCAGAGCTTCCCGCTGCGGTGGCACGCTTCCTGCATTGTGCGCCTCGCTGAGACGTGGATTCAGTTGGCCCTCGCAACTCATCCGGCAGCCCAGGAAGATCCACGCCTGGCTCGCGCATTGCGTAACCGCATCATGTCCCAGGATTCGGAGCTGCTCAAGCTTCCTGTTCGGCGGTGACTGTGGATAGTCAATCGCTACCCAAGGTTTATCCAAGGAACTTAGCAAGGCGCCAGGCACGGGCTTGCAACCAGCGGTGAAGGTCATGTCTCATTGGTGGGCAGCCGCCATATACGGTAAGTATTTTATGCATTCTCCCGGCGGCCTCGTGTGCGAACACTTGGCCCGTGGGTCTGGCTGTTGTTAAATACTTGGCCCGTCAAAGGCACGACGTGACGGAGTGCGGTGCGGTGCTTCTTGCATCGGAGGAAGGACGGCGGGTCACATGATTCCGCATCAGTGAGTCGGACGAGTGTTCTCTAACGGATGTTTATTACCGTAGACAAAGAGACCGCGTCCATCTGACAGTCCCTTCCATTGTCTTCTCAGTCTTGTTTGTTCTGCGAGGCTTCCGACGGATGGGACTCTCCGGCGTAGCAGTGTCACGTTCTGAAGCCTAGCCAGAGTCAAGCACCGTTGCTCAGAAACGCTCCTGTCAAACTGCTTTCGAGTTTGTCCGCAGTCATCGTCTATATTGCTCCGTTGCCTCATTGTCTGTGTAGTTGTAGTCAACCCTTGGCATCCTGTCACTCCTGCCAGTACCCGGCGCCCGTGCGGCCATGTTCCTCTTATTTCATTAGATCTCTCAAATAGTGCATCGGTCTTCCGGAAGCAAGAGTCCGCCAACTTTGAGCCGCTGCCGCCTTCCCCGTGGCGCAGGGCTGACCGCACAGATGGACCCTGGGGTGCTTCAGTAGGCTGATACATCAATCGGAGAGGGCCCCAGAAAGCGTTACGGCTCGCCTTACCTTAGGCATACATCATGTGTGCGCGGGACGGCTCGTCGACTGCATCATCTTACATCGGGGAATTCGCGCCAACTCCGGCCATGAAGGTCCTTCCTCGCATCGGGCATACCAGCGCGCAAGGAGATGGGCGTTCTGATAGCTGTCAGTTTGATCCCAAACGGGCCCAGAATCCCCAACAGAGTCACACCGAGAAGCCTCACCCGGCTATCACTTTGACACCCCAGCATCACTGTAAGGAACCGCAGCATACACGGCGGCAACGCCTTGATCAACGAGGCGGCAGGAAGTAACAATCACCCAAGAGCTACTAGCTGGTCGCCCAACGCTACGCATCGGAGCACCATGATGAATCGGCGCAGATGTATAAAGAGCTGTGACACAGCACCTCCTCACTCTTTCATCCCTACGCCATCTTGTACGATCAGCACTCTCGCACAACATACAGTCATACGGACAAAGGACGCTCAGATCAGGCATTATCAAATCTTCACCTCGGTCCCTAACACGCGACTGTATTGTCTCTATTGACCGAAAAGGGGTCTCCGAGGACACACGCATCAACACACACACACGCACGCACGTGAGTCTCCCACCAAAGCAACCACGCAAGACCCCCCCTGTCCTACTCCACCAGCAATCCCTCTCATACCACCCCACCCCCCCGCGCCCAGCTCCCCCCAAGTCACCTGAACCCGCCTACTGACGAAGCCCAGCTCCCCCACCAGCTCCCCCGCTCCCCAAAGAGCAATCAGCCATGTGCCGCTACTACGCCCACACCTACGCCTGCGGCCACACGCTGACCGTCTTCGCCGCCTACTGCGCGCCCGCGGCCCTGATCCAGCGCGCCTGCGGCGGCGGCGAGATCTGGCAGAGCGTCCGCATGGACCACCCGTGCGCGAGCTGCCCTGCCGCTGGGGCCGACACGAGCTCCTCGGCGGGTTCGAGCGGCGGGATGGCGGGGAAGGGGAGGGCGAAGGGCAGGAAGGTTGGGGGGAGGCGTTAGGGGGTATGAGGATGGTGGGATGGGGGGCAGGCGCATCTAGAAACCGTGTTCGAGGGACGGATGTAGAGTGTGTGAGGGAGGGCACTTGGGTCGTGGCTGGAGCTTCTAAGGCTTTTGAGTTGGATGTCGGGCGTGCTCGTGGAAGGAGCTCTCGGGTTTCACGTGACTCACGTACCGCAAATCTATGGTCTCTCAAACGCATCGATGTGATCTTCGCTGTTTATTTCAGAGAGAATTCCTATGCTATGACCACAACGTAGGTAGTCCCAATGCGCCCAGCTGATGCAGAGAGCGCTAACAAGAAGGATTCCCGTCCCATGCCCCCTCAGCCAGTACGAGGACCTCAGCGGGGGCGGCGCGGGCAAAGCGCGCCACAGAAGCCCCCACAGAAGCGATGCAGAAACGAACAGCAGAACCGTAGCACGCCGCCCAATGATCGTCATGAATAACCTTGTTTGCCCCGTAACCATCTTCCGACAAACGCATCAGAAGCGGACAGACCAAAGCCCCCCAGACACCGTGCTATGCAAATAGAAAAAAACAGCAATAAAAGGACTAAACGCCCTTACGTCCCATATGCAGAGTCCCCCCCCTCACACCGGAGAACAATAAAACGCCTCTAAGTATTTTGCGTGCCCTTCAAGAGGGATGGGTAGCAGAAACATTGGTATGATGCAAAGCCCTTACGCCTTGACCCGTGCCTTCTCCCCGTTGACCTGTTGGCCGTTGGTCCTCGCCGATGAGTCCTTGTTGCCGGACGAGGCGGTGGTTGTAGTCTCCTTCTGGAGAAGCTTGCGATACATCTGGCTCAGCTGGCTGCCCGTGGCGTCCTTCTTGGGCCAGTACTTGCTGCTGACGTGGTTCCTTTGAAATGGTTAGCCCGGCTGTTCGGCGACGGAATCAAGTGGGACTAGAATGACTTACCAGAGCTGATCTTCAGACCCCCCCTCCCTCACCTCTTTCCTGATGAAGTTGCCGATCTTGATAAGCTCGACCTTGTACACCTTCAGCCGCGCATTGGAGTCCGGCATCAGCGCTGGCTTGGCATTGCGCACGCGCTCGAGGTTCGACTGGATAGGTCTGAAGACCCGAGTAAGCCGATCGTCGTGTGCAGGCGGGGATGCGCCGTTGGGAATGCTGTCTGTGGAGCGATGAGACTGGTGCTTTGGCCGCTCGTTCGCCTTGCGCTGCTTGTGCTTGTCATCCGCCTCGGTGGGCTTGCGGCGCACATCCGGGGTACCATTGCGCTCGTCCTGGGGCGAGCGGCGGTCAGCACTTCGGCGATGCTCACTCTGGCTCTGGGCACGGTTGCGCGACTTTTCTGACGCGCGCTCCCGGGTAACCTTGCGGACATTGCTGGACACGCTGCCGGGAGCTGGGCTCTGAGACACGCTTCCCGACTTGTCGGGGCCCCGCTGGCTCATGGCGTACTTCTTGTTGTTGCGGTGATGATTCTCGATTGCCCGCTTGGCAGCAATGTTGGTGCCGTTGCTGGTCTTGTCCTTGAGGACGCTCAGCAGGTAGTTGGCTCGGCGGACCAAGTGAACAGCGCCCGGTGACTTTGCGTTCTTGTCTTCAGCTTTGCTCCGCTCTTCCTTCTTGTCAACTCGATGCTCTTCCAGAAAGAACTTGTCAGTCATGCCGAGCTCTGGGTCGTCCCGAATGGCAGGCCATGCGCCAAAACCGTGCCTGGCGAGACCAACACATAGCATGCCGTCCTCGCGGGCTCCCCACTCACAGGTATAGTGCGCAGCTTTTGATGCTTCGGGAACGCGGAAGTTTGACCAGTCGCCAGCAGCTGATGTGGCATCCTGGAGCATGCGCATTTCGACGGGTCGTTCCAGAAGGGTTTCGGCATTCAAGCGCTTTACGCCCTTGTAATCGAAGAGAATGGCCTTTTTGTCCTTCTTGGTTAAAGACTTGCTTGCCTCTCGTACCATCGCATCGACCTTATCCTGGTCCTCCTTCAAGAGCCTCCGTGCCGTATCAAGCACATCGTCAAGCGTTGCTTTCAGGATGTCCGGATCACGGCCAACCAACCTCGCATCCCGGATCATCTCCTCACCACGCGTCTCAAGTGAGCCATATCGTTCATGTGCTTTGATGAGGTTGCGGATCTCCTTCTCGTTCAGCGGCCGTTTGGGATCGTTGTCTGTGGAGTCCTCGTCGTCATCGTTGGCAATCGCTTCGGCTGCAGCCTCTCGAGCCCGCTTCTTCGCAGCCCGCTGCTCCCGATCATCCGGCGCTCCCTTGCGCTTTCGAGGTTGGTTCTGCTCGATAACAGATGCAAGATACTTCTCATCTTCCTTCTTCTTCTCTTCAGCTTTAATTGCATCAAGTTGATCCTTTGGAATGATATCGTCCCAGTCGAGATCAATCTTGACGTCGGTATATTCGAAACTCTTGAGAAAGTCTTCGCCACCGTCAGCAGTAAGGCCTTCAGGCTGTTCGGTCTTGTGCTCCTCGGCGCTTTCAAGCACCGCATCGATGTCGAGCTCCTCTAGCTTCTTCTGGTTACCAGATTGTTCGAACATCTTCTGGCCGCGACGCTTTAGAATTTGCGAGATGTCATCACTGTTGGTAGGTTCGGCAACGCCATGGCCAGCACGGGCAATCTTCTCTGAGAACTCCTTCGCATCCTTGTCCGTGACACCACGCTGAATGGTGATGAACTCTAGTATGAGCTTGTTTCGGGCGCGCTCAAGCACTTCTTCTTCTACGGTGTCTTTCGAGACGAGCCGGTAAATTGTTACCGGGTTCTTCTGACCGATACGGTGAGCGCGAGCCATGGCTTGCAGATCGGCTTGAGGATTCCAGTCGGAGTCGAAGATGATGACAGTGTCTGCGGTCATGAGATTGATACCAAGACCACCAGCCCGAGTGGAGAGGAGGAAGCAGAAATCATTACTGTCGGGAGCGTTGAAGTGATCGATAGCCATGCGACGGGGGCCAGCGGCAACTGTGCCGTCCAGCCGCTGGAACTGATAACCGCGGTAGTGGAGGTAGTCTCCCAGAATATCCAGCATCTTCACCATCTGGCTGAAAATGAGCACGCGATGGTTGTCCTTCCTCAGCTTCGTAAGAAGTCGATCGAGTAGCATCATCTTGCCGCTGCTCGTGATCAACGCTTTCAGTATGTCTTCCCGACGCTCGCTGCCGGCCAGTATTCGCCCCTCGGCGTTCGGAAACATGAATGGATGATTGGAAGCTTTCTTCAGTTCCATCATGATGTTCAAAAGTGACTGCTTATGACCTTTTGCTCCCGCGTTTAGCGCGGCATAATTCCTGGTGAGGATATTCTTGTAGTACTCCAGCTGTACATCAGACAGTTCGACTCGGATAATCTTCTCAGTCTTAGGCGGCAGATCATTTTCCACTTTCTGCTTCGTTCGACGGATCATGTAGGGCTGGATCGCTTTCGTGAGCTCGTCGAGCTTCAGACCGGCATTCTCCGATTGTAGGTCGATATTCTCGTCTAATGTCACCTTTCCTGGCATCAGGAAATCCATGAGAGCTGACAGTTCGCCAAGGGTGTTCTGTATTGGAGTGCCAGTAATGAGCAACCTGCTCGGAGCGCCAAACTCCATCAGCTTAGCGTAGAGCTGTGACTCGCGGTTCTTCAGACGATGCGCCTCGTCCACAGCCATGAATTGCCACTTGATCTGCGAGAGGAAGGCCGAGTCTTGCAGTATGAACTCGTAGGTCGTGAGGAGAGCGTTGAACTTAACCCTCTTAACGTTGCCGTCAACGAGCATCTCATGCTCTCTGATAATCTTCCGCGCGGTCTCGTTGCCGTTGTATACAACGTAATTGAGATCAGGCGTCCAGTTGTTGAAGGTATCAGCCCACGCCGGCATTGTCGATAGAGGAACTATGACGATGAAAGGTCCTTGTTGGCCTCTCTCATGACGAAGCCAATTCATAAAGGAGACGGTCTGGACGGTCTTGCCAAGACCCATTTCATCTGCGAGAATGACATTATCTCCCTTGCACCAATGGTATGCCAGGAAGTTGACACCGCGGACCTGAAATTCCCGGAGCTGACCATGTTTGATGTATGAAGGCTGTTCGGCGATCTTCTGATATGGACGACGTGTGTTGGGATTCGACTCGGCTTTGTTGGATACCGGCAGCTTGGAAGACCTGTCTAGGTATCTATCAATTTCGGTCTGCGCAAGTTCGCTCACGAGAGCTGCGTCTTCCCAGGTGCTCGAGTCGTAATTGAGGCCCTTCCCTGTTCCGTGTCAGTGCCCTGCGGCCAACAAGGATGACGGTGACCCACATTTGACGAAGTACTCAGTGCCATCATCACCCTCCCGCGTCCCGATAATACGTTCCACTTGTTGATGCTCAAGCAGGGCATCGGCTTCTCGTTCGCGGTCCAGAGCCCACTTCTCCCGCTCCTCCGGCGGTACGTCAGGATCCGTTGTTATGTAAATCTCTTCCGCGACTACTTTGCGGAAGTAGTTTTCAAGGCGCCGAAAGCCGCGGTAGGAGGTTAAGTTTGCCCATTCATCCCAGGTGGCATGGTAATGTGCTTTGCCTTGCCATTTGATCTAGGGAAAGGCATTAGCAGGTAGCCGGCTTGCATTGACGGTAAGAACAACATACAAAGTACTCGAAGTCGTTCTTTTCAGTATCTGGGCCTGGACCTTGCCTGTCGTTAGCAGCGGAGCAGGAGACGAGTTGATTAAACACACTTATGTCGTCTTTTAGACGATGAGCCAGGACTACATCTATGGCTGGTGCATCACTATCCGCACCAGCGGCCCAATAGTTAGGTGTCATGAGCTCTGACTCTTCCTCGCTGAAAGAGTCCTTGTCATCCTCGTTGTAGTTTGTAACTTTCGCAGCCTGTCGCGTGGAGAATCGAACTTCGTTACGGGAAGGGGGTGCCTTGCCAGCTGCAACCAGCAATTGCCGTCGCCGTTGTTTCTTGGTCAGAGCGTTACGGCGGGCGCCAACGTAGACATCGGACTCGGACCCCGACCCAGTACTTGACAGTTCCGAAGGTGTAGGCTGCTTCGACACTGTGCACACTTCTGTAAGCGTGGAAGACAATAAGGGTCGATATGCAGCATACCTTTCGATGGGGCGGTTGACCTCCGCTTCTTGCGGGCCCGCACGCCTACAGCATCAGAGCCAGAATCGTCGTTCTCGGAACTGCTGTCTACCTAGTCTCATTGTAAGACTTGGTGGCAACATGACAAGTTTTCTCTCTTACCACACGACGGTTTGGTCGAGCACGGCCCTGTTGGAGCTGATCAGCCGTGTGCTTTTGTACGGAATGTAAGGCGAACGTACACTTCTTCGCAGGCCGTACAGTTCCGGGTTGTTCATCATGTAATCATCGTCC
This sequence comes from Coniosporium apollinis CBS 100218, assembly GCF_000281105.1. Classification (NCBI taxonomy): domain Eukaryota; kingdom Fungi; phylum Ascomycota; class Dothideomycetes; genus Coniosporium; species Coniosporium apollinis. The sequence continues at coordinate 263,998 of NW_006913296.1, forward strand.
TCTGCGCTCGCCGGGCGCTTGAGCGACCGCCGGGGTTCTTCCTCCGACGAGCTCTCGGCCTCCTGGGCATTGGACTCGGCCGGCGGAGCGGTTTCGAACTCGTAATCAGCATCCGCTTCACCTTCGGCATCCTCATCCTGGGATGATTCCGAAGTGGCCATGTCCGCAACATTGTCGTCTTGTACAGCCCCCTGGCTGTCCAGTCCAGAGGATGGTGGTTCGACAGCAGCATCCTTGGCTTCCGACAATTCGCTTCCGCTGCGGCCAGGCAGCTCGTCCGCATTGGTCACGTTGTGAGCAAGAGGAGATAGGTGTCCGTTCTGGAGGTAGTTCGAAGGGTTCGAACGGGGAAGGGAGGGCGTGAGGATGGACCCGGCTACGAGAGGCAGAAGTCAGTATGGTTCCGGCCAGTGCGGCAGTCGCGCAGCCTCAGAGCAAGTGCAGAGTGATCAGTGAGATTACGCGACCCAGAATCATCAAAAAGCGACTCAAACGAATGCGACAATTCAGAGTAAACATGGTCCGACCGTGGAATCATGGTCTGGATGACTTGGAGGTAGAGGAGATGAACGGGCGATGTGACGGTCAATGGCCGAGGAAGCGGCTCTGAGCGGTATCAGAGCATCGAGGAGGACATGGCGATACTGTAATATCCACTGTTCTCGCGTATATAATTACAGCCGACCTTCGGGTGCGGTATAGGATGGTGGTCGATGGACTTTGGCGGAGCGGGAAGAGGGAGCGCGGCAGAGACGTTTCCCGCCGTGACGACAGGAATACGGATACAAAGGCAGAGGGTACTCACAGGCCATGGCTCATGTGCCCTCGAGCGAGTGTATTTTGTGTTTGTCCGTGGTGGGTGGTGAGAGGGTGGCCGTGGAGGTGGTGGTGGATGTGTGGCCGGGCGAGTAGTTGGAGATCAGTGCAGGCTGTTTAGAACGCCCAAATGGAAGCCCGAGCCCTCCTCTTCTGCGCTAAGCCTCGTTCAGCTAGCCAATCGCCGTCCTGCGAAAGCCGATCGTCACTCGCCCGCACCTTTGTGAATGCCACGCAGAAATATTGAGCCCGCTATCGACGTTACTGTGGGTTGACTTGCCGAGTTTGATTCTATGAACCAGAAGCCTAACAGAGGGCAACAGTGACCAGAAGGAAGACTTTTGCGCAAGAACAGCGGAAGAGGCGAGCAATTTACAAGCCCAAGACCTGCTGTTATATCAATACAACTCCCTCTTTAGTATTGTCGCTATTGAGGAGTGTTCACCATGGCGGACAGGTTGACTCGGTGAGTACCGCAACAGCTCTCCTTCGCCCAGCAAGTTTCTAACTGCTCTACAACAGTATTGCTATCGTCAATAGCGACAAGGTGCGCAGCCAATTTGCCCCGCCAGCCCCACCACGGAGAAAACTTTTGGCTTGAAGGGGCTGACATGAAGCTGCCCGGCACAGTGCAAGCCCAAGGTCAGTTCAAGTCACTCGTGTATGCTATACCACTTCTGACCCTCCGCAGAAATGCAGACAGGAATGCAAAAAGTCCTGCCCGGTGGTCCGTACCGGCAAGCTCTGCATCGAGGTCACCCCCGAGTCCAAAATCGCCTTCATATCCGAACGACTATGCATCGGGTGCGGCATCTGCCCCAAGAAGTGCCCCTTCGACGCCATCAACATCATCAATCTGCCGACCAACCTCGAGACTCAGGTGACGCACCGCTACTCCGCGAACAGCTTCAAGCTCCACAGGCTGCCCATGCCACGACCTGGACAAGTCTTGGGACTGGTGGGCACAAACGGTATTGGCAAGAGCACGGCGCTGAAGGTACTGAGCGGCAAGCTCAAGCCGAATTTGGGGAGATATGACAACCCACCTGACTGGGAGGAGATCCTCCGGTACTTCCGCGGCTCTGAGCTCCAGAGTGGGTAATGTCGCAAGACTTGTTATGGTACATGTGTTGATGATAGAGGACAGATTACTTTACCAAGGTTCTCGAAGACAACCTCAAAGCCATCATCAAGCCACAATACGTCGATCAAATTCCTAAAGCTGTCAAGGGGACAGATAAAACGGTCGGCGCCCTTATGAAAGGTCGCTCGCAGATGGACAACATGGACGAGATTCTGGACGTCCTTGGTATGAACGTTCTACGATACGACGAGCAGCACTCGGCTAACGTGACGCAGAGCTGCGACAAGTCCTCGACCGCGACATCAACCTTCTCTCCGGTGGAGAGCTGCAGCGCTTCGCTATCGGCACTACCTGTGTGCAGAAGGCTGATGTCTATATGTTCGACGAACCGTCCTCATTCCTCGATGTCAAGCAGCGATTGAGCGCCGGCAAGATGATCCGAAGCCTGCTTCGACCTGACGACTATGTCATCGTTGTCGAACACGACTTGTCAGTCTTGGACTACTTATCCGACTTCATCTGCGTGCTCTACGGCAAGCCGGCAGTATACGGCGTGGTGACGCTGCCAGCCTCGGTGCGCGAGGGTATCAACATCTTCCTAGACGGCAACATCCCCACGGAGAACCTTCGCTTCCGAGAGGAGTCCCTCCAATTCCGCATCGGAGAGGCCGGTGAAGAGTTCCTGGTCGACAGGTCACGTGGCTACAGCTACCCGAAAATGACCAAAACGCTCGGCGGCTTCCACCTGACCGTTGAAGGCGGAACATTCACGGACTCGGAGATTATCGTCATGATGGGCGAGAACGGGACCGGCAAGACGACGTTCTGCAAGATGCTTGCGGGCGCCGAGAAGCCTGACGGAACGAAGAAGGTGCCTCAGATGAACATCAGCATGAAGCCGCAGAAGATTACGCCCAAGTTCCAGGGCACGGTGAGGCAGCTGTTCTTCAAGAAGATCAAGGCTTCGTTCCTCAGCCCGCAGTTCCAGACGGATGTCTACAAGCCGCTGAAAATGGATGATTTCATCGACCAGGAGGTCCAGAATCTGTCTGGTGGTGAATTGCAGCGTGTCGCCATCGTCTTGGCGTTGGGTATCCCGGCGGACATCTATCTGATCGATGAGCCTAGCGCGTGAGTCATACAGCGAGTCAGAAGCCGACCAAACGTTAACATGTGCTTAGGTACCTCGACTCCGAACAGCGTATCGTAGCTGCCCGCGTCATCAAGCGATTTATCATGCACTCCAAGAAGACCGCCTTCGTCGTCGAGCACGACTTCATCATGGCCACCTACCTGGCCGACCGCGTCATCGTCTTCGACGGCCAGCCGTCCATCAAGTCACGCGCGAACGCACCTGAAAGCCTCCTGACAGGCTGCAACAAGTTCCTCAAGAGCCTCGACGTCACGTTCCGCAGGGACCCGAACTCGTTCCGGCCGCGCATCAACAAGTACCAGTCACAGCTGGACCAGGAGCAGAAGTTGAACGGCAACTACGTAAGTGAATCGCATCCAGTTTTCTAGCACCAGTACTTACATACTGTAGTTCTTCCTGGAAGAAGAGGCTTGAAGGGCGTCCCAAAGAGGAACATCCCACCGTATCGCAAGACTCCATTGGGTAAAGGCGTTTTAGGGTCATTGGGTAGCGGCAGGAGAAAGAGCATCAAGCGGCGCAAGGTTGGCCTTCCGGATGAGGAGGCCTCTGACGAAGATGACGACGAGGACGACATTCACCGGCGACAGCGGTGTACCTCCTGTTCACAGTTCCCTTGCTTCCTGCGCACACGTGGCGAGGCGGTAACGCAGCTGAACGGGTCAAGTTAGGTGACTGCTGTCTAGAAACCATGTAGCAAAGTTCGAACATACGTGGGGGTTTAGCTAGAGGCGGTCTGAGAAACGGGCTATGGAAAGTCGGGCATGGAACGAGTAGTAGTCAAACCCGTAGCACAATCAGGAGAGAAATTTAAAAGAAGGAACAAGAAACGAGCCTCTGCACTGCTGCCAGGCCAATCCCTAAATGTGTGATAAGTCGTGCAAACCCGCAACAACATACCGCAACCCGTTCCATCCCATTCTACACGGGCAGCCTCCACTCAATCCTCCTCGATCTCTCCCTCCTCGCTGCCGGACCGGAGGCCCCGGTCCTCCTCCTTCGGCGGCTCAGTCTTGATAATCGGTGTCCTGGATCTATGACGGCGCGGGGAGAAGGTACGCTCACGAGACGCGACATCCCTCCTAGTCCTCTTGACATCTCTCCTGCTGCCCGGGCTGTTTTCACCCTCGCTATCCCTGCGCCTCCTCATGCTGCCCGCCCTGCTGTCGCCGTAGTCGAGCTCGCTGCCCTTGTCGCGCGGGTCGGCACGGCTAATATAGGTCCGCTCGCGCTCGGCCTCGCGCTCGCGCCGCTCGCGGTCATAGTGGCTGAGACTGACCTGCCTACTTCCTCTGTCGTACCTGTCGCGCTCGTCTCGCTCGTACCGAGACGGCGGCGGGGGCGAGAGCCCCGTCGTGCCGGATTTGCGATACTGGCGCTCGCGGTCTGCCTGTGCCTTCTTGCGGTCCGCTTCGTACGCATCCGGCTCCGGGGTTCGCGTGTGGGGGCGGCGAGCCGCGTGGCCGTTGCGGAAGTCCCTGTCTCTGTCTCTATCGCGCTCCCGGTCCCGGTCTCGCTCTCTGTCCCGCTGCTCGCGTCTGCTGCGTTCCTTCTCGAGATCTTCCTCCTTTTCCTTGAGGCGGCGCATGTGTTTGTCAAACGCCGCGTGGCGCGCCTCGTCCGAGTCGAGCGCACGGAATTCCTCAAACTTCTCGATGCGGGCACGTACCTGCTCCCATGTGTCTCCGACCAGGACTGGCGGCTCGAGATGCTTGATCTTCGAGCGCAGCGCGTCGGTTGCGCGGCGCTGGTGCCGCTCGGCGTGATGCTTGTCTTCCTCGTTGCGGCGGAGGACCTTTTCGCGCAGCCGCTCGTAGATTAGTGAGAGCGAGTCGCGATCGAGGGATGCTGTACGGCGATCAGTGTGCATCACAGAGAGAAACTCTTCGAAGGTGGTCTTCTGTGTAAGCTCATAGCGCTTGTCCTGTGAGTTTGTCAGCCTTCTGGTATTTCCGACACCAGCGGCGGATTGCTCTCACATCCAACACATCCAGTACGTCGTTCCTCATTGCGCGCAGCGCCCGCTCTTCCTCCTCAACCATGTCCCAGAACAGATCCAGTGGCGTAGAGCCGGACTGACCCAGCATAGCAACATACCGAGGGTCGTCCTCAATCAGCGGCTCAATCTGCATCCATTTTGTGCCAGCCTTAATTTTGCCGGCAGCTTTGAGGTCTTTCAGGAGGTTAAGAAATCCATCACGGTTCTGACGTTCTCGCCTGGCCTTGAGGTTCTTCTCCTTCTGGCGGGCATCGTTGAAGCTACGCTCAAGCGACTTGATATGGTTCTCAAAAGCTTTTAGAATGTCTAGCTTGGTCAAAGACTGGAACTTTTCGTCACCTTGGAAGGCTTCGCTCGCTTTGATCATGCCCTGCGCTTCGGACCACCGCGTGTAAGGCTCCAAGTCAAGAGCACTCAGCAGAGTTGTGAGCTGGTCCAGAGCCTGCGTGCGGTTCGCAGTGTCTCGCTCCTTGTGTGCTTTCTTCAGCTCGATGATGTACTCCTCAAACAGCTGGCGCCTCTCATCGTCGCTCCTGGCCGACCGGTAGATAGTCTCTCTCTCGATGATAGGCTGCGCGGTCTTCCACCGAGTGTAGTGCTTGATCTCTGGATGACTTCTTAGCATCGAAGTAAAGTCGGCGCGGACTTTGGCGAGCCTTTCCTTCTCCTTGTCCTTTTCCTGCAATCGAACCTCTTGGACGTATTTCTCGAACGCAGTCTTGCGGTCCTTAGGGTCTTTCAGCGCTCGGTACTGCGGGTCCTTGATCGTCGCGCGCATTGTCTGCTCCCAGGTCCAGTCTGGCTGAACATTGCATCGCCTCAGCAACTTCATGAATGCGGATTCGGCTTCTTCGTAAGTCGAAAAGTCTGGTTCGTTCTGGGAGGGCAAAGCAGCACTGCGCATGGAATCCATCGGCGCATAACCTCCCTGCCTGTCTTGCCTGTCTTGTCTGTCCTGCCTGTCATCTCTGTCCCGCCTGTCCTGCCTATCCTGGAATGGACGATCTGGCAAACTGTGGTCATCGCGATCCCTGCGTTGTGAGAATTCGGGGAAGTTCGACGTGCTTCCTGCGACAAATGTTTGAGGTCTGACCCTGAATTAGCGCGCGTTGAGATGCTAAGGATCGGGAGAGAAGGCTCACGGTGCCGCAGGACGCGGTGGAGGCTGCGTTTGCGCAAGCGCGTTCTTGTAAACTTCTGGCATCTCCCACGAGCTCTGCTTCGTCTCCGTGTTGTACCAGTATTTCCGCCCGCCCTCCGCCGTGTACTCTTTCCACGGCTGATTGGCAAGAGCGCGCTGTTCGAGGTGGTCAGTACGGCGCCCTTCATGTTTCGTGGTCGGAATCTTACCTCCGCCGGCGTCATGAGCTCTTCTGGCTTTGTCCATTGCGTAGCCTTCGTCTGCGTGTTGTAGTAGTAAACACGGCCGTCTGTATGGCGGGCCTCCTGCCACTGGCCGGGAGCCGGAGCAATTCCGTTCATTGCAACAACGGTGTGCGTCGATCCACGGTGTAGCGGCGATGTTCAATGGGTGTCGAGGGCTCAAAGATGGCGTCGAGGTGAGCTGAAGCCAGATCGCGTATGCCGTGGTGAAGAAACGGGCTCAAATTGGAAATCTGATACCCCGGTTCGGTAAAACCGCGGCGGATGCTTGACAGCTATGTCACGTGCTTGTTCGAATAACCATTCGATAGGGCAGGCGTGTTGTAACTAGCATTTTGCTTCAGTCCCCGCAAGCTGTACAAGAAGATCCAGAGTTGAGGATGCTATTGGTAGCAGCACACTTAGGTCGGACAGTCACGCTCTCAGTCTGGCATTCAGCGCTGCACATTCTTCTATCATCAGCGAGATTTGAAGTTTACCCCTTGATATCAACTGGTTAAACTAGACAGCAGCATTGTTTCAACTTTGGTCATCAGAGTCTTCCTCGACAAGAAGTATTTCGACGCCGTCGGCGCACTATAATGCAGTCGAGTAATTCCCCAAAACAGTTGAGCGCTGAATTCAGCGAGCAGTCGATTGTGGAGGCCATCGTGCCTTCAGATCCGTCTATTGACCTCAAATCTGCACTGGACTCATGGGATGGATCAGCGTCTGACCGTCTCCCGACGTTCCTACCTACCATCCAGCAAAGGCAGTTCCTGTTCTTCGGTATGTCACGTCTGCAGGTCTATATCACCGAAGCAGCCGTCTTACTCATTCATAGGCATATAGATGAGCATGTCCAAGTATATGCTGTGTTGAGGGCTCCTTGCGTTGAGCAAGGCGTCTTGGGCTCTTATCTCTCTCGATTGTCTATCACTCTACAAGCATATGCTTCAGGCAATGTAGTTCCAGTACAGGCGGAGACGGGCGAAAGTCGACCTGCGCAAGCTCATCAGAGCAAAGAGCTCCTATGCGCGGAGAAGATTGAAGATGTGACCAATCCGCTCTTCATTACCCAGTGCTCTTCAGAAGGGAAGTCCACATACGTCGTCTGGAGGGCTAGCGTTCATGTCGGTGAGTTCTGGTGTTGGGTTGGTAGCACAAAAATCGTACTGAAAAACGTCGAAAGGGCGCCCGCAAGCGAAGCTACAGAAGCCAGTAATATATTTTGCAATCACGGCTACACTACGACCAGACGAAGCCGAAGTAAATGCGGCTCAAGACGACTATCTCCCCAGCCACACTCCGATGCCAATCAACCTGCTCCAGGCATTTGCGAGTGATCCTGAGCTTAGGGATGTCCGGCCACACTTGTCTGCTTCCAGAGTTACCAAGGTTATTCCAGTCGGCCATGGCACAAGCACATCAGTGCGCACTCTCCAGGCCAGTCCGCGGCGGCAGTTCAGAATCTTTCCAGCCATCTATTGGAGGATCCGCTACTCGAGACTGCACTCGGGAGCTAGGGAGGTCACGGTTCTTGCATCTCTAGACCTAGAGGTCACATCATACGCAGACTGCGATGTCTCAATCGATGATGTCCGCCTTACGCTCCACCATGGGGAGGTCGTGCCTCATGGTGGCAGCTGGGGCTCAAGATTACCTGGACGATGTCGAGCTGGCGACCTACTAAGTAGAGTATATAAGCTCCGACCGGCTATGGACTACGGAAGTTCGTCTCGAAGTGCTCCGACGGCTTATACACTTGAGCTGGGCGTTAAGGCAACAGCGTTTGTATCAGACGGGTGTCGCCCAACTCTCGAGGTAAACTGGAGTACGAGCGTGGACACCGCCCTCTTCCGGCCGGAGCCCACCAAAACGGGTTCGCTGCGTGATGGTACTCGAAGCCAAGATGCAGTTGCTGAAAATCGTGGGCACGCACCAGCAGACAGAGCTCAGCCACCATTGTCAGCTACAAACGATCCGCCCAGCTTCGACCTGACATTTACAATATCGGGACCGGATCAGGTCTACGTCGGCGAGATCTTCCAGTGGAACCTCTTGGTTGTGAACCGGTCAGACAAAGCTCGAAGCCTAGCGATGCTGGTGGTTCCGAAGCGGAGAAGAGCAGATGTCAAGCAGCACCAGTCGAGGGTTTCCTCATCGTCTGTGGGAGTAGCTAAAGAGAGCCAAGAGGAAGTCCTTGCGGAAGCTGTGTTGGACGACAACTTGGTGTATGTCACGCAAAAGAGCGGATTCTCGGAACCGGCAGAGCTTGTGAGCCTGAGCCCTGACATACGGATTGGGTAAGTCACCCCTCAAAGTCATATTGGTGCATCTGGCTAACGGTCCATGGAGCCCACTTGCATCAGGCGCGTGTTACACAACGGACATGAAGTTCCTCGCTCTCGCTGCTGGCGTCCTGCACGTCGACAGCCTGCGTGTGATTGATCTCGCAACAAAGGAGACAACAGACATTCGGGACTTGCCAGATATCGTAGCGACAGAGCGGGATGTTGCCATATGAAGCTACGTGCGGCTTAGCTGATACATCTCACTTATTCGTATGGTTCATGCCTGTGATTTAGATGACGCTTGGTGGTTGAGTATCGCAGAAGAGAATGCCTTCGTCGATCAGTTTTGAGGCCTGTCCAGACGGTTAGGATAGGGACAAAGGATAGGGATATTATTTTGGGTCCCTTGAAGCCCAACAAACCTTCGAGTGCGTTGTGAACAAGATAGCCCGGGACAGATGCCAGGCCACTGTATTTCTCTTGCGGATGGTTTCCAAGGTTCACGTGTCTGCCCAGGTGATCAGGGCGACCGTCGCCGATCTTGATGTGCGATGTGCGACTGTGCTCCTGCGGCAAGCCTAGACTAGCCCACCGTCTCCGCTCCGTCTTCCCAAGGCGACCCTTTACTCCTCTCGCAGTTGTAGAGCAGTAATACCTTACCTATCTTTATCCTCGGCTGCTCAGAACCGCTGGCGGCCTCTAAACTGCTCGGAACTCCTCTTCGCTGGAAGCCTCTTCGCGACGAACTGAGGCCTGTGCACGACCGTTGAACCCTTCGTTATCGTCTATCGTCATTACCTCACTTGCACTCGCAGCTATGATCACCTCCGTAGAGGGTCAACGCAGGAGACTCCTACGAGCGTTGAACAGTCGATACATTTACGGCCAGATTGTATGTACTCGAGAGATACTTCACTTCACTGGTAGCCGAGATGAGCGCGTGATAGATGGACGATACGTCGCTAACACTGAGCTCCGAACAGCCTCTCCTACACGCCATCATCTTCCTCCTCGAGATGGCCGCCGTATCGATCCTCACGCGCAAATTCAACTCCTACTATGCCAGCAGACCAGGTATGAGATGCTACAACGATTCGTCCGTGGATCACGGCTAACATCCTACCGCCAGTGCTCACGACGATGATCACCAATGCCGTACGTCCTCCCTGCTGCAGCTGCTCCGTTCTCCCACCTCCATCTCGCGATTGCAGTGACCCTCAACTCACAAGTGCCCGACAGGTCCTCGGAGGCATAGCAGACACCGTCGCGCAGTCCATCACCGCCATACGCCAAGTCGCCGTTCGCAAGCCCGGCGGAGCGAGCAAAGACGACTTCCTCGCGATCGAGATCAGCGCGCTTGACAGGAAGAACCCATGGCCTCCGGGGGAGATCATCCCAGACTCCAAGAACCTTCCTCCGCCCTTCGACTTCGAGCGGCTGGTCCGATTCATGTCTTACGGCTTTATGATGGCGCCGGTCCAGCACAAATGGTTCGGCTTCTTGGCCAAGACGTTCCCGGTTACCAAGCTTGCGGGTACTCTGCCGGCCCTTAAGAGAGTCGCCTTCGATCAGTTCCTGTTTGCGCCAATCGGTACGCAGCACACCTCCGAGCCGCGTGGGGCGTCAATGCGCTGGGTACTGACATTGACCAGGTCTTGCGTGCTTCTTCACCTTCATGACTGTTGCCGAGGGCGGCGGGAAGCGTGCCGTCCAACGCAAGTTCCAGGACGTGTATGTGCCTGCGTTGAAGGCGAACTACCTGGTGTGGCCGGCTGTGCAGATCCTCAACTTCAGGGTGATGCCCATCCAGTTTCAGATTGTATGTTCACCGTTTGCTTCTTTCGCTACTGTGACTGACCGCTTGCTGCAGCCCTTCGTCTCGACTGTCGGTATAGCATGGACCGCTTACCTGTCGCTCACCAACTCTTCGGAGGAATCGTAGTCATGATACGATACGTCTCCATAGTAGCTTTCTCTCCCGTTTCTCGAACGTAGATCGGAGCCCGGCTTATGGTATGTTTGTGTAAGGAGGCCGGCGCACTTGCAGGTTCCGTTCTCTTCGGATGATGCATTGTATCGGCGTTTTGGAGCCTTTTGGTCGTTTTTGGGAAACGCAATCTAGCAACATCTCGTACATAGGTATCTGACAGCCAACACAGCTTGACCTGAATGTATACCAACGACTCGGTCAATAACGTCGTGAAACCGCCATTGAAGCCGTTTGTACTATGTATTTGAGCACAATCATAGGTTCAGGAAAGACAGAGAGTGGAAAGGCATGAATGGAGAGGCATGCCCGGTTCCATTGGTCCAGGCTTTGTCCGGTGTTGTGCATTCGGGACGGGATGAGTGTTGGGTCAACGTGCGTGGTGGGGTGTCCGATGTCTGCCCCGCAGCATGATGAAACTGTCAACCCACCTGCCAGAGCTCTTAAAAGCAAGTTGAGATAGCCTGCTACAAAAACTCAAGCATCGGAAACAATTGCTGTCTCCCTGTAAATATACGTTTTTCCAACCATCGCCGCACCAAGTTAGCACCATGTCACTCAGCAACAAGCTCAGCATCGAAGACGTCGACCTCAAGGACAAGCGTGTCCTGATCCGGGTATGCCGTCTTCCCCTTCACTACCGTTTCGAGACTGATTTAAGGGAATTTTTCAGGTCGACTTCAACGTCCCGCTCGCCGACGGCAAAGTCACCAACCCGCAACGCATCGTCGGCGCCATCCCCACCATCAAATACGCCATCGACCATGGCGCCAAAGCCGTAGTGCTCATGTCCCACCTGGGCCGCCCCGACGGCAAGCGAAACCCCAAGTACAGCCTCAAGCCCGTCGTGCCGGTCCTCTCCGAGCAGCTGGGCAAAGACGTGACGTTCACGGACGACTGCGTGGGCAAAGAGGTCGAGGATACAGTCAACAAGGCGTCGGGCGGGCAGGTGATCCTGCTCGAGAACCTGCGCTTCCACGCCGAGGAGGAGGGCAGCAGCAAGGACGAGCAGGGGAAGAAGGTCAAGGCGGACAAGAAGGCGGTTGAGGAGTTCAGGAAGGGGTTGACGGCGCTGGGGGATGTGTATATCAGTAAGCCGAAAACCGTGATACCTCATGGGAGTGTAAAGGGAACAGTGCTGACACGCAACACCCCCAGACGACGCATTCGGCACGGCCCACCGCGCGCACAGCTCCATGGTCGGCGTCGACCTCCCCCAGAAAGCGGCCGGGTACCTCATGAAGAAAGAGCTCGACTACTTCGCGCAAGCGCTCGAGAACCCCAAGCGGCCCTTCCTCGCCATCCTGGGCGGCGCCAAAGTCTCCGACAAGATCCAGCTGATCGACAACCTGTTGGGCAAAGTGAACAGCCTGGTCATCTGCGGCGGCATGGCCTTCACCTTCAAGAAGACGCTCGAGGGCGTCGGCATCGGCAACAGCCTGTTCGACGAGGCGGGCGCCAAGACGGTCGGCGACCTCGTCGAGAAGGCCAAGAAGAACAACGTCAAGATCGTGCTGCCGAACGACTACGTCACGGCGGATAAGTTCGACAAGGACGCCAAGACGGGCTATGCGACGGATGAGGACGGCATTCCGGATGGCTGGATGGGACTCGATTGCGGGGAGAAGAGCATCAAGCTGTACAAGGAGGCTATTGACGAGGCGAACACGATTCTCTGGAACGGGCCGCCGGGCGTCTTCGAATTCGAGGCGTTCGCGAATGGCACCAAGCAGACTATGGACGCGGCGGTTGAGGCGGCGCAGAAGGGCAAGATTGTCATCATTGGAGGCGGTGATACGGCGACTGTCGCGGCGAAGTATGGCGTCGAGGATAAGCTGAGCCATGTCTCGACGGGCGGCGGTGCGTCGCTGGAGTTGCTCGAGGGCAAGGATCTGCCGGGTGTTTCGGCGCTGTCGAACAAGCAGTAGGCAGTGTCTGTGGAGCGGCGATTGCAAGAACTGACGGTGGGAAGGACGAAATCGAGCCTGTAAGCAGAGTGCTATAATCTATACTGTATAGCAAACCCGGAGTGCATTTCAATGACAAATCTGGGTACCACGTCGTAAATCGGACGCCTGTGCAATACGCCGTGTCCTCGCAATGAGAAGATCCAGCTTTCCCGGCTTACAGATAGGAGGGCATGCCTTGTGGACCATGATGGCGCTTCCGTCTCCTATTTTCTTGGACGATGAAACCGGGCTCCAGGGTCCTAGCGCTGTGTACCCACCACATGCATCCCCTACTGTCTCGTACTCCGTATCGCCGCCCATAGGGTCCCTTTCGCATGCCCACATCATCCTCGCTTCGCACTATCAGCTTTCCTCAGCTCCTCCCTATGCGGCGAGACCCTCGTTAGCCAGCCGTTGTTTGCAATAACGGCCAGGACATGGGGCCTTACCTTAGCTGCGCCGAAAAATCCCCATTCGTATCATCGTCGTCCCAGCTCTCTTCCCACAAGTGTGTGTTTCCACCCGGTATCTCCGTGTCTTCTTGTTGCCAGTCTGTTCCAGCGCACCCAAGATGTCAGCAAACAACCCCAACAGATTCGCTTCGGGACAGGAGAGGCGAGCCGGTGAGGGTGGGGGGTGGTGCTGGTGGTTCCTTTGTTCAGGAAGGGGAAGGGCGGAAGCGACAGGGGAGGTATATGTTACCTTCGGCGGGGAAGTCCTCGAACTCGTCGTCCTCTTCTAGCGTCGCCGCCGGCTTCTGTTGATCTTTGAGGGACGAGGACGTGTCTTTTGTGTCGCTCACGACCGCTTTCGTGGTGTCGGGGCCTGAGATCGGGGCGGTGTTGCCGGCGCCGGACATGTTGGAGCTGGAGGGAATGGGGTGTAGGGTCTCTTCTGAGGTTTAGGTAAGGGTGGGTCGGTGGTTCGTATGGGCGTTGCTAGATTCAGATGCTTTGATGCTTTTGTGCTTTGGTGCTTTGCTTCCACAAAGCATCACTGGCTGGGGGAGCTGTCGCCGGAGCTTCGGCCAAAAAGTTGACCCGGCGGCTGTTCAATGACGCGCGCGGCCGCGGGAGAGACAGCGCGGCCGCTGCAGACACTCCGTCAGCATTCGTAGAGCTTTAGACTCTTACTGCAATATAGAACCCAAGAGAACTTCAGTTGTCCTCTAGATGACCATGACTGCTGTTTTCTACTCAACTCTACGCCCTCCATTCTCAGTTTTTTACATCTACAGATAATACTGTACTACAGCACGCGACAACGAACTTAGGTTGTAGCTTACGGTTTGCACATGAGTTTCATGGTTCAGAAGGAGGAGATCATTGATTCAGTTCCATTGCTGTATGAGTCTGACTTCCATCTTTTGTACTGAGCCTCAGGATACACGAAAGAGCCTTGAACTACTACAGTAGTACCTATATCATTTGGGGAAGCGATTGCAAGTACAGTTCCACTCAGGGTCTGGTCTCCGATCTCTCGTACGCTCTGAAACTGCCTCTCACTACGAGTCACGATGTCACGGCTAGCAGGATGGATAGGCTCCAAGGCGAAGCCCCACGGCTCGAGCCAGTCTCTCAATGCGCTCGAGGAGCCCTCGCAGATCGAGCATGCCATGCGCGGTATCTATACCAGGAATCAGCCATTTCCGCAAGCGGGGCTGTTGCTGATTCGTCACAGCTGCAACGCACATCATGAACGACGACGTCGAGACCGCCGAAGCCGAGCTCAGCAAAGGCAGCTCGCCCGTACACAAGCTCTGCCAAGGCGTGGTAATCTTCATGCGCGCGACCCTCGGGTTCGAACAAGACGTGATGCGGGAAGCTTCTGAGCGACTCGCTGATGCGGAGGCCGCGGCTTCGGATCATTACAAAAGGGCGCAGCGGCATCCGAATGCCTTCCATTCGGCGATATACCCGGCGGGATCGGAGTTCGCACTTTGTTTGGCGGAGGCGCAGCTCATGAGTGCGGTGGTAGCCGTGTTGAATGAGAGCTTGACGGAGAGCATAAAGGGGTTCTATAAGCTACGCAAGGCGTATCAGACACTGGATGCTTTGGCGGAGGCGGAGAAGAGATTCGTGCAGGGTCGGAGTAGCAGCAGTGTGAACAGCGCATCAAGAGCTTCGACGGAGTCACTGGGTAGCTCGAGCGCAAGTCGAGCTTCACAAGCGTCTGCTGCTCCTCAAGCCGTCGCAACAAGCATAGTAGAGCCGCTGCGCGACGACGATGGAGACGAGTTCTTCGATGCTGACGAAACGCCTGACGGAGTAACCGAGATAACGACATATCTGGGCGAACTGGAGATCAACGGAAGGATCAAGCGTGCCGAGAAACCATCATCCTTTGAGCAAGCGGGTCCAAACGGCGAAGTCCCTCAACAGCAACCGTCCTTCCAGCGATCTAGTTCCATTGTACAGCAAGGTCCAGACATGGACCTTTTCGGTGACCATCCAGTTGACACGTTCATCCACTCAGGCTCCAACCTTTGTTTCGGCATCCTACAACTTATGATCTCTCTAATCCCACCCGCCTTCGCCATGCTCCTAAAAATCGTCGGTTTCCGAGGCGACCGCGAGCGCGGCATCCAGATGCTCTGGCAAGCGAGCCGCTTCAACAACATCAACGGTGCCATGGCCGGCCTCATCATCCTAGGCTATTACAACGGCATCGTCGGCTTCTGCGACATCCTGCCGCCGCGCGGACCGGGCGCGTACCCCCGCGAACGCTGCAGAGCGCTGCTAGCAGACATGCGCGAGCGGTATCCCCGGAGCCACCTGTGGCTGCTGGAGGAAGCCAGAGTAGTAGCCGGCGACCGGCAGCTCGAAAGAGCCGTAGAGATCCTAAACAAGTCGAGCGCGAGCCCGCTCAAGCAGGTCGAGGCCCTCACGTGGTTCGAGCGCAGCTTGGACAGCATGTACGCGCACAACTACGCCGATTGCTCAGCATCTTTCCAGAAATGCGTCACGCTTAACAACTGGAGCCACGGGCTGTATTACTACATCGCGGGCGCATGCCACGTGGAGTTATACCGGCTGCACAAGACGTCAGACCCGCGGCTGGCGAGGGAGCATGCGGCGAAGGCGGAAGAGCTACTCAGGCTCGTGCCGAAGCAGACGGGCAGGAAGAGATTCATGGCGCGCCAGCTACCCTTCGACGTGTTTGTGAACCGCAAGGTCCAGAAATGGGAGCACCGCGCCGCCGAATGGGGCGTCGAGTTCGTGGACGCGGTCGGCGTTTCCCCGATCGAGGAGATGATATACTTCTGGAACGGGTACAGACGCATGCGGCCGGAGCACTTGCAGGTCTCGCTGCAGCGACTCGCGTGGTCGACTGCAGGAGAGAATGGCAATTGGGAGCGCGAGGCGCTGGATGAGCATGCGGTGCTGGCGCTGTTGAGAGCGGCCACGCTGCGGAATCTCAAGCGGTTCGACGATGCGAAGGAAGTTCTGCAGACGGAGATCCTGAGCCATGAGTGGGTGGAGTTCAAGGGCCATCTGAGAGACAGTTGGACGGATCCGTGCGCGCACTATGAGATGGCGGCGAATCTGTGGAATGAGCAGGTGCAGGATGGGAATCTGCCGAGTGACATGCAGAAGCTGAAAGAGTGCTCCACGTGGTTGGAGAAGGTGGCGGGCTGGGAGAGTTATGATTTGGATGCACGGTGAGTGTCCCCTCCTGATCTTTTCCGCGCTGGTACGGAAGCCTTGTTGCTGACTTTCGGCAGCATCGGACTGAAGATTACGACAGCAAGGGATACGCTCAAAAGGTGCGATGTTGGCGCAACTGCATGACCGGACGTGTACGCTTGGAGTCACGAAGATCTGTCGGATAGATCATGTATAGAGACCCCCGTTCCAAATCTCCAGAGTTCGTTTTTGGCCCGTGTGCTGATGGCCTTGTCGGATTGTTCAGGGCAATAAGCTTAAGAGAGGGCTTACTCAAGCAACCATGAACCCAGCATAGATAGCACATAGCATGAACGTCCGGTCCACCCGGCCCATCGCGCCGTCCATGCTCCGCTGCCAAACTTTCACAGCATTATGAGCGTGGACGGGCTGTGAGGCAGCTCGATGGTCGTGCCGTGAAGTATTCTTCGCTAGTCGGGCGCGCCCGCGAGATTTCTGGCGTAAATATCTATGGAAACTGTACATCCTGACGTTGCTTCCTGTCGATACGTAGCTGCTACGTCCCAGACAGGTATGAGAGGTCCCTCCGAGCAGCAATACTATCATTAGCCAGTCTGGGACGCACATCCACTGGCCTGTCTTAGGGTCTTGATATTCGACCGTCTCGTAGAAGATGTCATGCTATGGATTTCTCCCATTCTAATCGTTTGCGGCCAGTGGACCGAATCAGAGCCATGGACTGCACTCGCGGATCTCTGACGACGCCCTTCAAGCAGGTGAGTATAGCCGGCTTTACTAGTTTCGAATGGAACTGGCGTGCTGCCTTGCCGCTTGATTCGAAGCCCCGTAACCTTGCAGGACTGTATAGGATGCGGTACTGCTTCTAGAAGATCCTTGTTGGAAAGCATCCCCCTTGGAGATCGGTTCTCGTCTTCGTTCGAAGCCCAAAGTATTCAAGACTGAGATATCAAGAGTGGAGATATGCTGTTCTTGCAAGCCGCCGAGCACGCGAATCGGTCAGCAATTTCCAGTCGAGCATAGGAGAGGATGTGTATTGGGGACCTAGACGACGACCAGCCAAGTCTGTGACGCGCCTCTTACAGAACACTGGACGCAAAGTGCAGATACTCGGGTTCTCGCCGTTCACCGCTGGAGTAAAAACTCCCTGTGGTGGTTATCGGCGAATGCTATATAGAGAATAGGACTGACGGTGAAGCACCCCTCTTGCAATTGATGAAAAACTCCAGCAAAAAGATTACCGCATCACCAGTTAGTGATGAGTATAGAGTACATCCAGTAGATGACTGGCCGTGTATTTTCGCTACAAGCTCACCTACTTCAAGGCTCACGCTCAGTTCAGGACTCCTGGAACACCAACACTGATGCGGTGTCGCAGCTGTAGCTGCTTCCAACCCTCATTCAAGATCCAACTATTGTGTGGACTTAGACAATCTCTTTATGGTCAGGCTGCGGAGGAGTGTCATGTAGCTGCCGGTCAGCCAGAGGGGGGTACTTTCACGTGTGCTCAATGCTCTACCGCCCATCCTGGCTGGGCTGGAGTCGTTACTGACGATCAACTAACTGTGCTTTGGAGTGAGGCTAATCAACTATGGAAGGATCTAAGATTAGTTGCCTGGATTACCTAGGTAGTTACTCTGCAACAAGGCAAGATTGAAAGCTGCCGTGCACGCTCACATTTGCTAACCTGAGATAGCTAGTTGCCAAGACAGTCCACAGAAGGAAGGTGCGCCATTGCACCCGCATCTCAACATCGTGAACACCCGAAGACGGCAGTAAGGAGTCATGACGTGTTGCTTTGCAGAGGCTCTGGGCAGAGCTTGTTCAAGGCTCTCCTGCGCGGGCTTCCCTGACAAAGATGGCTGATAGGCTCTGAGCCTGGTTGGTCCAACCACGGATAATTTCCCACCTGACAGCCCCCGGTAGATAATGTACTTGGATCGTCCCTGAGCTCGTGGTGTTCGCAAAGGTCCCTAAACGCCATTCACTAACAACGACGCAGGAATTCGGTCTAGAATTTCATCCTGTTGCACCTCCATGCAGGACACAGCACCTTAATCAAGGTGTTTTGGCAGCGATGATCGTTACAGATCGCTTCGTGAAACTGACACTTCAGCACGAGGCGCAAATGGCGCACATGGCGCAACGCACTTGCATCTGGGGTCGGCTCGTGCATCGTGAACGCAACGCTCCGATCTTCAGCGCCATGGATTCGTTCCTGGTGGAATCGCAAGTCTAAAGCTCCGACCCTCGTTCTTGGTGCCTGTTGCGACAGCTGTCACTGGTCCGGTCAGATGTCCTCCCTGCACCATGTTTATCCACCAGACGCTCGGCTCCTCAGCCGCCCATGCCAGAGTACGAGCAGCAGGGCAGCAATATGTGGCCGGGCCATCCTCTTGTATCACCAATTCTACGCGGCGGTGCAGCAGATGAGTGCGACGAGCCATCATGGGGAAGGCTGGGCGGTCGTGCTTCAAGACCTGGCTGTCGTCTCGTCCTTCTCGTAACCCCCAGCCTCCGTTTACGTTCGTTCGTTCATTCATTCATTCTGCACCGTTGGGCGCACCCCGTGCATCGCGCGGGTCCCGTTCCACTCTTTGACACCGTCCCTGTACCTCTCCCGCGGCACTACGATCCTTGGATCCCCGCGGTGCCGTGGTAGCCGTTACGCATAATGTCTGGTGCCCCGTGGGGTCCTAACGATACCTTCAAACTCAGAGCCAGAAAGAGCAGTCCTACAATGTCTTCCTTTACGCACCTGAACCTCGTACCGGAGAACTTTCCGCGGCTGGACCCAGAACCCGGAGAAGCTCCGTACGGGAATGGCGTAGGTATGTCTTATTCACCATCCGTAAGCTCCAGAGGGGCGCCGTCTATATTCGACCGAGAGGACATCGCCGAAGAGTATGCAGAAAAGCGATCCGCCGAGATTACCCAGGCAACCTCGCAACAAGCCTCGTCGCCGGATGAACCTAGCTCATACGATCTGAAGCCTCCACCGCCATCCGTGTCTCACGCCAATGGCGAACGGCTCGCCGAACGACTGTTCTCCATTGATCATCTCGACCTGATACTGCGCGACCACACACTTTCCCGCAACTTCACCACGTTCCTGAATCGATACCGCCCACTGTCGTCGCCAGTACTCGTCCGTTATCTAGAAGCGAAGAAGGCCACGGCGGCCGTCGAGTATGCCAACGCCGTAGCTGCTGGCTCGCTTTCGTTTGGTAGTTCGCCGGCGACTGCGGCCGCAACAGTGGACAGCCGCTTTGAGTCCCGAGCACGTCGCGCCGTCGATGAACTCACGAGCGATGCGTTGCCGGCCTATATTACCCACCAGCTGGTCAAAATCGTTACCGAATGTCTAGTCAAGGAGATAACAGGGAGCAATGCGCCTGTGATGAGAGAGCTCGTCCAAGGGGTTGCGGAGGTGTACTGTTTGTCAGATCCTTCCTTACCGGACAATCCACTTGTTTACGCGTCAGAAGGTCAGTGATTACCCCACTTATACGCCAGCGGTGCGTACTGTTCCAATGTGGTGTGGACAAGCGCACCACTGTGGAAGATCTGCGGGCTCGTTAGCTTTGGGAAATCAAAAGAATGCGATACTTCGAAAGGAGTCCGAAACGCAGGATACCTCTGAGCAGGACTGACCTTGACCCGGCGCAGAATTCTACAGGACCACACAATATGGCAGGGAGTACGTGATCGGAAAGAATTGCAGATTTCTGCAGGGCCCCAAGACATCCCCATCAACGGTTTCTCGCTTCGCAGAAGCGCTGGCACAAGGTGAAGAAATATGCGAGACGCTTCTCAACTAGTAAGTGTACACCTCCTGTGTTCTTAGGTGTTTCAATTGTCCTGACGCCCCATAGCCGGAGAGACGGATCGCCGTTCCTCAATCTTTGCTTGATCGCACCCCTGTACGACAACAAAGGCAAGGTTCGCTACTTTCTCGGCTGCCAAGTCGATGTAACGAATCTCATCGACGGCGGTCGGGGCATGGAGTCTTTCCAGCGGCTCCTGGCAGAGGATCGGGGAAGAAGTCGAGCTGCAATCACTCCAAAAAGCTCGCTGAAGGCCCTCAGTGAACTCGGCGAGATGCTCACCAACGACGAGATGGACGTGATACAGAACCGAGGCCGGGCTGGCAGCGCGCACTCAGGTGCGAGTACTCCGGTTCATCCTGCTACGCGCCCAAGTCGCCGAATATTAGGCATGGAGGACCAGATAGACACGGAGCTGTGGCCGGCGGCACATCACGGTCCATCAGGCCGGTTACCTGGTGTATACCAAAACGTGAGTCTTTTAACCACATCTGCCACTGAATGAAAGTCGGCTACTCACAACGGTGCCTCAGTTCCTCCTCGTCCGACCTTATCCCTCACTCCGCATCACTTTCACCTCCGCCGCCCTACGCATACCCGGTCTTCTCCAATCCCGGTTCCTGGACCGCATCGGAGGGCCCACATCTCTCCGCGAAGGCATCGCCGAGGCCTTCGCGAGCGGCGTCAGCGTGACTGCCAAGATCTCCTGGCTCACGAACGTGAATCCTGGAGACGCCACTCAAAGCAATGTCGAGGGCCGACCTCGCTGGATACACTGCACACCCATGATGGGCTCTGACGAAAAGGTCGGAGTATGGATGGTCGTGATGGTGGAGAGGGAGGACATCACCGGCTCCATCAACGCGCACGTCCGGAATCTGAGCATCAGCCAACCCACGGTTGGCGCGGGGAGCAAGAAATTTACGGGGAATAAGCTGTATGCGCAGTACCTACGTCGAGAGGGCCAGGGCACTGACAACGACTCCATGATGTCTGGCAGAGTTGGCTCGGGGAGAGCTTCTGCGTCGCCCAGGCATCAGAGGCCGAGGGGCATGGACGACCACTTTCGTGATTTCTGAGCGCGTTCGAAACGGCTGTTTTTGGGAGCCGCCTGTATAGTTACTTGGAGTACGTGTATTTGGTCAATGTTGATATGGCGCTGATGAAAGGCTTATATAAATGTAGATATCCATGTGAATAATCAATTGTTTTAACCGCCGCTTAGATGCTCGGTGGGACTGTCGTTACGTTACTGAAACCTCGGTTTTTGGAACCCAAATCTGATAGTGTCGTTGGTATGCTCAATCTCTGTTATGCTCTGATCGTGCAGCAAATTGAAACAGGAAATTAGAATGACACAATAAAGCAAGGCAGCGACAACCTGGTGTGAGGCTTATACATAAGTAGACATTGGAGAGGCAGAGAGGGGGTTACTGATATATTATGTTCAAAAAATGCTGTTTTGATATATATGATACTCGTGGTCCACCTTACACGTAAACTCTTCGATGCTTATGAGATAGACAGGTCCTTGGGCTGAACCTCAAAGTTACTGAGACACCTTCTGCTTCCTTCTCAACCGGACAATCTAAAACGAACAGAGAGGGTTGCAAACTTTAGGCAGGTTGGTTTTGCATTCAGAGGTTTTCGACTCCAAAGTTCGTGGTTCTTGGCACCAAAGCCCCGAACTTCCAAGGCTCGGTACACTTAGTCATTGCCGCATCCTTACCTACTAAAATGCGGCAGAGATGCCGCAACGTCTAAGTGCACTGAGCCTTGTTCTGACGTAGCCAGCCATGCACCCCGTGCTCTGTTTTGCTTCTGATCCCTACATCGTGGGACTAACATACTGCATGTTTAAGAGCCTCATACTGTTCCTACACAGTATCTATTAGGCGCTCAGGCCCGTGCATCAATCTATACATAACCTCCACGTACTGGGCCGGCGGTATGTGGTCTCTTCGGCTTCTCCTGCTCCTAGGCGCATGCAATGCGCTCCCGCAACAGAGCGCTGGAGAGGCTGAACGAGGGAGCCTCACACCGTCGGGCTCGGGGCGAAAGCTTCATGGGAGATTTTTACACGTTACCGGTATGTATAGGGGTTGCTATCGGCGGCATCTTTAAGGCTAGGGGCCGCTGACAACCCCTGTGCGCAAGACTTCCACCCCGACCCATATTACGAAACCTACTCCTCTACCGAGAAAGACATCGCGTGCCACCGTGGAGACGGCCCCGCTGGGCTGTATGGCGCAGAAACATCAGACTGCGACAGCCCGCTCTCCCTTGTCAATGCGACCTTTAAGTGGATCGACGAGAACATCAAGGACACTGTAGACTTTGTAATCTGGACTGGAGACTCTGCACGGCACGACAATGACGAGGAGCTACCGCGAAGTGAACACCAGATCATTGAGCAAAATGAGCTTCTCGTGAGCAAATTCGTAGAAGTGTTTGGTCACGACGAGAATGCCAATGATACGGATCCCACGAACGATTTCATCGTGCCAATTGTACCAACGTTTGGCAACAATGACATGATGCCACACAACATCTTTCTCGAGGGACCGAACCGATGGACAATGAAGTATCTGGACGTCTGGCGGCAGTTTATCCCGGAAGAGCAGCGGCATCAGTTTCAAAGAGGCGGATGGTACTACACGGAGGTTATACCCAACAAGTTGGCTGTTTTTAGCTTGAACACAATGTGAGATGAGTGCCATGTTCACCTTACGGACCTGCGCTTATGTAGTTGCACAGGTATTTCTTTGATTCCAACTCCGCCGTAGATGGCTGCGCTGCAAGAACCGAGCCGGGCTACGAACACTTCGAATGGCTACGAATCCAACTGCAATTCATGCGCATGCGAGGCATGAAAGCAATGATGATCGGGCATGTGCCACCAGCGCGAACGGATGCTAAGAAGAGCTGGGATGAGACCTGCTGGCAGAAGTACACGCTTTGGATGCGGCAATATCGTGACGTTATCGTTGGATCATTCTTCGGGCACATGAATATTGACCACTTTATGTTGCAAGACTTTGACGACATTGACCTCAACCAGCTCTCGGGCGACGTTGCTATGTCTGACGTGCGTACTGCCCTGGACGACAATGGGGAAATCTCAACCGCGTCAGCCAGCGACTATTTGATTGACCTCAGACACATCTGGGCGAAGATACCGCGCGTGTCAAGCCTGGACGAGTCAGAAGCTGACTCGGAAGAGTTCGCCGGTGATACAGACTACTCGTCGTTTTGGGATAGAGTATGGCAGTCAGTAGCACACAAGAAGAAGCAGAAGAAGCACAAGGGCGGCAAGAAGAAGAAGAAACACCCACACGACAATGTTGGTGGACCGTGGGGGGAGCGTTACAGCGTGTCGCATGTCGCAGCAAGTGTAGTACCGAACTACTTTCCGACCTTGAGGATCTTCGAATACAACGTCACAGGCCTCGAGAACATGTTCGACCCGGCGCCCGTTGAATACTCTGTTACGAATACAGCAACACAGGTCTCGATGCGAGACGAGACTCCCAAAAGGTTCGAACAGAGTCCGGAACTAGAGTCGGAGGAGACCGAAAGGTACGAGGATGCCAAAAATTCGCACACGAAACACCATTTCATCATGCCAGATGGTCCCTCGAAATCCTCGCCTCCAGGGCCAGCCTATTCGCCTCAAACTCTCGCGTTACTGGGATACACTCAATACTACGCGAATCTGACTTACATAAACAACGATTTCGAAGACGAGGGGTTCTCCAGCCTCGATTTGCCATCCGAAGATGACGCCGAACACGCGAAATGGAAGGAGGGCAAGTTCAAGGGCAAGCGGCCTCGTGACAGCGAAAATCCACAGCCACGTCCCAGGAAGTTCAAGTTCCAGGTCGAGTATGATACTATGAGCGACAAGATCTACGGCCTCAAAGATCTGACCGTCAAGAACTACATCAATCTAGCCCGGCGAATCGGCAACTTTAAGGTTGAGGACGCCGGTATCTCAGAGCGCGTTCACTCGGCACAACAGCCATCGGATGAGCAGCCTCCTCTGGAGGTGGAGAAAGACAAACACAAGAAGGATAAGGGCAAGAAGGATAAGGGCAAGAAGGACAAGCATAAAAAACATAAGATTGATCATGTTTGGTTCACGTTTGTAAGGCGCGCTTTCGTCGACACCATGGACCTCCAAGACGTCGAGGAGCAGTTTGGACATCGGGCGGTTCCGAAGCAGAGGGCCGATGATGAGGGTACTGGCGAGCTGTGAGCTCAGCTATGCATTATACCATTCGGAGCGTTCTATGCATCACATGGCGTTTAGCTGGCGTTCGATCTGAGCTGGTTGTTCTTGTATACGAATGGTTGTAGTGTGTGACCTGAGGAGAGCCCAATAGCTTCATTACGTTTATCACTTCTCAGAGCAAGTTGTAGTTAGCACTGTTGGCAATTTTGGAATGCAGCGCAAGGCGAAATCACCACACTTCGCTCATCAAGGATGGAGAAAGACGAGCATTATGGAAATCCACATATGCGTGTTAACTTACCTGTCAGCCTCATCTGAATGCTGCAATGTTCACACTTACTGCTGATGTTACCCGTTGCGATCAAGGAGATGTGTTCCAACACGGATGCACGTGACCTCGGTTTCTCGTGATGTCTCAAACAGCGGCCAAGAAGCTTCCCCCGAGCATCATTGAATCTTTTTACCGACACTCACTTGCGAGTACAGCTCGTACTCCGAGTCTCTGCAATCGTTACCATGCTCCAACCCCGAATAGCGCTTCGCCCAGCGGCACAATCCTGCAATTGCCTCCTCTCCTCGCTCCGCAGCTATGCCACCGCGACCACCCATACACCGACAACCCCAGCACAGCCGGTAGCCACGACCCCAAGCATCGGCTTCGCACCCCCCTCAATGGCACCCCGGGCAAAGACGACCTTCCAGATGAAAACCTACAAGCCACGGACGCCTGGTGTGCGACATCTCCGGCGGACAATCAACGAGCACCTCTGGAAAGGCGGGCCACACAAGCCCCTCACGTTCGCCAAAGTCGGGCAAGGCAAGGGCGGGAGGAACCACACAGGCCGCGTCACCGTCAGGCACCGCGGCGGTGGCCACAGGCGCAGGATACGGACCGTAGACTTTGTGCGCATGGCGCCGGGGAAGCACACCGTGGACCGCATCGAGTACGACCCGAATCGCAGCGCGCATATTGCGCTCGTCACGAACGAGGCGACGAAGGCGAAGAGCTACATCATTGCTGCGGAGGGCATGCGCGCGGGGGACGCGATTCAGAGTTACAGGGCGGGCATACCGAAGGATTTGCTGGATAGTATGGGCGGGGTTATTGATCCGGGTATGCTGGCGGCGAAGACGGCGTTCCGTGGGAACTGTCTCCCGATACATATGATTCCGCTTGGCACGCAGGTTTATAATGTTGGCTCGACAGCGGGTAGGGGAGGGGTGTTTTGTCGGAGTGCGGGCACGTTTGCGACAGTCATTGCGAAGGAGGAGGTCGGGAAGAAGATCAAGGATGTTGTTGTGAGGTTGCAGAGTGGAGAGGTGAGGAAGGTTAGCAAGGACGCTTGTGCCACGGTTGGTGTGGCCAGCAATCCGCTCTACCATTTCCAGCAGCTGGGAAAGGCTGGGCGGTCGAGGTGGTTGAATATCAGGCCGACTGTGAGAGGTGTTGCAATGAACGCTGGTATGTCAACCCCTATCGTGTCACTGCATATCGGTTCAGGTCTCTTATGGTTACACTTGTATACTGACAAGGTCACTAGTCGACCATCCCCACGGTGGTGGTAGAGGTAAATCCAAGGGCAACGTGCATCCCGTCAGTCCCTGGGGCGTGCCAGCCAAGGGAGGCTACAAGACTCGCAAGAAGAGCAACACCAACATCTACGTTGTGCAAGCGCGCGTCCGGAATATGGGAAAACGCAGAAAGACGAAGACTTAAGGGGGGAGTGTATCCTTTGTGTATCATCAACGAGACGAGTGGCCTCGCTGAGGCCTCGCCTGCTGTATCATATCCATTGCCGTCTCATAGCGAGCGAGTGGCGTTGGTGCCGGCCTCGAGTTGTGTATATATCGAGCATAGACGGAGTAGCATTGCAATCATGCACGCAGAAGACCTGAAAGCCACAGGAATTCCGTTTCACTAGTCTAGGGTAAACCACTCATCCACGTTCCTAGAACTCTCTTTGAACGCCTTGCCACACATTAGTCCATGAGTATATATTTCATCGATGAACTCATGACCATCGCGGCCTGCAGCTCGTGATCTAACAATGTACGGTGTGTGTCCGCCATAGAAGATGCATATCTGATCTGCTGATCGGACGTGTGGAGGCCCTAGGCCAATTCTGCCTCCTTCTGTCGTAAAGAAACAATGACCCTCGCAGGCTCCGGTGACAGCAGCCGAGTACCTTACCAACATTTTGAGCTCGGACTCAGGCACGTCGACGGGAAAGTCTTCTGTTGCTGACATGAAATCGAGGCCAGCAAGTATATGGCCAAGGTCCATCGATATCCCTGCAAGATGTCGTTTGAACAAATCGTATTGTTGGGCACCGAGGTATGCTTCTCTTTATACATTATATCTCCAACCATCGTCCGCCAGTGTGCTTCTGGTAGGGTACATGAGACCCCGTATATTTTCCGAGAGAGCTCTAGGCAGGAGAGCTCCCAATCAAGGGCCTGGATCGCAGTAGATTTACTCCACTTTTGTACCGACGAGTGTCCGCGTGAGGGCCATGAAGGCGGTATCACCTCTACAACTTCGTCGACACGGAAGCCTTTCACTTTAATCCTATCGGAATCATCATCGGTAAGAATTTGACAGCTCTTGGCTTCGCCGTCCTGGATACCTGCACAGTATTTTCTCCCTAGGTCAAGCCTGAGTAGCTCGGACGCTGTTGCAGTGTTGCTGGCAAGTTGAAATTCAGGCACCATGAGAGTAGGTTGGGAATGGGGACACTGCAAGATACCATATTCAGAAGCCACAGAGTAGGCTCATCGGCCAACCTTTGTCTAGCGAAGTCGGTATATACCTCAATACAGCTCCTCGAGTAGTCTGCGCGTACTCGCTGATGTGAGTCGACCAGACCCATCAGCCCGTAGATCTTATCGGCTGGATTTGATGCCAACCAGGTTCTTGACATGAGGAGTAAGAGTTGCAGGCGATCAATCTGAGGAAAGCGTGGCTCTTGGGAAACCCTGGCCAGTGCGATCCGTGAAAATCTTCTCGAGGGCTGCACTACTTTTTGATAATGAATGCGATACGACAACAGCTTCGCACGTAGGATCTAGGGACAGTAATAAACCGGATGAACCGGTAGACAGCTTTCAGAATGCGTCAAGCGTCTCAAATACAAAGATGGCGTCTCCACACTGCAACTTGACTGTGCTGGGAAGTACAGCCTCCTGAAACGTCCAAAGCCGCTGGAACCATGGATTGGTAAGTAGCTTCCGCATACTGCACCAAAATGGCGATGTGGCCACTGGAACGCCATCCGCGATTAGAGCGGACCCGTTACAGGGCAGATTGGCAATATGGGATTCGAGTATCGGAATGACAGCCGGAATCTGTTCGATCGCGTTCCTCGTCGCCTCGTCGCCCTTACCAAGCCATATTGGACTGAAGGCTGCGTGGGCGTAGATTTCAGCCATGAACGGGACTTGAAGGCTCCTTTCTTTCACATCGTCTTAATTGATGCAAACTCCATCTATCCAAAGACAGTAATCTTCAGTGTTCCGAACCAAATAAGGCAGCATAGTGTGGACGTTCCTGATAACTTCGAGAACAGAGTTGTTGACGAAGAGGGTTTGATCTCGTGGCTGGTCGTCCCAAGTGTACGACAGTGCGATGAACGGCGGTGTTTTGTCCAATGGTACGCTGAACAGGTCGTAAACACACTCTGTTCCAGATCTAAGGACGCTCAGGAGGCGGATATACCCCGATTTCAAGGACTGATAGGAATACTTTTGAGGCTCTGAAGGCGTCGCCATCTTCGTCTCATGAGAAGCGAGTGCAAGAATGAAGGCTGCACATGAAGAGATGATCGAATCGAGCTTTAAAGATGCGAAGCAAAGTTGGTGTTGCTGCACCAGCAGCAAGGCTGACTCTGGGATGAAGTGTGCCTTTACAAGTGTCTATGACCGTGGCACGATCTCAGTGGCTCCCTTAGGGTCAAATTCACTGCACACTTGAGGCGAGTTACTACGGGAAAGCAAAATCTGGAGAAGCAGTGTAGATCTGAACAGGTATGCTCCATCGGACAATTTCGCTGCTTATCCGTCGATATTGAGTCGCTCTGTCCTATTACATACTGACCGCTTTCTAAAGCTGCTGATACGCGCATCTCTACTCCGTATGCAGTTGTTCATATCCAACGGGCGGTTGGGGCGGCTAGATGTAACCATAGGTACAGAGCGTTGAGTCCACCAAGGGCC
This sequence comes from Coniosporium apollinis CBS 100218, assembly GCF_000281105.1. Lineage (NCBI taxonomy): Eukaryota > Fungi > Ascomycota > Dothideomycetes > Coniosporium > Coniosporium apollinis. Next base: position 292,556 of record NW_006913296.1, read on the forward strand.
TCGCAACTTCGGAAGGCATCCAGCCCTCGCAAACCTATCCAGTCTAAGTACTCTGGATGATAGAGGCGTCACATAGTCTTCCAAGGGGTGGCTTCCTTCGCGCGGCACAACGGTGCTTACCAACGCCGACGGGACGCCTTTTTATCATCTTGGCCAATGTTCAGCTCCTGATCCAGATGCAGGCCTGCAGCTGCCAGTACGGCCGCAGCAACTCTGTGGCCAGGATCAAGCCGCCCACGTGCTTACCTACTCAACGCAATGTAGATGCCTAAAGGGCGGTTCATAGTGTCATGTAATTGCTATTGTCTACGTGTCTTTGCTGAAGCCGCACGGGTAGATAGGATCAATTCAAATTACCGTTCTTACTACTCCTCCAGGCACGCATCCTATCGGGCATACCTCCCGTCTTACTGCGGAACAGAACTGACAGCAGCGGTGCAACTTGCACTCCGCCTTATGCGCTTATCTCCAGCATCCTCTCCATGCTCTAAACCATGACCGTAGCAGAGCCAGATTCGCCTAGCGACACGTTCTTCAACGACCTCAGCCAGTCGTACGATTACCAGAATGCCGACTCGGGACCTCCGAACGGGCGGACTAGAAGTACAGAGAACGTCAGAGAGGGGGACGGAGCTTCCAAGATCAAGCGCATAGCATGCGTGCTGTGTCGGAAACGGAAGCTCAAATGCGACGGCAACAGGCCCACGTGCGGGACATGCAAGAGGCTATCACACGATTGCGCTTACGATGAAGTGCGGAGGAAGAGTGGGCCTAAACGGGGATATGTAAAGGCACTGGAAGCTCGACTGCGTGTGTATATACTGGCGTCAACGGATTTCAGGCACTATGGGTTCAGAGCTGTCGGCTGATTTGATGCCAGACCAGGTCGAAACGCTCCTCAAAACGCAAGATTCGACTGCCGAGCCAGCCAACAACGGACGCGACGCCGTTAACCAGACCTTCCCGATGGGCGCGCTCCCTCAGCACATACGAGGGGCTGGCGCGGAAGCGTCGAACGCGAACCTTATGAACGACGACGACGTTGCTCAAATGTTCGACACGAGCAATCTTACACCCCCCGACTCGTTTCCGATGCTGCAGAACAATAGCTTGGGGGACGCAGCTACTTCGAATGAGGAGCAATTCTCGTGGGAGATGATAGGGCTGGGGTTGGACGAGCCGTTGCCGAATCAAGACGTTATCAACGAACTGTAAGCTGGATGATTGTTTCGCCCCGTTCTACTGATGGCCGGAATGGCATCTCTACGATGGGACAAAAGCAACTTCGTACATGCCGGGGGCCCGCTGAGGACTTCAACAGTGCATTAGCTAGCAAGTCCAGATCCGCTAACATCGACTTCTGCAGACATCAGATATTCTTCGACAAGCTACACCCATCTGTATCCATGATACACAAGCCGCGATACTTGGCTGCAATGAATCTTGCCCCTCATATGCGGCCTCCAGTCTGCCTGCGCTATATAATGTGGTGTTGGGCGGCATCCGTGACAGAAAAGTACGACGCGCTCCAGGAGCACTTCTACATGCGAGCACGCAAATACGCGCAAATGGACGAGATGAAGGGCCACGGCGAGGCTACAATCACGCTTGCGCACACACAAGCATGGGCCCTGATTGCGAGCTACGAATTCAAGCTCATGTACTTCCCAAGAGCATGGTTGAGCGTCGGTCGAGCCGTGAGGCTATCACAGATGATGCAGCTGCACCGCATGGATGGAGTAGGACTGGACGTCAAGCAATGCCTACAACCTCCCCGAGACTGGACAGAACGGGAAGAAAGGAGGAGAACGTTTTGGATGTGCTTCTGCATAGACCGATATGCGAGCATCGGTACGGGATGGCCTATGACGATTGATGAGAGAGATGTGAGTTCAGTTTCTTTCCGTGTTCTATCACGCTCTACTAACCGATAGCCAGATCTTGAGCAATCTCCCAGCTACGGATGACGCCTTTGACAGGAGCAGGCCCATGACGAGTATAACGCTTGAGGAAGCCCTGAGCCCTTCAGGCGCGGCGTCGCTAAGCCCTTTCGCCGGAGTTGCGGTCATGGCATGTCTTTTCGGACGGAACCTTACGCATTTACATCGACCTTCGCCGAACGACAATGACGCAGATCTCAACGGCGAATACTGGAGACGGCACCGAGCCATGGAGAACTACTTACTCAATACCGCCATGGCCTTGCCCGATCAGTTACGTTTACCTGCAAATCTTTCCAACGCGAACGTGGTCTTCCTCAACATGTGCATCCACACATCCGCAATATGTCTGCACCAGGCTGCTATCTTCAAAGCCGACAAGTTCAATCTACCACCAAACATAGCCACAGAAAGCAAAATAAGATGCGTAACAGCTGCCGCTGAGATTGCAAGCATCATGCGCATGATCTGTCATTTGGACCTCTCCACTGTGAGTGCTTGTGCTATACAGCTAGTTTACTACGATGCTAATCAGTTGGCTAGATGAGTCCCTTCATCTCTTTTAGCGTCTATGTCGCAGCACGCGTCTTCGTGCAGTATCTCCGGACCAAACCAAAAGACCAGAATATCAGCTCGTCTCTGCAGTTCCTCCTCCAAGCCATGCAGGCCCTCAAGCGCAAAAACCCCCTCACGGAATCGTTCCTCGCTCAGCTTGACCTCGATCTTCAAAGTGCTGGTTTACCACCTTCTCAGCCTCGAAACGAGTTTTATCAGCCAGGAGCAGCGGTAAGCCTGAATGGATCTATGCTTTGCTAGTGATCTGGCATTGTACATGTTTTGAAGCTATCACAATCTGACTTACGCTGCCCACAGCCCGAGATCCCACGCAACACCGACTCTGTAGGCTGCGTCGCGCTCTACGAGATTCGCGAGTCGCAGCTACCGCCACAGCAACGGACTCGGCCAACCTTCGGCGACCACGGCCTCAGCGCCCATACGAACCCAAATCGAAGTCCGGAGGGCGAATCACCCGGGCCCCCCTTTCATGTCGCGCAATCGGTCAGTCTGGACGTTCCACCCGCACCGCCCTTCGGCTACGATCCCCGGCAAGACTCCCGCAAGCCTGTATCGAACTTCGGATTCTTACCGCAAAGCGGGACTGTGATACCACAGGTCGGCGTCGACGCCCGAGTGCACACCTTGGCGGACCAGCTGCTGAACACCAACTCTGGAGGTGACACGGACATGGACGCCTCGCCCGATGTCAGCGGCGACCAAGCCACGCCGTCTGCAAGCTCGCGCCACGGATCCTCAGCAACGAACTCGTACACGTCGCCGCAGGAGCACAGTGCTCGCCACGCGTCGTCGCCGCCTCAAAACACCAACCGTCCGGGCTTCGGCAGCACGGGAGGGGCCAGCCAGCCGTTCTTTTCCAACGTGCCAGTGGCCGACGACTTTGCGGCTATGGCGGCCGGGTTTCCGGACCCGCCCGAGGCTTTCCCGTGGGATATTGGTGGTGGCGGCACGGGGTTCTCGCCGCTGCCGGATGGGAGCTGGGATCAGGTGCTTGGGGATATTGGGGGCTCGTGGAATGGGCTGCTTGCGCAGACTGGTGATGGGTATATGGGGAAACGGACTTGATGTAGCTGTGTTTCGCCGCTAGTTGGATGAGCTGAAACGGGTTTCAGGATTTTGGGTAGGTAGGGCGTACGGAGGCATCATTTGATTGGACATGGGATGTGCTTGATGGGTTGCACATCTCTGGAACAGGAGCATGCAACGTCATTCGTTATATACCTCCCCTTCCTTTTGGGGGTGTTCTAGAGATTGTTTACGCACCGTAGCGGAGGACGGAGTATGATGTTACCTTCACGATTTGTATTGATAGTTTGTACTCCACTCGAAAGGAAGTTCAATCATCCGAAGAACAGCGTTGTGTTGATAAGAGGAGTCACTCAACAATTTTCACTGTGCTCTCGAGACTTTTGTGTCTTCGCGAGTTCACGAATACCAACGCGGAGAGTCGAAGCTGTCTACACCATGACAAACAGCTTCTTCGAGAAAGAGTACTATCTATTCCGACTCGCGGACTCTCCCTAGTGGACTTCAGCTCAACCGCTCTATCCTCCTTCGGTGTTCTTCCAACAACTCCTCTACTACCAGCCCATCCCGCAACCCCAGTCAAAGATTGTAATGAGAATCCCAAACAAAAAGTGTTTCCAAGCAGGATTCGAACAGTGCCATTCGAGACACCGCTGCCTCGAATGTACGGCCGGTGCAAAAGCTGAGGAAACTCACCGCCGAGGTAATCCGGTTTGGACTTCATGGACAATGGTTTGATTGCAGCCACTCGGCTGAGAGATGTTCATGGTTTTATAACAAATATACTCGGCAAAAAGTCCCGATCAGATTCACAGTCAAGAACCTCCTCCAGGATCGAACGAAGGGGGCTAGGAATAGATGGACTAGTGACATGGTATTGAACCTCTGCACAATATTATCCTGCTTAATCATTTGTTAAGAAGCGCTCAGCCCGTTGTAGAGAGCAGTCCCTCGGACGTAGTTCTAGCTGTCCAAAAGGATATTCCAGTCTTGGGGCAAGAGCTTGAAGACGATTACATTGGTACGATGGGTGAGTAAAAATTAGCGGTAGAGTGAGCAGGTGTTAGCAAGCTCTGGGCGACTGACGCTGCATCCTTACTGATTGCTGGTGTGCTTTCTTGAGAGCTTGAATTCGATCAGGGCACGAAGAAAAACCTTGATCTTGACCGGAACCTAGTCCACACACCTGAACGTGCCCAGCTACCGGCGGATTCTTGTACACATCTTGATACAACAATTGTACAAACGGACAACCCCACCCCCATCCCACCTACGCCCCCTCCTTCGCCTCCGCCCCTTCCTCCTTCGGCTTCCCCTCCCCCGCAAGATCCATCCGTCTGCTCTCCATCGTAAAATACAAGCTCCTGCCCGCCCCCTCCAGCGCAGTGGTAACCCCGGCCCCCATCCCCTGCAGCATCGCCACCAGCTGTCCCCTCAACCCTCCAAGACCTCCCTGGATTCCACCAACCCACCTCGCGCCCTCCATATCGAACACCCGGCCCTCGACCCGCGCGCCCAGCAGCATCAGCTTCGCGAGCCCGGCTTGCACGGCTGGCTCGTGGTACGATGGCACGGCTCTTCGCCTCGGCGCGGGGAAGGCAGGGTTTGGCGCCAGGGTTCGGAGCACGGCGGCGAGGTGCTGCGGCGTTACAGTCGGGAAGGTCACGGCCATTAGGGGGCCGGAGAGGAGTGGCTCGAGTCCATGGCGCAGCTTGCGGTCGGCAGCCGCGCGGTGGGCTGCCTCGGAGAGGGAGTGTGTGTGGCGCGGGTCAGCTGGGCTTGGATGCGTGTCCGGTATGCGGGCGCTGGTAGGCGTAGCTGGGTCTGAGGGATGAGGCGTCCGTGGCTCCTGATCTTGAGCCGGGTGGTAAAACTCCACGACCTTGAGCGCGGAGGCGAAGATGCCGGTCTGGAGGATCTGCGCCTTGACGCTGTCGGCGACGGCGGCGTTAGATTCAGCGCTTCCGCCGGCTGCGGCGAGCTCGGCGTCCACTTTGCGGAGCGCGGTCACGAGCTCTCGCCGTATGGCCATCCATTCTACAGAGCGGAGGTTGTTGTGTTGGAAGAGGAGCATGAGGGGCGTAGAGCGCAGGAGCGAGGCATATTGGCGGTGGAGCTGAGATTTGCGGAATTGGGGCGGCTTGTAGGAGGGCGGTTGGGTGGTAGGGTATCGTAGCACGGGAGGGACGGAGCGGATGGTTTGGTCTATTGGCGGTGCGGGTGTTGTTGCTGTTGCTACCGAAGCGTAGCAGCATTGCTGTGAGGCATGGTTTGCGGAGGATATACGGACGCGGAGGTGTCGTGGCTCGAGGCGTAATCGGGGTGGCATATTCGGTGGAGATGTGTAGATGCCTTGGATACCATCCAAGAGGCTCAGGAACTGGAGGCTGGCCTCGTGCTAGGCGCGCCGGCTTGCAATATCACGTCGATATTAAAATTGAATGCTTCCATACGCTCAAGGGTCATCAAGAGCTCGCCCCGGTGAAACTCCGGCACCAGTTTCGACTTCTCTCCAGCTCTGTCCGTCAATGATGAGCATAGCTACGAACTCCTTCTATTATTAGGATTGGCTTCCATGAACGCGATTCCGTGTAATGTACTCCGGTGTAATATATGCCACTGAAATTTACTTTTGATAAGTGCTCTAAGAAGCCCATTATCCTCAAGCTGCTCCAAGCAGCCTCTTCCGCGATATCAGAATAGGCTGGCCGGCGAAAACGCCATTGTGGAGTAGAAAACTCGCTGGGCACTAACCTTTAGCTGGCTGGCAAAATGCTCTCTATCTACTGTCTCGGCGGTGCCTCTGTCTCTTTTTGCTAGCATCCTCTAAGCCCCTATTTTGGCGCAAAGCATTTCTGTACAGACCACCGCTCGAAGCGAAGAGAGAGATTTGCTAAGCTCTGAACACACCCCGTTCTTTTCCGGCGGAACCGAAAGAGATACTGAGCAGCGCAGGGTTTTCGTGTTGGGACTTTGTGGGAGTGAGGCAAATAGATAAGTACAATTACTTCCCATGGTAGCTCCGATGAGAACCACGGAAAATCTTGATAAGAACCATGTTGAGTGTCGATAAATGCTTCTCGACAAGTATATAAATTTCTCGAAGGTCACTCAGGCTACGCTAGTCATCTATACCTTCATACACAACCAACTCTCGTGCTCTTGCTCGCTTCTGCAATACTGCGGACGTCCTCAAGTACCCCCCACGTCCTCAATTGGGACCATTCGACAGTCACCACAACGAAGTGGACGCAGCACAGCAGCTCCAATCTACCACCCCACAGACCCACCAGTCGGAAGGTAATGGCCGGAACACCGTTTCAGCCAGTTCGGAAGAACCGCTGTCCCGATTCCTTCCAGAGCCTTCGGGCCCAGTTACAGACCCATTCGAGCATCTCGACCAGCCCGACCAGCTCAGCGATTTCATGTCTCGGCATGCGCGGTCGGACGAATTCCCGACCGCCGTCCGGTTCACCAACATGGAGAACAACATCGCCATAATACGCCGGTACATCGCGATCCTCCAAGAGCGGAAGGCGCATGATCCGGAGCGCGGCCTCAAGCGCGCTACCGAGTCCGTCGAGCGATTGGGAATGGAGTTTAGGATGCTCGCATTCAGAACAAGCCGGCTCGACACGTTGTACAATGACGCCAAGCACGAGAACAAGGCCAAGGACGAGCGTGTGTCGCAAGGCTGACAGAACGCGTCCGCGTGTTGGGGACGGAGAGGGCCGTGGACGGACAACGCATCCAATTGGCCCTTGCAGAGAATTCGGCTCTACAACAAGCACAATGCGACGAAGTAACGAGGCACTTACAGGAAACAGAAGACCGCTACAACAGGATGTATCTCATGACTCGGAGGAGGGATGATGAGTTGTGAGGGTTATCAAAGAAGCAAAGAAACCCGGCCTAGAGTATTTCCCTAGGACGCTGCGGTTATGCTTCATGATACCAAGAGCTCTCCTCTGCGGATCTCGGCCGGACTAGATATATGCGTGAATAGTCTAGCTTAGCGCAGACCCAGAAAGTGGTACCGTACATTTACTTTCCGTCATACTGTGATAGCGTCAGGGTCTTTGCGGTGAGTCGTGAAGCTGTTGAAGACCCGGCTTGGGTCGTATGATCAGTGTGATGATTAAATCGTTCATGCTCTATGTTGTCGAAGGCTCTGTAGCGTAACCCTCAGTTGGGCTGAAACATAGACAAGTCCGCAGTTTAGGTCAAGGAAAGAAGTAATCGTCGTGCAAGTTTCTCATGAAATACTGGAGCGGATTTGACGTCATTGCACAAAATCAACCACAAGGAGTTAATGGGAGCAGAATTATGCTTCAATTACTACCTACGGATAGCGAGGCATTAGCCAAGGTCGCCATCATCATCCCAGCCCAACGCATCGTAGATACTCTCCTCCGCAACCGTCTCAACGGCGTCAAGCTTGTTCGACGTGGGCGTTGCAGCAACGATGCCATACGGAGCGGCAAGAGGCTTGACGGGCGTAGAGAACACAGCCGCCGTTTTTTGGTTCCTCGATGGTGTTTGCGGTATCGGATCAGTAAAGAACGACACTGTCTTCGCTGGTCCACGAGATGGCGTTTCGGCGACAGTCGTGTGAAGCCCTGTCCTCGATTCGCGCCGCTCGGTTCCAGGGAAAAGGAATGACGCGGCTGGTCGGACAGTAGAGGATGGGATGCAGGCTCCGCTCGATCGGGGCGCTGGCCCATCAGCCGTGTTTGGCGGTGGAGAACGGAGAGCCGGTTTGGACTGCGTGATGTTCTTCGTCTTGCTGGCTCGCTTTGGAGTTGCCGTAACTTGCACGCCGCTCTGCTGCCGCCTCTGATCCGCAGAGTCGACGAGCTCTTTGACCGCCAGTCCACGATTTGGTTTCTTCAGCGCTGATATGGCGGTTTTGAGCTCGTTCTCTACAGCTGCTTTCTTCCGCTGTTTAGCTTCGTTGGCTGCGGTCATAGCGGTCAGGTCGATTTCCCGTTGCCTGAAGCGCTTGATGTCTGCCAAAGAACCTCCCCTACGGATTTGACTTTCTTGGCGTGGGATAGCCAAAAGTGGAATCTCGCTCCCCTCGCGTTTCAGGCCCGGAACGATGCCTGAGTCGGTGGCTGAACGCGCTAATGAAGGCGGCCGTCGACTCGTTGGGTTGACCTCCGAAGACACTTTCTGTAATGGCCGACGTATCTTCTTGGGTGGCGGTTGCCGGACTTCGGGTTCTCCAGGCTTGCGGAGAGTAGCAGTCGTCGAAGTACTCTGGATTGCTGTGGGTTTGGCTGGCGATGGGGCACCTGGCCCCCCGAGCTTGCGATTGATGGACGCGGCCTTGTCAGGTATCCGGTTCATGTAGCTACACACGTTAGTCGGCTTGCATGGAACAGCGAGTAGGGTGCCTTACAATGGTATGATGACTTCAAGGCAGAAGTCTTTCAGTATGTCGCTGTTCGACGCCCCGCCAGCGGTGATGTGCGTGTTCTCGCTGGCTTGATTACGACTCGGTAGCTTTGCGCTGGATTCTTCCTGTTCCACCGACTGCCAGATGCACAACCTTTCAACTAGGACGTCCATAATGGAGCTCATGTCCTGCTGCTTCCTAGACTTTCGCTTCTTCTGTGACACCGCGTCGGTAGTCCGTGGGGTCTGACTCTCAACGCCACCTGGATCATCAACCATTTGTGGTAGCTGGCACGCTGGTAGCGATTCAAGCGCCATGACTTCCATGGCAACAATCAGCTGTGCCAAAGTCTCTCTGACTTTCAGATTCGCGGTCCTCTTTCTCGCCACGTCATCTGCACTCCCGAAGTCTCGCTGACTAGTGATTGCCCAATCCGACAGCCACCATTTCCTGACGTACTCTGTTTCATCAGAGTACATGCCGTCCTTGCTTGGCTTGAGTTTCCGTGTCGTAGTCTTCTTCCTTCGAACAGTTGCTGACGTCATAGGTTCCTCGTCGGAGCAGAAGGCCATCGGCATCCCTTTGATGAGCTCTGGCAGCTTTTCCTTGTACTTCTTGTCTATGGAAGTTGTGCTATGCAGTATCGACCTGTAGAAGATGGCAAGTTCGGACAGCTGGAAGGAGCCATCTTGACTGCCAGCGAACGAAGCGCGAACTCGTGAGATCGGGCCCTTGGCGAAATAAGCGAGGGAAGCTTTGGATAGGTAGAGAGCTTCGAGATACTGAGATATGAAGTTCTCGAACAGCTCCGCAGCAGGAAGCCGAGGCAGCCCTTGCTCAGCGACCGGCTCAGTTGGTGTACGAGAGCGTTGCTGAACGGCGGAGCTTGCAGAGGGATGTACGATGGCGGTTTGAGACACTGGCTTTGGGTCGACCGCCGCCGCTGGGCGCGCCATTGAGATGCGTGGGAGCTCGCCATGGCTTCTGATCGGGTTGGACGGAGGCAGGATCCCTAAGGAAGCCCGCTGCCAGTATTCATGTCCTGTGCCGCGAACAGGCGCAACCTTGTGAAGGCAGTACGAGTCGTGCTGCGGCAGAGACACTAGGTCTTGCACGACTTCGACAGTCACCCAGTTCGCAAGCTTACAGAGCGCATAGACTCCATCCTGCACTCGCTCCACAGCAAACAAAGTGTTGGGGCTGGATGTTGCCGCTATGAGTACCACTGGTGCATCTGGGTCTCCCTCTCCTTCAAGTGCCGCAATGTGAGCTGAGAAGAGACGGTTGCATATCAAGTCGGACAAGCTGGTAGTGGGGTCCAGCAACGACAGCGGTAGTTTCGAGCGCGGCAAGAGTTGAATTGGCGTGAAGGTGTGCGGCTTGTCGTAAGCAGAAGACGGGTAGGGCTAGAACTCAATTGTCAGGTCTTGTGCTTCAAAGCCAGGATGAGTGCTCACTCGGATGGTGAATTGCCTGTGGAGGGCATCGTGGCTGATCTCCTGTCTTTTACGCTTTTTTGGATTGGTGGTTGTAGCATGGGGAAGAATGGACATAGTACATAATAAAGCAATAATTCGTAGAGATGTTGCAGCTTCGGTGGACGCGAGATTTGTCCGTGTTGTCGACGCGTTAGAGTACCCGCCAAGCAATGATATAAGAATCCAGTTGCCGATCCGTGCGTTCACGGGCCGTGCGCGAACAAGCCACAGATCTCTTTAGCGTTCGTTGGACATGGAGAGAGTAATGTCCACTTCAATCGAACTTCCCTTAGCACGATTTTGCAACTACACTCTTACCGCAAAGGTTCCCGCTATCGCGGGGCCGCCCACATTATTAATAAGAAACTACCACTAGTTATGGTATGGATACCTCTACAACTATATGCTGTATAATCTAAAGAATAATAAAGCCATTAAGATTGCTTGAATATCTATGTACTTCAAAAATATAGTATCTTGATACCGTATCTACTAGCTATAAGCTTTAACTACTACTACTATCCATAGTCATCAGCAAAGAATTTTGGTGGCTCAGAGCGGCTCGGAGCGCTCAGAGACACCATCAAAGGGATAGATTTTGTCCCCGTGTGCCTACTCACGTTTTGGTATCACATCGGCATTTGCTGTTCAATGTTGCATTGTGTCACATTAGTTAGTCGAGTTTCTTACGAACCACGTTGAGCTTTTCGCCGGTGCTGCAATACTGATTCACTACTAGAATGTCACTTTTTTTTTTCAGTGAGCCGTGAATTTGCTTCACTTCCAATTCGAAAAGTTCTTCTCCCACTTTCACTCACGGCTATAGAGTTTTCACAGCCGCTGCTACTACAAATCACTACCACAACTCTCTCTTATATCTCCAACCGCGGTCGAAATCATACAATCGCACTAACTCCAGCCTCGATTGTCAACATACAAAAGCTATCAAGCCTTCCATAGCCCTAGTATCCTCCCTCGTTGAATGCTCAATAGCAGGCAGCATGGCGCAAACCCCCAATAGAGACCTTCGAGCATCTCGTTCCTGTCCGCCAGGGCTCTGCGTCCACATTCTCCGCTGCGGCCACATGGTTTGGACGGCTGCGCTCGAGCCCTGCTGTATCAACTGCGCATCTCCAGAATCCTTCCTTCCACCATGGCTGTTCGTGTGCGAGAAGTGTATTAACGATGAGGATAACTAAAGACATGTCAAACCAACGCAGTTCATCCGCGTAATGCTCGACCCAATATCCGATGAGGCGTTTGAGCGGGAAGAATACCATAACCAGCAGTTACATTGGCGCAAAGCGCTGGAGTTTCAGCGCGAGCTTGCTCAGCGGCTGGCGGTGCCCTGCAAGGAAACAAAGTACTGCGGCGTGCTGCCAATTCTCGAGGAGCTCAAGCGAGGGGAATTGATAAAAGAGAGTAAAATTGGCCGCGATGAACTCGCGACGCTGATGGAATGACTATATATTTGTGTCTATGAGGCTGATAAGTAGACGGAAGCAGTACTTGGCGGCTTTCGCAAGCTGAATATGGGCTTGGAGGACCAGAAGGGGGGCCCGGCTTGAGCGGCATTCCTTCAGCTTCGCGGCGTTCATACTCTAGCTTCTTAACACAATGCAAGCACTCTTTTCCCAAATGCTTCGTGCTCTCCCTCTGTGATCCTTATCTTGTCCAACTCCCAACCTCCTCATTGCGCCCTCACCTCCCCTCACCCCATACCCCTCGACGCCAATCCAACAGCCCTCCAACCTACCCCTCAACCCCTTTCTCCACTCATAGCTTGACCCCACCCCCTACAGCCACCTTCCCATGCTCACAAACATATGCCACCCTCCCCGTCCCCCTCTCCCTCATGACCCCCTTAACCAACCCCATCCTCTTCCCTAAACCCACAACCTCGCTTTCAACCAGGACCTCCTCACCCTCATTCACCGGCCGCAGATACGTCACATTCAGCGTCCTGCTCACATGGCCTGTATCCCAGAAACCTTCCCGCGCGGCGGGCTCGATGGTCAGGCTAGTGCAGAGATCGAAGATGGTGGCGACGGCGCCGCCGTGCAAGGCACCGGTGGCGTTGCAGAGCGCGCGGGGGACGCGTAGAGAGTAGGTGGTTGTTGTGTGGTGTGGGTTTGAGGGGGTGGGGGAGTGAGAGGCGCTTAGGAGGGTGAGGGCGCCGGCGAGGGGTTTTTCGTAGTACTACTAGTGAGAGATGATCAGAGGGCTGCGAAGGGGAGTGGAGAGGAATCGAGGAGGGAGGGAAGGCACACGTCGTAGTCGGGATGGGAGAGTAGCTTGAGGAAGGCATTGGCGCGGTCGAAGGGCGTAGCTGCGAGGTCGGAGGCGAAGCCCATTTTCGAGGGGTGAGGTGATGAAACCTGTAGGGAACGAAGAGAGAACAGACTCTAGATCTATCTATAGCTGTATCATCTCATTTTTCAGCTATTGTCGACTGTGGTGGTTGAGCGATGAGCCTCTGGAGCTGAGGTGAGCGTTACGATTCTCGAACCTCGGCAAGTTGGAAATAATGCTGGTAAATCCGATCTCCTGTTGAAGAGTTACTCGAGTATTCGAAGTATTTATCTGATACGAAGATCTACAGGGTCTATACTTGGACAATGAAGAGGATTAAGCATGTTGCCACACTGGTCCTGATTCGAAGAGAAGAATGAATAATTAGTTAAAAGCGTCCCCGCTATCCATGCGTGCGTAGCGCCCAGACGCCATGCGGATCTACGTCTATATATTTATATGCTATTCATGCAAAAAATGATGCTCTACGCTGTACTCTCTAAACACGCTCTACCACTCTAAGCAGTGATAAAAATCCTGCCCTCCCACGGCTTCAGCGGCCCTTCCTTAACATTTAAGCTACTGATCAGCAAATCCAGCTTCCCGGTAACTTATTGGGACCTGGTAGTCCTAATCGTGGTCTGTAAAGTTTAGGACAGTTAGTACCTTCTTGCCTTAATGCGACTTGCTGAAAATATATGTTAGAGTTCTCGAAATTATAAACATTGTAGCTATTAAAGATAAATATGTCCGAGTACTCTTTCCTTACCGTAAGTATCTTCTTCTAAAACGCCAACACGCTGCTATCGTCGTCCTGCTACTGCGTAATATCAATCTTGTAATAGCTATTATTAATACGCATTTAGGGTTTCTTGCCGCCCTTTGTAAACCCCCTATACGGCGAGGTCGTCCCACTATATCAGCGTCCTCGCGTTGTCGCGGTCGAGGTAGTTTATATTATAAACCGCGAAGTAATGACGCGGGTTAAGACCTCTGCAGGAGGCTCGCTATGTAGTCAGCAATCTCATCCGCGCCCGCGTCCCGATAAGCCCTTTGCGCTTCCTGCATTCCTTCAACAGCAGGTAGGTTCCCCACTGCGAAATCAGGCAGATGGTACCCAGCCCGTAGCACGCTCGCGCATCTCTCGGTAAATGTTTCGGTCCACCGCTCGTAGAATTCCAATCTGTGATGGATCCAGTTCCATTTTTCGAGCTCACCGGACTGTTCCGTACCCTCGTCGACGCAGAGCGAGTTAAGAGCAAGCTCAGCAGTGATGATTTTATCGATACAACGCTGGCAGAGAAACACTCGCGGGAACCGACCACATGAGCCCGATATGATGCAGTTCGAAGCGCATAGGCCCGGATACCGCGTCCGTACCTCATGGCCGCAGTAAAGAGAATGACTGAGGACAGTCACATAGCTGGAGGACGGCCGGCCATGTTGCCTCCTTGTACGTTGTTGACTAAATCAAGCTTTCTTGGGAAGCAAGAAGAATACCTGTACAGAAACGGATGAGGGGGCAACAAAGTAGCTTGGGACGGTGTCAGATTGGCGAGCAGTTCCGGTGAAAATATGCCTTACTATTTTCGGGTCACTCAAATTGACGAGTACTCTCTATTTGTGACATTGTAGGCGCTTTCACTTTACAGTGTCCGCCTCTTTCCGATTCCGTAATTTTTGGGCCAGTGGTCATCCTCTCATGGCTAGTATTGCGAGCGTCATAACGGCAACGGCTAGGAGCTAATACTTTTCATTGACTAACAAAGAAACCAGGCGGCGAGGTACTGGCCTCGAGGAATGGAAGAGAATGGGATTACGCTTACTCGAGAAAAGCTTCTCCCTGAAATCGACGGTCAAATATTTATGCAGTCTTTCAGTTGCAGGGGACCTCTCAAATGCCCCTCAAGAGAACGCGGATGCTCGATGAAGTTGTATACTCACACGTAATAAGTCTGAGTCCTGACTCAAGCGGCGGCAGGACCGGACTAGGTGAGTCCATTGAATTACTGCGTATGAGAGCAACAAGACTCCATCAATGGCATTCGAGTATATAGTCATAACAGGGGAAGCCCTGCCAGCAAAATGCTAAGCAAGTTTAGCGCGGTACGCTCTTATAGGACCTTATCAGGATAGTCTTGATAATTGAATGGATCCTGTCGACATCGACCTAATGATACATGACCAAAGACTCCCAGGGAGCAGAGCGAGGTAAAAGGCGGCCGTTAAGAGACGGGAGACCACCTCTCTTGCCACCGGCCTTTCCATCGAAGCGCTGGCGACAGCTGCCAACCGTCGAATGCTGCGTCTAAATCTGAAATTCGCAACGCTAGGAACGTGGAATCCGCGCTCATGACGCTTACATAAGCAGTAAAGTTGTACGTCACCTTCCGCGAAGACTCCCTCCAACGTTACCCTGCTAAAGCGTCTCTGCATTCATTGGTATGACTCTTGACCACGGCTCTCTGCCCGAAACACGTTTCAAGGTGTTGAGACAGCGCAATGTGGACAGGCGTTTGTGTCGAACCCAGTCATCGTCGAAAAGTTTACAAGCCTTTGACAGCGACAGACGATACCGCCTTTGTTCTCTCTTGAGGGGATAAAAGGAAGACGTCGTGCAGCTCCCGGATACTATATGTGCCCTCAGAACGCTGACCAGACCTGCTATTTTTCGTAATTAGGGATCCTTCTGAACGGCTCTCAGTGACACCTCAACATTCGTGTCTCGATCTTCGGGAAGGCCCTTTCGTGATGCTTTGAGCGGGAGAAATCACAAAGCAGGTGGTCTAATGGCCTATTGGCTCTCTTTGTTCCGGCATGAGAAGCAACAAAACAGTCACATTCGCAACAAGCAACCCACAACGGCTCATTGACCCACGCACGAAGCGCCTTTGTCAGGCTGTCGACTGACAATTAGTCCTTAGTGTAAGTCCGGTGAGACCCATTATACTCTGTTAGGACCAGACATACTAGCAGAAACCTTAGTGTCGTATTTCTTTGCTTCTCACCTCTCCGCTCACAATCATCAAACCACGAAGATCAGCTCTGTTCTCTTAGTCATGGGCCTTGCAATTATGGCCAGTGCTGCCCCGGCCGCCGTCCCCGCTGAACCGGCCCCTTCGCTCTCGCCTGAGGCATTCCGAAATCTCGCTAATGCGCTCAGGAACAGACTGCCCAAACTCAGTCTACCACCCTGAAGTGTTATTGGAAGCTCTGATGAACCTGTCTCCCACCTGGAAGCTGACGAATACACCGGCGAGGAAGCCGAAGAACTCCAATACATCTAAGTTGATGAGAAGGAGGCAGAACCGCGGCGCTTGTGGTCGGGAAATTTTGAAGGACCTCGCAAAAATCGCCCAGCGGTTGTCCGCCCCTCTAAGCGCGAGGATGGCGAGGAGCTCGAAGAGCCCGAAGATCTAGACAATGAGAATGTCGAGATCGAGGAGCGCGCCACCGCTCCCGGCATGTTCCTTTGCGAGAAAGAAAACTGGGAGACATGCTATCACATCGACCTCAAAGACGCCGTCTGCACCAATATGCCCGCTCACCTGAACGACAAGGCGAGTAGCTTTCTGCTAGAAGACTTAAGTATCGCCCAGGATAAGGCGTGGGTCTGTGAGACATACACTGAAACGGACTGCAAGGGCACCAGGGAACTCACTGCCTATCCAGGCTTCGGGAGACTGCACGCTCAGGTCAGCGATTACATCAGGAGCATAAGATGTTCTTACAACAATGTCCTCTTGACTGCTCCGCTTCCGGGGTCGAGGACAGTCTAATAGACCTCTTTTCGTTTTGTACATATCTTTTACTTTCTCAGCATAAGGCAGCGTAACAGAGTCGTAAATCCAAAGGAGATACTGAACTCATTCAGATGCGCTATGATACCGTAAACGGCCACAACTTGATCCTGAAGGAGAGACTTGAGCGCAGCGAGAATCCTTGCCCGCAACCATCCGCGACTTCAAATTTGAAGCTTAACTTATCAAACGATCCAGAACATTTTACACTTAGCTTCGTCAAACGCTCCGCCGTACATGACACCATGGACATAGCTGTCACCGACAAGTCGCCATTTCTCCCCTACGGCCCTCACAACGAAAGGTCTCTTGCCGCCCTTGAAAATAGTAATTCGATCACCGACTTTGGACCCAGCAGGAACCATACCGATCAGACCCGTTGCTGTTCTGCCGATTACTTTTTCTGCCTGACTACTGCCGTCCAAAGCTCCAGGCCGATCCGGATTGAAAGACACCAGCCCACCGATAGCAATGGCGATAACACAGACAACGGCGAACCAAGAAAATGCGATGAGACACACAAAGAGCCAGTGAGCTCTTCTGAGGCCTTTGAGCTCCATCCAGGTCCACCATTGAATCAAATTGTCGAACGCGCGGAGAGAGTGTCTCCATTTCTTAGCCGCGGCGTCGTTGGTTGTGGGGTCTAGTGTTAGAAACGAGACTTGCCAGAAGACGTCGCGGTATGTTTCCCCTGTCGGATACCGTGCGCTGATCTCGTCTGTCGTTTCGCCAGGAGATGCCACGGTCTTCCAGTCCCGGATCACGTCCAATCCGTGGAGGATAACCTCGTACGCGCTAATCTTTGGAATCCAGCGACCTTTTGGCCAGTACTTACTGGTGGGATCTTCTGACATTGACAGTCGGCGCCCCAGCAGGGTGATTGTGTCAACGATCAATCCGTCGACTTGCAGGCAGCAATTCCCAGAGCTAAAACGCGCGTGCGTCGCCATCCCCAAACTCGCGCTGAACGGATCTTGTGCAAAAACAGTATTGAGGGCGTGACTGCGGATTTCGTCGGAGGCGCTCCAGTCTGGCACCCAGGACGGCAATCCCGGCAGCCGGGGGCCGGTTGTGATTGGATGGCAGTCCAGGAGAAGGTCCAGATTGCGAGAGTCCTTTATGATAGTTGCGGCGGCATTCTGATAAACGCGCCGGACGGGAGTGTCGTAGTCAACGACGACGCTCTCAGGGTGAGCCAGTAGAGCACGGAGACCAAATATTTTGTCAACGGGCTTAGTCGCCTCAAAGGGCTGAAAGCGCCTCAATGCATCGCGCAAGCTGAGGAAATCACCTTTCCTAATTTGCTCTCGGGAGGCGGAGATAAGTTGGAGATGGTAGGAAAGTGCTACCGGCATGACCTCCTGGAAGTTCTCGCCCATCAACATGCCTTTGAGCTCTATCGCAGCGACGAACTGATCCCACTCCAGAGATTGGTTGCCGCATATCACGCTTACACTTGGTGCCACGGCAACTTCCTGGACTATCCATGTCCGTCTAAACCACGGCCGGCGAAGCAAAGCATCCGTCGCCTGATACGATTTCCAAGTCTCGTATGACCGATCCTCTTCTACCAGACCTCTTTTCAAGCCCGTCAGATAGAGCGAGATTTGAGGTGTGCTGGTGCCTTTGAGCTTCTCGATGCCCTTGAAGTTGCTTCGCCTCTCCTCAGCGTACTTCATCGCCAGCTTTCGCATAAAATTCATGGCCCTGTCACTCACTGCATCGGCCTCTCCGAGCCAGACCACCACGCCTGTGCTGCTTGCATAGATTTGCCGCATCAGAGGGACCTGGACCGCCTTCTCCGCAATGTTGGTCTGATCGATGCAAATAGCATCTGCCCATACCGTGCGAGGCTCATCCGCTAGCCGCAGCGCCCGCAGAGCACTGGCAAGATTTGCCGTTATGCGAAGTGATGCTCCATTAACACAGATCTCCTCTGTGATGGTGGGATCTCCCCAGCAGTAGGAGAGTGCCTCATATTCTGGTTTCTTTTCTAGATTGGCGAAGCGGACGGTGCATTTGACGGATTTACGGGTTACGGGACTAGGATGGATGGTGACCAGGCGGACTGACACGCCATCTGCGGGAAGAGGAAGATATATGGAGTGATCCTTAAGAGGAGCTTCAGGCATAGCAGGTCGCATGTCCTGGAAGAGAGCACATGCGAGAGAGACTCAGCTCACTCGTATGAGGCCGGGTAGGTATATACAGCCTCGTGCTCAATTGCTCAGCCGCACGAAGCCCCAGCGGGATTCTTGTAAAAACATCTCGACCACCACAGCGAGCCCTACTTCAACTAACAACTTATTGTTCTGTTCTTCGGGTAATGCAGATTTGCATGCACGTAGATCTTGAGTGACGATGAGTCGGAGCGCTAATATACGTGACCGTAATCGATCATCGGTTGGACGAAGCTCGAAGTCCATCAAGGTTTGTCGGCCTTGGAGCCTGATATGTCACGTACCTGCTTAGTAATCGCCCCTAGATAGCCGTTTCCGCACTAGGGTTTTACCCAACATTATCAACATTCGAGCTGTATCACCACAGCTTCAGATGCAGGCCGGCACGTGGTTTGTCTGGTATCTCCAAGTCAACCGGCGCTAAGCTCTCTCGCCGTCAGGGAGGCGTTCCGAACCACCACCGCCATCAGTGACCTGTCACGCTGGCACTCGCCGTCTACACTCCATCTTAGCTAACCAACTAAGGGTTCCGCTAAGTAACTATAAGGATTCTTGCATTAGCGCCATTATGTGACTTGATCACCCGAACTTTTAGCCTGGTCCAGGTGAATTGTGTCCTGGCGCTGCTCAGGCGCTACTCGGGCGAGCTCACCCTTGGCTGAGGCTAAAGCGGCGATTGCTCAGGTCCAAAGACGGAAACAGACTTTGGTGAGGTCCAGTTCTGTGGCAGACTATAGAAGTATGTGGTGGACATGACACCGACATCAACTCAAGGCGTCTAAACCCGACGGTACAACAAGCTTGAGACTGTTGAAGTATCACTAAACTCGCCAATGCTTTCATCCCAGCGAATTGGAAGATCAAGGTCGACGGAATTAGCATCAATCGATTACAGCAACTGTGGTTGCACTACTATCTAACGCTTTTCCGTAATGATATTCCTTCATCTACAGACACGCGATATCCCACGTCGTGGGAGTGCACCTCGTCGAAGACATGATGGAGCAGTCGACTTCTTGTCAGCCACAATGGATCTACATTTTCAGCGACCATGATGCCTGCTTTCATGAGGCCCAGGGGAGAACGTGCTATAGTTCATAAGGGCGCTATCAACCTCCTAAACCTTCAAATTTTCATGGTTCAGAAGCATGGCTACTTGGCTCACATCTAAATGCAACGAAGCTACTCGCGATCCGTGGCCGTCTGTAGGGCGTGACACTGTCTGCAAACGCACGATTAATTGCGCAATCTCCCAAGTCAGTGAAAGAATTAGATCTCTGCAATTCCTTCATATGCAGCTCTAACGTCATCGTCACTCAGTCCTATGCCAGCCCACGTGGTCTATAAATCTTGCATCCTCCAAGTTCACAGTCTCCTTCACACTCCAGTGCACTTCGATCCAACACGCGGCTAGGCTACCGGTTGGCGCGTAACAATGTCGAACGTCAGCTTGTCCACGCTCTCTCGCGATACGATCTCAAATCTATCCTCTCTTTTCACCGAACTGCAAGCCGCCATCAATCACCTGGGAGTACACCTAGGCGAGCACCACGACAATCTAGCAGCACTACAAACTTCCATCAACCAACTTGAGCGTCGATTGGATGACGGCTTCCCCTCCGAGAACGCCGTCAAGGCTGTGCAGCTTCAGGTTGAAAGCTACGTCGAGGCATTTCAAAAGGCTAGGACGGATCTCACCAGTCTGAGTACCTCGATGAATCACCAGCTCAATCGGTCTCACAGCCTGAAAGAAGAAGTGGAAGGCCTGAAGTCGGCCATTCGTACTGCTGGCTCCAACTACGACGACAAGTTTGACGACGCGATTGGTCGCATCGCGAAGCTAGAACAGGTGAGTCTATTTCGACACCATGAAACATTCCCCTTTCCCCCGGTGCTGACTCGAGTAGAGCCTCAGCACTGTGCAAGCGAACGGCGAAGAGTTTCGAAAGCATCTCAGCACGCAGCAGCTCGCATCGCAAGAGCTTCTTCCAAAGGCAGCAGTCGCCTTCGACAAGCTCAGCGCCTTGTCAAAGCGCGTCGACGCCCAAGACATCCTCCTGCAGTACACGCAGAAGAAGCAGGAGTCCCAAGAGAAGGAGATCAGCAGCATCTTGGAGCAACAGGACGACAGTAAGGAGCGGCTTGCCCGCCACAAGAAGCACATAACGGAGCTTCAGCACGGCAACGGATGGCTGAAGGACCGCGTCAGGAAGCTGGAGGCTCCGGCCAGCAAGAAGGACACCAGCACCAGCCCTACCAAGCGGGCAGCCAGTCCCAAACCCACCACGCCAGAGAAGCGCCGCGATCTGGGCGAAACCAACCATGCCGCGACATCTGCGTCACCCGCACAGCCCGCGCCCCCAGCAGCCTCCACTCCCACCAAGCCTCCGCGCCAACAGCCCGAAGCCGCCGCTCCGCCCACCGCGCAAACCCACAACCAGGTGCCAACGCCGCAGAAAGCCACGACCGACACGCGCACCCCTCCCAAGCAACCGCCCCCACACCCCGCAGCACCACTCGAGCCAGCCGCGCATTCCTACGGCCAAGCGCCAACGCCAGAGAAGCACCCAAGGCCAACGGACAGCAGCACCTGGTACCGAGCGCAAAGCGTGCAGCCCCAGCTACAGCGGTCGCTTGCGGACAACTACACCGCTTCGCCAGCGTCGCGGCGCGGTTCGTTCTCTGACCACGCGGCGGGAGGGCGGCCGTTTGAGAACGGACGGGGTTTCCGGCCTGCGCATCAGAGCCAGGATCCAAGGCTGCAGGGTCGACTGGGATACAAGCGGAAGAGCGAGGCTGATGATGGGGATGGTGTGTTTGTGGAGCGGAAGAGGGAGAGGCCTGACCCTTTCGGGAGGAGATGAAGTGTTGTTGTACGGTCAGTGCCAGCAATGAAGCAATTGTCGACGTAATGGTGCAATCCTCGATGTGGGACATCCACTCGGCTGGGACGATTGCTCTCTAGATAGGTCCTCCTTAGCTTCTCGCTTCGCTCTGGCTTCAGCATGTATGCAGTTGGCGCAGACTTCGCTGTAAGATACCTGGATGGCTGGCCTGCCATCACATAGCTGAAACAGCATTGGAGACAATGTTCGTTCTTTCGTGATATCGTAGCCGATTGGGCCTATCGCAGATACATACTTCGCAGGGGAATAAACCACGCCATCGACCCCACCCAACCGCCCGCCCATCCATCCATGCAGTTCGTACAACCATTACTCATGTCGTGAACTCCCTCCCGAAGTGTCAAAAGGGGGGATGATGAGGGACTTTAGCCAACGAAAGTAAACCAAAAGGATTCGTGAATTGTGAAAGGGGGGCGCCAAAAGAAACCCACGCCGCCAAAGCCAAAGTCTCTAAGAAAAGGGGGGGTAATCTCCAGCTCGCCTCTCGGCCTCCAAGATCCACCCAAGTCATCTCATCCATCCTGATGATTCTACGAAAAAGTTCGTCGGCTCGTCAGCCACCACCTCAGTATCTCGCCGGCGGCGCACCCATGGGCGGCGGCGGCAGGTTGCCCGCAGAGTACGGATTGGCATCCGCATAAGCCGGGCCGCCATAGCCGCCATATCCTGGCGCACCATAAGGGTTAGCCTGGTTCTGGTTCTGGTTCTGGAACCCCATGCCCGTGCGCTGCTGCCTCTCTCTGCGCTCTCGCTGCTTCCTCTTCTTGCGCCGCTTGGCCTCGAGCTCCTGGATCTCGTGCCTCTGCTCGTTCATCTCCTTCCACTCGCTGAAGGCGCTCTTGATGCCCAGCGCCGCAATGCCCACGGCCGCGGCGTCCTGCAGCGCGTTCTTGCTCTTGCGCTTCCGAGCCTCCTCCGCCGACAACTTGCCCTCCGCCACGAGCTTGCGCCTGTTTTCGCTCGCCACCATGCTCGAATACACGCCGTGCGCCGCGTGGATCGTCGCCACCGTCGCGACACCTGCTGTAAGGAATTCCTTACCTCGCATGCGCTTGCGCTTCTGCTCCATGTCCGTCGTGCTCTCCGAGCTCGAACTAGTGCCTCGGCGGGCGTTATCTCGCTGTCTCATCTGACGCATCTCGGGGTTCTCGCGGGAGGCTAACATTCCTGCGCCCGGATGCGCGCCTGTTCCTTCGTATCCGTCATCCGAGCGCCCGGAGCGCTTGTTGTTGCTCTTATAGCGTCGCCCGCGCGAGGGGACGTAGCTGTCTGCACTGGAGCTGCGGGAGCGGCGCCGGGATTTGGAGCGCACGCGGTTGTAGAGCGCCTTGCCGGCGGCTGCGACGGCGCCGGCTGCTGCGAGAGCGCCCGCAGTGGCAGCGCCGCCGGCTCCGCCATCGCTTCCACGGCCGCGGGATTGGGAGCGCCCTCGCGAGCGGCTGCGGCTGAATGGGTTGCGAGAGCGGGAGCGCGACCGTGATCGTCCGCCGGGTGAGCCGGAGCCATCACGATCTCTAGCTCCGTTGGCGACGCGGTTGACGGCGAGACCGCCAATAGCCGAGCCGATGACATTTCGCGTGGAATGCTCGTCGCCGCCGCCACCGACTAGCTTGTCGATGCCGGCAGCACCGAGCGCGGCTGTCGCGATGCGTTGACCCTTTTCGCCAGTCCACGAACCGGGCTCCTTCCGGCTGCGGAACGCTTCGACGGCGGCGGCGACGGCGGCTGCCTTGGCGGCCTGCTGCCACCTATCGTTTCCGCCTCCGCCGCGATGCCGACTTCGGCTGCGGGAGGAATCGCTGTAGCGACTGCGCCGGTCGTCGTACCGTCGGTCGTCGTGGCGTCGGTCATCGTACCTGTCATCGCGGCGATGTCGGCTCCTGCTTCTCTCACGCTGGCCCGTCACGGCGCCGACGACACCACCCAGCCCGGCGGCCTTGGCAGCTTCCTTCAGCGCGTCGCCGACGGACGGCCTGCGACGGTTGCGCGGCCGGTCGGAGAGGTACCCATCGTCGTCGTCGTAGCGGGAGCGAGGACCGCGGCCGCCGCCTCGCGCGTAGCCGCCAGCGCCGTAGTCATTGTAGTACGGGTCGTCGTATTCGCGGCGGCCGACGGAGCGGGCGCGCTGTGGTGGGTGGCCGTAGTCGTCGCGGTATCTAGGTCTGCGTTGCTCAGCGCCTGGTGGCGGGAAGTTGCGAGGGATGTCTTCGATGCTGTCGTCGCGCGGGCGGAGAACTAACTCTTGGGGTGCTCTTCCTGGGGCGTGACGGATGTAGGTCTCTTCGACGTACTGCGGCTGCGTACGATGCGACCGACGCGGACGGTCGTCGTACATGTAGTCGGACATGGTGAGGGGTTCTTGGGGGCCTGTCAGTCGTGCTGCGGGTGGTGCGCTGGAGGTAGGTGGCTGGCGACCTTGGTGTCGTCTTTTCTTAGACTGTCGAAGGTAACAGCTGTTAGCTCGTCTAAGGTTCAAGAGGTGGAAATTTCAACGTCGGCGCACCTTTTCCTGGTGGTTTGGTGAAGAGAGCAGGAAGGTGGTGTTGCAACAAACGGAGTAGGTGCCGCAAAGCCAAGTAAGCAAGTCGGCGGGTTAAGTTTGACACGGGAAAGCGCAGGGCTGGGGTGGGTATTTATTTGCAAGGCGAGAGGGTCTGTCCCGGTGAGCGTTGGCTGCGGCAGGCTTGGGGGGGGATGGGGCGAGTGTTCTTGGTGCGAGGGTGGGCTGAAAGGGCTCTCGGTGGGGGTCGAGGTGGGAGAACTTTGAATCCGGCCGAGGGCGAAGACAGCCAGGGCTCAGGTGGGCTCAGGTGGGCTCAGGCAGTGTGTGACCGCTGTGCTGGCCGTGATGTCATCGCACTTGACAACTTCAACCTCTTGGCAACTTCCGCTGGTCGAGGGGTCGAGGGGTCGAGGGGTCGAGGGGCAGCCCCGGTATTGGCACCTGGGCAGCCAGACAGCCGCTCGAAATGGCGCAGAATCACTCGATACCGCGCTCGTAGCAGAGAGAAGTCCCCTTTACAGACCACTCCAGCAGAGCACCTGAGGTCCATCACCGGTGTGCTACCAGATTGTTCACCGGTCGACTTCACTGAGCCTCACGCGCTGATGCGCCCGCGAGTAACCTTACCGCCGGACTGCGCCCCTTAAGTGCCCTGCAGCGCTAAAGCCTCATCTTGCGACAGGCAACTGTCAAAGGAGACGTCAACGTCTGCCATGTGCTTGTTCCATGGGTTTTCCATGGTCGTTCTACGCTCCTTCTACGCTCAACCGAACAATCTAGGTATCCGACTGCTTCCGCTTGGCCTCAATCGTACTTCTATCGCGCAATCTACGTACCAAGCTTGATGCTGCTCCAGGCCCTTCGCTACGCTGAAGGCAACTACCGTTACGGTGTCTGAGAAGAGATTGGGGATACCGCGTCCCCGGCCAAGGGCGAGGCGCTGTTGCTGGACGTTGCTGGTGGGACACAGGTAAGCTGGTCACGTGTTGATCTGTGCAGAATCTCGCAGCTCCGGTAGTCTGGAGAACGGTTAGTCGGAGTTGCCGGGTAAGTCCTGACCAGTCGTTCTTCTACTGTTTTGTACTGCCGCAAGTAGAACTGGGATGCCAAATCCGCCGTTGACCCTCGGCAACCTGTGTGGTGGTGGTGGTCATGAGCATGAGGTGTCTCGGCGTCATGCAAGATAAAGTCCGACCTCTATCAAAAAATCAGATAGCAGCCCTTCGATTACCTCGTACCACCTCCACCCCCTAAGTGCACCCTATGTCTGGAAACACCAACACAGACATATTGCTTGTAAGTCTGCCATTGCGATTTGCGGTACGTGCTCGTTTAACAACATCTCCAAGGCTGGAGCATTTGCAGCATTCACCGTCGACCTGCTGGTCTACCCACTCGACACCCTCAAAACCCGCTTCCAGTCCCCCGACTACGCGCGCCTCTATCTCAATGCCTCGAAGACGGCAATCAACAAGCCGGCACTGTTCCGAGGCCTATACCAAGGCGTCGGCAGTGTCATAATAGCCACACTACCCTCATGTACGCCCGACTCCAGCTCCGACCGGAGCAGGTCTGATTGACCCCAGCAGGAGCATTCTTCACCACCTACGAAGGCGTCAAAGCAATCCTCTCCTCGCACAACCCCACCCTCTCCTCAACCTCCCACCCGCTCCTCCCCCAACCCGTGATCCACTCCCTGGCCTCCTCAATCGGCGAGCTCGTCTCCTGCGCCATCCTCACCCCGGCCGAAGTCATAAAGCAGAACGCGCAAATGGTCGACGCGAGCAAGAAAGGCGGGCCGAACGCCACGATCCAGACGCTGCGCCGCTTCCGCTCGAATCCGCTCGCGCTATGGCGAGGCTATACCGCGCTTGCGGGAAGGAATCTGCCGTTCACGGCGCTGCAGTTCCCGATGTTCGAGAGGCTCAAAGAAGGCATCAAGAACCATCGCGTTAGGAAGGGCACACGCACCGGTACGCTGGCGGAAAGTGGCCTCATCACTGCCATCAGCGCCGGCACGGCGGGGAGCATAGCAGCCGTTGTGACGACGCCAATCGATGTTGTCAAGACGCGCATCATGCTTGCCGCCGGAGACGGCGAGCCAGAGAAGCAGGGGAAGGGCCAGAAAGGCGGTGCGCAGCCCCTGAAGGCTGCTGGTAACGGCCTGGTGGACGCGATGGGCAAAGCTACACAGTCTGGGAAAGACAGCCTGGCCGACGCGATAAAGCACCCTGTGCGGACCATGACGAAGAAGAAGGATCCGAGGAAGAGCGGCATCACTATCGGCAGGGAGATTCTGAGGAAGGAGGGCGTGAAGGGGCTGTGGAGGGGTGGCGCGCTGAGAGCTGTGTGGACGATGATAGGTAGTGGGTTGTATTTGGGGGTGTATGAGAGTGGGCGGATATACCTGGCTAAGAGAAGGGGCGAGGACGTCAAAGAGGAGGACCTTTTCTGAACTTAGTACGCAGTGATGTATGCCGCTCCGCACCATAGATGTATAGAGATCTCGACATTGCAGTACGCTTCAAACCTTCGACCAATCATACCGACGCGAGATCTACGTCGTCCCCTCTGTTGCCGAGTCCGGCCAGACCCCTTTCTTGTTCTGATGGTTTACGAACTAATCTTACTTCAGACATACCGTGTCAACATGAGAGCATACTAAAGAGATTCATTGAAGGTATAGAACTCCAAGAGCCTAATAAGACTATCCAACAGTACGCAGTAACCCAACACGCCATCCCGCCATTCTCCGATACGCGAACGTCCTTCCAAGACACCATGCTCGAACCCGCAATCTTTCGCCATGCAATGCTGTCACAGGCCAATCTCATAAACCACGCCACGCTATGCATCAAGTCAACAACGCTGTCAGTTCCACCCAGACTCCCATGACCGAATAAGCACCCTACAACCGCTTCAACCCCGTTCTCGGGCCCCAGAGACCGCGATTGTGTTTCTGGACGCTGTATCCAGCGGCCTTGAACCTCCTCCGCTCAGCCTTCTCGCGCTTCAGCGACTCTGGAGATCGTGAGGATTTGAGGTGCGTGGCTATGTGGTGGTGGAGCCAGCTTGGCTCTGGGAGGTCGGATGCTGCTGATTGTAAGGTGGTGAAGGAGGATGGAGGCTCGGTTGTGGTCGTTGAGAGGGTGAAGATGGATGTGGACGTGCAGAGTGGTTCGGAAGAATGGCGGTGCGGCGTCGCTGGATTGCTTGCGTCCAGGGAGGTTGTGGCGGAGCTGCCGCTCGAGAGGGAGGGCATGCTTTCGGCTGCGGATCCGTCTGTGTCCTTCTCGGCAGCCCCAGGGCCCAGCGCACTCAGCTTGATGCCGAATGCATTATCTCTGCCCGTCCCGAAGGCGCCAGCGAGTGACGGGTTCCTCGGTATCCAGTCCTCGTCGTCCGACAACGCCTCCCTTTGGGCATTCTCTTCGGCCTCTTTGTCCGCAACCACCGCCTTGCCTCTCCCCTTCCTTCTCCCCGTATTGACCTTACTACTCTCCACCCCCATCCCCACCTCCCCCTTCTCTTCCCACCCCACCACCACCTCCTCTTTCTCCTCCCCCCTCGTCCTCGCCTCCTCAACCGCCGCCCGCATCTCCCCAGGCACCCCCGCATGAATCCCCGTCATCAGCCTCGCCCTCCTCTCAAACGCCGCCCAGTCCTCACTGCACGTCTTCCCCGCCGCCTCATTCAGCGCGCTCGCCGCATTCGGCACAACCAGCAGACACCCAATCACGACCAGCACATCTCGGAGCCGCATCCCCGCTTTTCCCTCCCCTTGCCATCCGCTCTTCAGCGCGTCCACGCACACGCTCCCCGTCGCCTCGTCCACGTTCGGGTGCCAGATGCGCGTCGCGAAGCGCGCCGTCGGCGGCGCGGCGGGGTAGGTCGGCGGCATGCTCAGCGTCAGCGTGAAGAGGCCGCTGCTGTAGGGCGTGCCGCTTGGCCCGGCGAGATGCAGCGTTAGGTGCGTGAGGTCGTCGCAGCAGGTGCTGAGGGCGGAGGAGGGCGGCCAGAGGTAGTTGGGCGGGAGGTCGTGCGTGTGCAGGTCTGCGTGGTCGGAGGCGAGGCGGCGGAGGGATTTGGAGTTCTGGGGGTGGTGGTTAGTCGGGTGGGTCGTTGGTAATATCAGGCCTTTCAGAGAAGTACCATTGTTGGTTGCGGGTGTTTGGTGGAGCGGAGAAGCGGGACGTGTATCAAGGTGTGCTTGTTCGACAGATCTCAGGGCTAGAACAGAGAGTGAAGGATGGCTATAGAATTTGCGTGGAGAGAAGGTATCAAGTAGAAAACGCAGGTAAGACTAAGGCAAGACTGAAGTGTTTAGTGGTTTGTTTATGAAGTCAGTCACGTTCGCGCCGCGGGTGTGGCGCTCCACTTTGGCGTTTAATGGGCTTGGCGGACACGACCTCTCTAAATACATTGACTGGCAAACTTCAGCCCTTCAAACCTCGTAATCGCACTGGGGAATTGGCCGGGGTGATTCCTCAAGCTCCGAAGACACGTCGATAGTGGCTTTCTAACCAGCTTGTAGCGCCCTGTGATGTCTCAATACAGATCAGCTGCCGCTGTTCGATTCTTTAGCGTTGAAGTATAGGCGGCCCTCCATGTAATGCGAAGGAGTACCAATCTGCTAGCCCTAGACGCCCTTGTAAATGCCAAAGATTAATCTCCCGAGCTTACAGCCTTTCGCAGAAGCCTTTCTAAACGCCACTCAACTCCTCGCTATACCCAGAAGCCACCCTCTTCCAAAATCTAAAACACATCCATCTCATCCGCCTCCCCAAACGCAAACCTCCCCGCCCCAACCATCGCCACCCGATCCAGCTCCTCCTGGTATTCCCTCCGCACATCCTCAAGACTAACCACCTTCCTCCTCGGCCCCAGCTCCACCTTCTTCTGCGCACCCCCAGCCCCCTTACCCTTCCTCCTCGCCTCCTCAACCCGCGCCTCCCTCTCCTCCTCCGTTTGCTCCGCCAGTATCCACGCGTTCTCTTTCTCCACGCAACTTAGCACGTTCATCAACGCAAGTAGGTTCTTCTGGAGCCGCTCGTCGCCAGGGTCGAAGACGCTGCTGGTAGCGCCCCAGCGGAGCCGCTCGAGCCGCTCGTGAAGGACGAGGGCGGCGCCGCGGAAATCGTGGCGCTGGAGTCTGAAGGCGGCGAGGAGGTTGTGGTAGGGCGGCCCCTTGAGGATGGACTGGGGCTTTTGGGACAGGGAGGTGAGGATCGCGTCAACGTCTTTGGAGAGGGTGGCGAAGGGGAGGGTGAGGAGGAGGGGGGATTGAGAGTGCGTTGTTAGGGCTGTGATGAGGGTTGTGAGGTTGGCTTTGCGGCTGTGATGATTAGGTTAGTTGCTGCGCTGTTTGTGGGTGATGGATGGGTATTGACATACAGTATTGGGTTGGTGTGGCGTGTCAGGGTGGCGTAAGCCTCCTCGAAATGGGATGTTTGGATCAGGGCGTTGAAAAGGCGGGATAGGAGTTCGGTTTTTAGATCGAGTGTCTGGGCATGATTAGCCACGCTTTGCGGCGGTCAGGTATGAAAAACCTACGTCTTCCCGACCGAGACTGAGAACTTGCACGCCCATCTCGGCAAATTCGGCCACGTATGAGTGGGCCTTAACTTTCTCGAATAAACTGAGGACATGCTGATAGTACTTCGGTATGCCTTCCGAGAAGTAATCTTGCTCATCAAGGCTGAGCAAGCCGGAAGAGTCATTTCGCCTCACGTCAAAATGGCTCAGAGCTGGAACTGTATCAGTCAAGATCTGGAATTTCGAAACGTGATGACTTACCAAGGCCCACTGTAGCCCTCTTGAAATATACAGCAGCCATAGTATATTCTTCCAGCCTAAGATGGAGTCGGGCTCTTAAATAAGTAGCCCACGGCGTACCCGGCAAGAAGCGAAGGAAATCGGAAGCCAATTCAGTGTTGTCGCGCTTCAGTAGATCCCCCATAATGTTAGCGGTGATGAAGTCGTACTGTTGCCCCAGCTGTGACCCGAAAGTCCACGCTCGGATCCAATACCTGAGACGCATGCACTGCGAGCCTTCTGGGAACAGCATGCCAGACCAGTCGCCCACGAAGAGGCTCTCCATGATCGTCATGGTCTGGGCAGCCGGATCGCTTTGCCCTTGGGACTGGCTCAGGCTCCCGACACTGGTCCTCCGACGCCTTCGACCTGATGATTCGTGTCGTGATTTAGTCGTGAGCCAGGTCAAGACAGCATGCTCCTTCAGCTTGGGAATAAGTTCAACGTAGATGTCAGCCGCATCGAAGTGCGGCGACATCTCTTCGGGCTTGAACTCGAAAGCGCAGAAGACCACAAGAACAAGGAGGTCTAGTAGGATTTCAGTCCCATACGCAACCGTGTCCTGGGCGCCTCTTAGAAGCGCTCTTACGCCAAACTTGGTTACCTCGTTCCGCTCGTGGTGCCCTCGAGGCTTCTCGTCAAGCCGCTCCAGAGCTGCGAGAAAGTTACTCGTTGTAAGTTCGCTGAACCCGCCGAGTTCGTCCATGGCATCATGAAGCCTATCGACGTCCTCATCAGTGACCTGGGACTCAAGATCGCAGCGCGCATAGAATGACTTGATTCGATCAGTGACCGAAGTTGACGGCTCTTGCAGGATCTCAGCCGCGACAGCTAGCTGCAGAGGTTGGTGGAAACTTGACGTGAGACTTTGGCGGAATACTCGGGCAGCACTCAGAAGCCTCGCGACATCGATAGATCCCTCGCCGTCTAACGCACGGTATAGTGGATCGTTGGTAGCTATATGATCAGGTAGTGTCTCTGCGTTGGCTCGCATGACCTCGACTTCTGAGAGCTCCCGGATCGGACAGACGTAATCCGTAAGCAGCAGCCACGGCAAGTCCTCCACGGAATCGTACACAAGGCGCAACGACTCGCTCCTTCGCTTGTGCAAGTCCCGCACCAATCCGTAAAAGACTTGCCATTGAGATCCAATGTCGACCTCGTAGCGATCGTAGTCAATCTCACCCGCATGCGTCCTTTCCAGTGCAACGTTCGATGCGATGGCAGTGCAGAGCCGTTCTTTAAGAGGCTGATTGTTCGATGGCTTTGCTGCGAGGCTCTTTGCTGGGGAGCGCTTCGGCGCAAATCCTCGACGGTAGACCAGGAGAGCCGTTTCGAGGGTCGGCGTGGTGAATCGGCCAGGTACAAACAGGAAGTCCAACCAACGCTCCGTAATCGAAAGGCTGTGCAACGAAGGATCCGGCACGCTGGAGTCGCCTGGATAATCCGGGTTGATCCTCAACGCCTCGACAGTAAGTGGACCGGGGGACACGCAGATCCACTCGTGCTTCCATACGTGCTCCAGGTCCGACTGCAAATCCAGAAGGTTGAATTTGATGATGTACACCCTGCTGTTCGGGCCGGACCTTGCTCTTATCCACAGCTGCGTGCTGGCCCAGGATGGCGCAGCCTTAACGTGGAATTCTTCCAGGTTCCAGACCGTCGTGTTCATCATCTCATCCACCGGCGGCACAAAACTCATCTCGGGTTTGGCATCCCTTATGCCATTGGCCGGACTGTCTGCATCCGCAACGGCCCAGAACTTGAACTGGTGTTGCTTGGGAGAGTAGGTGACGACGTAGTATGGGTTTGTAGTATAAACTCCCTTCGCCTGAACAATCTGCA
Organism: Coniosporium apollinis CBS 100218; assembly: GCF_000281105.1. Lineage (NCBI taxonomy): Eukaryota > Fungi > Ascomycota > Dothideomycetes > Coniosporium > Coniosporium apollinis. Next base: position 324,317 of record NW_006913296.1, read on the forward strand.
TAACCTGAGGCTGTGCTGCGCCGATGTAGTATTGAGATGCCTTTTGAGGTTCCCGATTGTTGTCGCCAAGGAGGTCCATTTGTACTCCGATCTTGCCAGTCTTTACACTGCGAGCCCTTAGAGTGTGGTCGAGTGACACGGTCCATATGTGCGCTTCGTCCGGGGATAACGCGATCGATACAGCGGCAGTAGGTTCGATATCAGCGTTGTTCCAGCGAGTGGTGTTGTGACTCTTCCACGACACCATGCCGCGCAGGCTGCTCCAGCCGCTATGGCTAAAGTAGATTTCGCTCCACGCTGAACCTACCCCACCGCGTCAGCTTTTTTTTTGGTAGCAGCGATCCGATTGCGTTACCGTCATCACCTGGCTGTCTGGTCAGACGCAGCAAGTTCCCATTCCGAGTAGATATCAGTAGCTCGTGCGCATTGCGAGCTACGAGTCGGTATGGGATATGTGCGCCGAAGGTAGGGGGATAGCACGTCTTGCACCAGTCGCTGACGTCAACCTCCGTAGCCGCTGGCCGGATGAAGAAGTCGATTTTGAGGTTCAAGGTGTAGAGCTCGCCCGCTGTTGTGATGACGAACGCTTCCAGCGCATCTCGCTCGTCCGAGTCTGCGAATGCTACACCGAACGGCCTGATCGGATTCGGAAAGCTGAGCGATAAGGCCAAGATAGCTTCGCCCTTCGTATGTCCTTCCTGGCTTAGGTCCACAGACTGAATCTCCAACACCTTCCTGTCGTCGAGAATCCTCCAAAGAAAGCACCGCGGGTACTTGCTTGCGCGGCGGAAGAAGATGGAGGCATCACTGGCGAGGTGTCTCTTTGCAAAGTCGTTCTCGTCTTGGTCGACATACAGGTCGGTTGCGATGGTTCGTTTGGACTGATGCCGCGATCCGAATGCAGAGATGCCATGAGCTGGGAGTGATATTGCGATGGTCGATCCGTTGAATGCGGGCTCAAGACTCAATTGCGTCTCGGCGTAGAGAGCTGGGACAGGTGGGGCTGCCATGACAGATCCATATAGGTGGCAGGTAGCTTGGGGGGTTGCGGGAGCTTCTGTGAGCTCTTGGTTGCGATGCGCTTGTTGCAGGTCGACGTGAACGCGTACAGGCAAATTCTGGGAGCTTGAGCTTCCGCAGCTTGACGCGAGCAGAGCATGCACGTGACCTCGCATTCTCAACGCGGAGCCCTCATGTGTGTGTAGCATTATCTCGAAAGTAACGGCGTGAGGGATTGCTTTGATAGGTCAGGTCAAGTCGCGTGGTCATGACAGTCTCGGTCTCTCTGCAGGTATCTATATACACTCATTTACTAGCGGAAAGCCGTTGAAACCCGTGGTCATAGTGATATCAAACGCCGTACTCTGCAAATGCGTCCGACCTTATAACCTCATATGCAACCGCCCCACCATGTCCACCAAGCGCCGTAGCATGGTCAGTCGTAATATCGCCATCCACACATGCTTAATCTTTCTCCAGATCCTTCGGGTTCGGATCGCCAATCCCATCCTCGTTGATCGCAAACAAGCAATCACTCTCCGGCAAACAAGGACTATCGTAAATCTTGCATATCCTCGTCTCGCCTCTGCCTTTCTTGAGACTCAATCGCGTCGTGCTGGCATGCGCGATGATGTTTCCACCAATGGGCTTCTTGGGGTCCGGATTGAACATTGCTGATGGGCCTCCGTCAACTTGTGCTACCACTTGGTTCGTGATGACGACTGCGATGCCGAACTCGTCGGCCAGCCGTTGCAGCGTCCGCAGGAACTTTGCAAGATGAATCTGTCTTGCTGAGAGCTCACCCCTACCCATGAAATCGGTGCGGTAAAGCGAGGTAGCGGAGTCGACGATAAGGAGGGAAAACCGGGTTTCCGTCATCATTGTTGCGGCCTGGTTGAGGAGTTGGAGCTGATGATCGGAGTTGTAGGCGCGGGCGTAGGCGACGTTGTCCAAGACTTCTTCTCCGGACAGACCGTACCGGTTTGCTACGGCCAGTAAACGGACGGGCCGGAAGGTGCCTTCAGTGTCGATGTATAGACACTTGCCCTCGCCACCGCCCATGTCGAAGGGTAGTTGACATGTCACGGCGAGTGTGTGGCATATCTGGCTCTTTCCTGTCCTGAACTCCCCGAAGATCTCTGTGATAGATCCGGTCTCGATACCGCCTGCTAGTAATGTGTCGAGTTGTTTCGAGCCGGTCGTGATAGATATCAGTTCGCTGCGTCGTTGGTGCATCTCCGTTGCGGTGGTAAACCCCATCGGTACGAGTTTGGATGCTTCGAGCTGATCAGCGGCGGTGTTCGCGGTTGGAGGAGATCGACTTACCCTCCGCTAGTATCTTCGAAGCCTTCTGTTCCGAAATGCCTTTGATCTGCTCTAGTGCTTTTCTCGGCCTGCCAGGTGTAAGTTGAGACCGATCTCTACGGTGGAAAGTGGTAGACTAACGTATATGCCACCGACTCTACTGTGTTGTATCCACCTTCGATGATGAGCTTGATATCGCGCGCGGTCAAGCCATTAACACCCTATGCATGTCAGGCGGTTGTCCGAGAGATCTCCCTCGGGCAGCTTACCTCCAGTGCTGAGAGTGGCGTGGGTGCGCCAGGTCCTCCTGCGCTGCCTTCCTCGTACCCGGACTGCGATTGTTCGTCTTCGGCGCTCATCTTGGTCTGGCTTGTGCAGTGTGCTGGGTGGCGAGAAGTCAAGAAGGAATTGTATGGTCGAGGGTGTGGTGTTTGAGAGTGGACGAAGAGGTTCGCGGTCAAGCAGATCTACGCGACTCGGCTTTAGGCAGCGCGTTCGGCCACCTTCGCCACCGCCGCGATATCACGTGCGTCATTCGATGTCTGGAACAATTTTCCTCGGAACCTTTAGCTTTCAATCCGCACGGCATAGAAGTACATTCCGGCACAACTCGGCAGGTATCTGGGCAGCAAAAATCAATGAGGAAATTCCTGGTTCTGTATGTTGAAACAAATCCCTCTCGTGATTAGTCGTTAAGCTAGAAGCTTTCATGTCGGCTTGGTGAGCCTATGTACAGCGACCTATGTATGCCTCCATTACGTTTTAAGAATAGAGTTCAGGATAAGGGGAAGGGAAAATCAAGTGGATTCGCTTGCACAACCCCGAAACAGCCGCCGCCTTCTAAGTATAATATCCGATAGTCCTATCCTATGCCAAACTCCTGTACGCCGCCCATGCATAGGTCTTCTGAAGAACGCTCAGTGTAGAGCGCTAGTATCGATGAAAAGCCAGTCAGATCCGGTCGTGCTAGAGAAGCGGTCGAGGCTCGCGCAAAGGGGTGAATCGATCTGATCGCAATCGTTAGACGACTGCTTAGCTCCTCTCGGCAGCGATGAACGACTTGTGGTCCGAGGACGTCCTCCGCTTCTTCTGCAGACGTCTTTGCTGACGCTTTTCTCCAGCCTCAAGATCGACGTCGAGGGACATGTCCACTGGATTAGGTCCTAGAGTGCCTGGTCGGAGAATCTCGAACCCAGAGTTCACTTTGCGGAGGACCTGAGACATCCTTTGATTCTGTGCGGTTTGCACAGGAAGGGAAGTGTCTGCCATGTCCTCCTCGTACGAGAAATGCAGGGGTGCATATGGCGATGGCTGTGTGGGCGTAGATGAAGAAGGCGAGGAAGGCGGTGTTGAGACAGAGTGATCCAGTGTGCTTTTCGCAGAGGTCTCCGAGCTTGAGGAACCATTCCGTTTGGGCCATGTGTGGTCAACCGCATCAGGCTTGACAGCATTAACCTTTGTAGTGTCTACAGCGCTACCAGAGCCACCTTCAGAACCATGCGTAGGAGTAAGTCCGGAGCCAGGTCGAGGGTGCCGAACACGGGGTGTAAGCTGCCCAGTTTCGGCAACGTGTGATAGACGATGGCTTTGCAGTAGGTCGAGGCTGAGACCCCTGTCGCCGGGACGGATTTGTGAACTGACAGAGGCGGGGTCTGATGAATCCAGGGTCGGGCTCTCTTTGGTGAACTGGAAAGCAGGTATATGCTCATAGTCGCTGGCGCTGCTTGATGTCCGCAAGGATTCGGACTTCCTCTTCGATGTGCCGCCCTCATCAGAAACTAGAGATGCCAGTCAGTAAACGAGATAAGACGGTGCGAACGTTGTGTATGTTAGTGCAGTTCTACCTCTTCTAGGGTCAGTTGATGGCCCTGCGACGCCCTCTAAAGCATCCAGAGTGGATGAATTCCGTAGGGGACCATAGTTACTGTACCTGGCATACGAAGATGGAGGACGCCTATGCTGCCGGGCAGGTGGCGCAGCAGATGAAGAATGTGTGGGTGAAGATGCCCTACTGCTTGATGCTGAGCCTTGTCCAGCGGCAGCAGGTTCGGGAAAGCTCGGTTCCTTCGAGCGCGAGCGGCTTGGCCGAGATAACGACGGATGTAGGAGCTGTGACGCCGCTGGTTGGGGAAGTCCGGTGCCGGAGGCTGTTCGGTTATGAGTGTGGCTCCTGTCTGACCATTTCTCTGATATCGAACTCGCAGCACTGCTCGGAGCCGGAGTATTCGTCCTCGATATCCAAACTCCTTCGACCTCAATTCCGCTTTCAATAGCCCGGATGCCAAAAGGTATCGCCTTCTCCTCGTCTTCGTTGGTCTGCCTCTCCACGGTTTGCGGTGCTAAATGAGCTTGCTCCTGCTTCTGAGCTGCTACAGCGATGTAGTGCTTGTTCTTGTGGTTGATCCATGCCAGTTTCAGGCAACCAGCAAGGATAGTGGCGACCTGATGAGTCAGCGATGGTTGTGCGGTGACATAGATTCGTAGAGGCCTACAATGAGACAAGCAAGGACCTGTGTTCGGAGCGGAAATAAGCTGTCTGCCTTTGTGAATGGGCTACGCCGGGACTTACAAAGGTCATCTTCTGCCACAGCGCCCAGCTGTTGAAGAACTCGCCGGCCATCGCGTCTTGAATGAAGGTGGAAAGGGAAAGAAGTTATTAATATTCGATATTCGCAACCATGAAGAAAGCAAGGACAGCGATTGCTTGGTTCAGCGGCGAAGCGGTTGTACTGGTATTGCGAGGTGACGTTAGAGGATCAAACAGTGGGAGGGCCTTAGGTTGGGCGGTATGGTACAGAGACATACTCAGGTGAAGGTGAAAGCTCAGCGGGTGAGCGAGCGAGTGCAATAGCTTTACGCCAAGACGACAAGAGATCTACTCTGCCATGCAGTCGTCGGCAGCAGAGTTCCGCCGCGGAGCAAGGTGTTGGAACTGCTTGTCAGGCACGAGTGGAAAGAGCGACGGAGGCAGGAGCCGAGGTTGAAGAGGGTTGTTTCTGTTGTTAGAAGGAGTGTTTCGATGACGCACGGAACGGCACCGTATTATGACAATCCCAACCCAGCGGCGCGCTTCACGGGCAGGCACTAATGTTTTTTAAAAAGAAGAGTTGCACAAACGAGAGGTATTGCCGGCGAGAAGCGTGGCTCGGTCGGTTACATGCAGTGAATGGCTGTCCGTACCCGACGCTGGAAAACGGTTGCGAACAGAAGGGACAGTGGCAAGGTTTGGACTCAGAGAATTCACGGTTGGCGTGCAAAAGGTAGGGAAGAGGAGCAGATGCGTTCAAGCGGCGAATATTATGGGGAAAGCCTCGAGAAGGGCGGATTGATGAGAAGCATATGAACGGCTGGCAATTGACTAGGGACCGCAAGCCAGGGCAGAATTGATCTCATAGCGCCATCTCCATATCCGCAGGGTTACGTCGGCGCAGCTAGAAAACCTTTGTTCGAGAAGGGCATTATCACCGGCCTTCCACATGAGCCTGTCCCCGGCGAGCGAGGGATAGAGCTAGGTATCTCTACCAGAGCACGAATGCGATTCTATAACGTCTCTTGCTCGGCTTTATCTGCTTATCAGTACCAGGACGCTGGAGCTGGCATTGATACAGGCCCCGCGGCCGTCGATGGCTCACGGCTGCTGCCACGGAGTTTGCGCCAGGAAGCGGAAGCGGAACCAGGCACAGGGTTTGCTGGCACCCTTGGCTTTGTGAAACAGTTGATGTGCGGCTTGGATGCGGGTGATGCGGCTCCCGGGCCCTCTCCTCGGGAGAACGTTCCTTTCGCGTCAACGCTAACAAGCCACTCGCGCGCGCACAGGGTGATCTTGACCAACGTTAACTGCCCCTGCAGCAGCACAGCAGGCTGTTTCGACGACTCCTTGCCGCACGACGTCCTTTAATATCAGACCCCGGACAAAAGGCCGTGCTTTGTGCGAAATTCTGCACGACATCGTGTTGCAAAGCGGCCGCCGTCTGAATCGCCGAGGACGTCATGAATCTCCTCGTGCCGCTAGGAATCACAAACAAACACCCAGATGATTCCCTCCAACGATGGACGCATGCTCTCGTTGTGCGCTCACACCCCCTTTCCCGCTTCACAGGACGTTCTTGTACTTCCTATTTGCTGCTCGTACGCAATTGTGGCTTCTGCGATAGGACAACGCCATCGCAATGCAAAAGCAATGTTGGGTGTGTTACGCTGCCGTTCCCCCTCAATGGACGTTCTAGAAAGATCTGCTGTGGTAAGCCGCGAGTAGCGACTCGCATTATTGAGGTCTTAGCCGGAAGCTGCGGTGGTGTAACACGGTCATCCAGAATCCTGTATTAGCCTTGCAGGAGGCTTCCCATGCGGTATTGAAGGTTCTGCGGTTCACGTTCGCTCGCATCTCAAGATGACGCCGAATGCTGTTGCGTACCGAAGACTGACTGAAAGTCGCCCACCAGCTGTCGAGGTAACTAGAAGGTCTGTCTCGGCGGGAGTCTCTTGGTCGATATACCGCCGCAAAACCGGTGTGATCCTTGTTCAACCACAGCAATGCCATTATTCGAGCCGGATTGACTGCTGTGCGATCTGTTGGAGACGTGTGCAGAAAGTACATTGACAGGATTCTACAATTGGAAGGCAAGGCCGCAAATGGATTGACACATACTCCGTAGACAGGAGCGCACACCAGTATCCTTGCAGGAAACTGTCTTTGAGTACCCTACTGCAAAGAATACTGCGCCGTATTTAGGCGCTTGTGGTAGACACACCATGCTGCCATGACTAGGGACACTCTCATGTTCTCAGCGGAAATCTGAAAGCTCCGCGCATAGACTAAGATCAGCTTACGATATCTCGTACTTCGGTAGGTACATAGTTTGCGCTGGGCCGTTCCGCCGTACATTCAAAGCTTAGAGAGAAGCTTCACTAAACAGCTCAGCTCCCTTCATTCTGCTGTATCTCATGTCGGAGCATGGTCAGCGAGTCCGGCGACTGTAGTTGACGGTCGGCTTCACGGTCTGTAGGTTGCTCCGCGGTCGGTCGACCCTGACCCTGCTCCAACTCTCGGCAAGTTCGGGAACGGCAGGCCCGTTCAACGAAAGCTGGGCAAGCGTCAGCACTTCTGTCTTGGTGCACTGCCTTCAAAGATTCAATCTCTCTGCTTACGCTTCAGGAGCATACATTTACCGCCGGAGTAGCTGTTACTTGAGATCAATTGACTAGCCGCACGCACCATGCCTATCATCCGAAACCCATTCAGAAAGAGCGGCGTCGAGCCGCAAGGCGAGAACCGACCGCCTTTGCAGGGTGGGGCAGATCGAGGGTTTCAGCAGACAAAAGTTGTCGGCGCGAAGCCAGTGGATATCAAAGAGCCGACCGAATACAAACTTAGCGGTATGTTGCCGTCGCTGTCGCGCTTGTGACTCAATTGCAATCCGCGATCCGCCGACAGTGTGGAGTTCCTGCGCTGACGCCGTACAGAGATCAACGATAGCGGCGTTTACCTTCCGGTACGAACAATTGCGCAATGCGCATTGACCGCGCAGTCGCCTTACACTTGCCCTGGTCAATTGCACCGCGAAGCTGACATGTGGACTCATAGCCGTCGCCGACAGAGAAGAAGAGCTTCTGGTCAAGCCGGTCCAACACGTCGACGAACTCCTCCAACCATCGCAGCGTCTTAAGCGAAAATGAGCCATTCAGCATCTCCCGGGAGTCCTTCGACTCGTACCGCAGGTCCTTTGTACGTCTTGTAGAATATGGCGCCTCATGGTGCTCTCCGTAGCTGCTGAGCTTATGCTATACGACAGGACATCTCCGCTCGATCACCCATCCCCGACATGGACAGCTTCCCTCGACAAAGCCTCGACTCTCGACGAGCCCGCATGCCCAACGAGCGAATGCCCAGTGACCGTCTACCCCGCTCATCTCTCAGTATAGACAGAGTAGAACCCACGCCAGAAGAAGGGTTCGAGGAGGTTGGCCTCAACGACGAGGTCAAACCCAAAAGGCGCGGCCTGTTTTCGCGATTCGGCGACTCCTCAGAAGCAAACTCGAGCCCTGACACCAAGCCTGTCTCGAGCCACCACAGCTTCCATTTCACAGGCAGAAAGCGGGCCCAGAGCGGAGCGGGAGCTGAACTGAAGAGCATGCCCAAGCCGGCGGGCAGTCATGCTGTGGAGGTGCCGGTAGAGGCGAAATAGACACTGTATGGGACAATGGGTGGGGGCGTATACTTTAATGGATCTGGGGGCATTGGGCAAGGTTATCGGTAATTAGGTACGGCTTTAGCTGGCGTTGGTCTTTATCCGGCGCAGGGCCTTAATGGAACGCCTCTCGGGGGCGTCACACTCGCTCGGCAGCGTTGGGTGTGGACTTTGGCTTCTATGCACATACATTTACTTAGAACTTAGGCAAGTTACGATTTCTCTGAGTCTCTGGCCACAAATCTGCACGTGATGTGTGCCTGAATTTGTCGTTGCCCCTCGGGCCCGTGCGACTCCCGAACTCCGCGATGGCAGAAAGCTTACCGCCCAAGATGTCGAAAAAATTCCCGTAGAGCTTGCAAGTGCTGTCAAAACACATTGATCGGAGCTCCGAACGATTACAACAGCGAAGTCCGTAAAACCTCACGCGATGGCTGGAATTAAGCGAAAGCAGCCATCGGGATCTACGAAACACAGTGATGCGACCAAAAGCAAGAAGTTGAAATCTACGCCGCATGCCGCATCCAAGGCCCCGAAAGCCGCGAAAAAGACTGCCCAGAACAAACCCGCTCCAGATTCGGACGATATCGTCGAGTCTGATACTACGGAGAGTGAGAATGGATTCTATGGATTCTCCGCAAAAGATGGCGAAGACGGGAGTAGCCCGAGCATTGCAGGCGAAGAGAGCGACGTCGAGGATGAGCAGATGGAAGTCGAGGTTGAGAAAAGCCAGGTCAACTCAGAAAGGCAGAAGGCGATGAACGGCGGTACGACCAACGCCCCATCCGTACGGGAAGACGAGACTACGGGATTAATGTGCCATAGGAACTTCCTCGAAAGAAGCCCATGCGAAGCAGAAAGCTTTAGCGAAGGAGCGCAAAGCTGCGAAACCAAACGCCGACTCGATCATCCGCTCAAAGAAGATATGGGAGCGCCTGCGAAGGAAGTCACACGTGCCGAAGGATGAGCGCAAGCAGCTGGTAACGGAGCTCTACGAGATCGTTACTGGCAGGGTTAAGGAATTTGTCTTCAAACACGACTCTGTCCGAGTCATTCAGTGTGCGCTCAAGTACGCCAACCTGGAACAGCGGAAGATGATCGCCAGGGAGCTGAAGGGCGAATATCGGAGTCTGGCTGAGAGCCGATACGCGAAGTTCTTAATAGGCAAGATGCTCGTAGAAGGGTAAGGTTATCTATCCCGCTTCGCCGTATAGTAGCTAACCACCTTTTGGCAGGGATGCTGAAGTCCGGGACCTGATTATCCCCGAATTTTACGGTCATGTTCGACGCTTGATCAACCACCCAGAAGCATCCTGGATCCTGGACGACATCTACCGGGGCATCGCTACGCCGCAGCAGAAGGCCATTCTTCTGCGTGAGTGGTACGGCCCTGAGTTTGCTATCTTCAAGACCGCGAACAAAGACAATGCTACAGCAGACCTATCCACGATTCTCGAAGAGACTCCGGAGAAGCGCAAACCCATCATGTCTTACCTGTACGGTTTGATAAATCAGCTCATCCAGAAGAAGCTGACCGGCTTCACGATGCTCCACGATGCAATGCTCCAGTATTTCCTCAATACGAAGCCGGGCAGCGAAGAGGCCACCGAGTTTCTTGAGCTACTTAAGGGCGATGAGGAAGGCGATCTCCTCAAGAATCTCGCTTTTACCAAGTCTGGCAGCCGCGTCGTCTGTCTCGCCCTCGCCTACGGCGGTGCTAAAGACCGCAAAAACATCCTCAAGGTCTACAAGGACACCATCGAGACGCTAGGTTACGATACCAACGGCCACAAGGTTCTGTTAGCGGCCTTCGATGTCATCGATGACACAGTCCTCACATCGAAATCTATCTTCCCCGAGCTTCTGGGCAAGGACGCAGCGGCTCAGCCCGAGAAGATTCTAGCGCTAGCAAACCATCTGGTTGGCCGTATTCCGCTACTCTACCCTCTCATTGGGCCTGCGAAATCGCTGTTTACAGACAATGCAGAGCTCAAGCTTCTCAATGAGATCTACGAGGTCCGGACAACGACCTCGAAGAAGGAACCGGAGATCCGCCGCAAAGAGCTAGTCCGCTCGCTATCAGGACCTCTACTCACCACCATCGCCGCCGAAGCTGCACAACTTGCGCAGACATCCTTTGGATGCCAGCTCATCACCGAAGCACTGCTGGGTTGTGAGGGCGACAAGGAGGCCGCTGTGAGTGCTACTGCTGATGTAGCAGCCGGCGATCCTAACGCCGAGGACCACATCGCGCGGTCCCCGCATGGTGGCCGGATGCTGAAAACTCTAGTGTTGGGTGGACACTATGATCCGAAAACAAAAAAAGTCACACTCGTTGACCCGCCACTAAACTTTCATGATGCGCTGTACGAGCGCATCAGAGAGCACATCCTGGACTGGGCGACAGGCTCGAGCTCCTTCGTTGTCGTCAATCTGTTGGAGGCGGAGGGGTTCAGCCACAAGGAAGAGCTGGTTAAGACACTTAAAAAGAACAGGAAGAGGCTGGAGAACGCGGCGAAGGAAGAGACGAAGGGACAGAAGGCCAGGGGGGAAAGCGAGCTCGGCGGAGACCAGCCCGTGGGTGAGAAGAAGAAGGGGAAGAAGAAGACTGTGGCTCCCGCCGTGGGTAACGCTGGCGCGAAGCTGTTGCTCCAAAAGCTGGCCTAAGCTTTCCACGTAATTCATCATTGTTGGCTAAAGTTTCATCCAGAGGTTTCACAGTCTTGCGGAGTCCTCACATTGGATTCTAGCGGCGGTCAAAGCCTCGAAGAGTCTCTATACTAGTAATGAACGTTCCTTACAACGTTTGCATGACGTAACCCCAAAGATAGCCGGCCGCCCTGCCAGAGCAGCTCGTCGATGTATCCAACTCCCGGATTCGCTTGAGTATTGATAAAATTCCGCGTTCCAACCGTGCCATCCGCCTGATGAGTTCTGCGCCTAAACTCCTTCCGGCTGTCAATACGTTCCAGACACCGGAGCGAGAGTTGCTTTCCATGCCCGGACTGAAAAAGGTCCTTGTCAGGGAACCTACCCAAAGTCGGGTGGTAGAGAGTCAATACGAACGCAGTTCCATAGATGTCATTGAGCCTCGTGGTTCGGGTATGCAGCGTAATCTCCACGTATATCAGGCCCCGTATCGCCCTCTCAGTTGCCAAGTACTTGGCGGAGGCTCGCCAATGCTCCGTGATTTCCTCCAGTGTCATTGAAACTGGCTTTTACCAGAAAATCAGTCATGGTTTCTTCCCTGAACTTCGGCGGTGATCCAGTAAGAGCCACTCACCCCTGGTTGTGGTCTGGAAGGATCCGGAGGAAAGGAATAGTTGACGCGAAGCCAGTGGAAGTCTTGTTGGTGCGCTTGCAGGCCAAACAGCCACCGCACAATGTCCCGGAAGAGGTGGCCGCATTACAGTGCCTCTAGATGCTTCGCTGAAAGTGCGATGAAGGATCGTGGCGCGTCTTGAAACTGGGACCATCTGCTCCACAGGCGCATGCCGTTAGCGGTTTTCCAGCATATGAACGTGCGGAGCCAGGGGGCTCTGGGGTTGGAAGGAACAGTTCCAGATCATGGTGTGGGATCGAGGTGTGGTCCGTTGACGGGGACGAAGGTTGCTGGATTGGCGCTGGAGCGAACATTGAGAGACGACCGTTGAGAGGATCCGTATCTGATGGAAGTTTCTTGATATCGCTGTGGGGGGCTGATGATGCTCCATTGGATTTCAACAGAATAAGACATGGTTGAATAAAGTGGACTGAAGCGCGTAAAAGCTATCTGACGTGGACTGAGATGAAGATGTTGCGGTGGACAAGTCCGGTAGTTACCAAGGCGCGTCTGACGGACATGGCTTCCTCCCCGTTCTGGAAGGCGCTTCCTGTCTCCGCTCCATTGAGTGACCCATAAGAGATTCAGAGTGCTCCCTTTGCGGCATTCTGTCTCTGGATTTGCAGGTGGTATTGGGAAGGAAGAGGATGCGGCTTTGGAGGCGTTACTTACATCTCCCGGCTTGACTCACCTTGCAGGCTATCGCGCGAGTAACGCATCTATGCTTCTTTGTGAAGGTTTAGAAAACCGAGGAAGGCTTGTTGAGCCTTATGCCTGAGCTTCGAACTAAGAGGAGTAGCGTGCCTTAAGTAGCGCTGCCGGGATTCTCGGCATTATTTGTGTTCCGTTGACTCTGGTGAGGAAAGACTTAAGATTGAAAGTACGAGCATGGTGGCTTGATGCGACATCAATTTACTTTTTCGTTTTCTCTACATAGTGGGGGATGGTCTTTCGTGCCAACATCACTGGCCGCTATGTACGCAGCCGCATCTTGAGCAAAACATTACATGAAGATAACAGCCAAAAAACGTTCCAGTAGGTATTCGCTAGTCGTCACCCACCTGACTACTAATCTACCGATTCAAAGCTTATATGGTGCACGGGATACCCAATTTCCTTTGATCTATGGCCGTGTGTAGAAGAAAAGTTTGAGCTGTTGTGCTTACATAAATACGTTCCTTTGTTGGATCTCCGTCAGAAGTCCCACTCCGTCCGAAGGGCACGGGCATCTTAGCATCAAGAGTTCAGCATTTGAGAAACATAACAACCAACACCACGGCGAAAGATAAAGAGGCAAGCGTCACGAACAAGGCTTTGGGTGGTTGTCTCTGGGCGCTCGAAGACAGAAATGACACGAAACCCCAAAGGACAGGTCCCTATGGAACGGATCCGAGAAGCTAAACATAGCCTCGCGGCTGTCGCCTGGATCGAACTTCGCATATAGCTGGCGTAATCCATGCATCACTGAGCGCTCTTCAGTAATTACCCTTATCATTGTTTAGGAGCGTCTCCTCCATCAGCTTCTGCTTGTATCCACTCATACTTAGGTCTGGACTGTTCGTCTCCTCTCGGCCATTGGAAGCACTCACGAAGTTGGGAGAAGATGCCCTTATCTATCCCATCATTTGGCCTTTCCACAGCCTCGCGGGCCCTCGGATTTACCCTCTTCTTAAAGTTACTGGACTCTGGAAACCCATTTCTAGCCCGTGGGCCGCAAGTCGAGCGCAAGAAAGTTGCTCTGTGTCAAAACCGCTGGACTGCCACGGCACGCTGCCTGATTCACGTCGTGCCTAGCGTTCTTTCCCTAACAATCGTGATCCTGAATCTAAAAGGATACTACATCGGCGACGAACTCGCAGGACCCTCCGGTCACGACTCGCAAAAGCTCGGCGCGCTTCAGTTCGCAGCCAAGCTGCATGAGTTGACCATCCACGCTTCCATTGCGGCCATGGTCCTGTCGTACCTAAGGTATGAGCTGGCTCTGGGAAAGGGCCTGCCTTTCGGAGCGGTGCTCGCTGGTAATCAGTTTAGGGATCTGAGCTTCCTCTGGTCCATCGAGCTTTGGGGAGCTCTGTCCTCATGGAGAGTGCCACACACATGGATCCGAAGGACTGTAATGGCGGTTATCCTGATCCTGGCCACACTAATAGCAGCCGCCGCCGGGCCAGTAAGCGCTATTGCAATCATCCCACGACTGGGGCTGTGGCCAGCTTGCGGAACGCGGTTCTGGCTCAACTCGTCCAACGATGCTCTCTGGCCGGCTGAAGTGAATGCATCACACTTTGATTCCGCTCAGTGCTCTCAGGCAGATACTGAGCCCGACTTCGGCTGTCCCGATGGCGGTTTACAATCTATCAAAGCTTTCAGCACCACGCTCCGCAGACGAGGCTGGGATTGGGTTCCCGCGCGAAGCCTTACAGTCTATGGACGTCATGGGACACGAAGCATGAACATCACGCTGAAGCTAGGACGTAATACTGATCGTGTCACTACCGCTTTTGTACCACCCCTTGCCGCCGTCGATGCATTCACAGAGGCCAGTACTTGGTGGCCATCAGCGGCTCAATACGCCTTTAAAAGAGGTGGACCACGATACTGGCTGGCTCGAAAAGCGTACATTGAAGCGAGCGCTACTGCGCCGGTAACACGAGTGCGGTGTTCATCCCTTATGTCCACTACGGGTGGTTCGGGACAGAGCATTTACTTCCCGTTGCTCAATCCTTTGGAGGATGTGCTTACTAGCACGAGCTATACGGATGACCAGATTTGGAATGATGCAGCTATGGAGATTTCGAGTGGCCGTGAGCTGAGCAAGGTGTTTTGGACGCCCTTGCCAAACACTGATTTCAAAAACTCTACTATGGGAGCGGTTGTTGTTCTGCCTTTTGAGCCGAATGCTTCCGCGATTACCTATACGACTTGCAACGTCGACGCTCGATGGGCTGCCACCCGTATCTGGACTTTCAACTTCGAGAACACGTTCGGCTTACCTGAGGGGCTCCCAGACGTAAGGAATCCGCTTGGTCGCTATGATGTTGACTGGTCGTGGCCGCACATCTCGGTTGATGTAGAGTGGGTCAACTACATGTCCCGAAAGATGTCACAGGCCAATGAGACAGTCGACGCATTTGCAGCCATTGCAGCTGATGCAGGCATCACCGACACGCCGGATCCCACCCATCCTTGGGCGATTGAATCCATTCTGGCCATGATGTTTACGGATGCACTGGCTCGCGTGGGAAGTAACGCAACGCTTCAAGGGGAGCTCAAAGGACGCGGAAAACCCCGACTGGCTGACTGGGAAGACGGTCCTTGGGTTGACGAGTTCATGCACTTTGGCGATGCATACGCCATCGATGCTCCGGCGAATGCCGAGTGGTATAGCTCACGACTCTCCGTCTCGGTGGTGGGATACGCCTACTCGTCGGACGGAGCAACCAGCAAACTCGCCTGCAGTATCCTCTTATTCCATGTTCTGCTCGCGTTCATCCACACAATCTACTCTCTGAATTCTGGGCTCAGCTCCTCGAGCTGGGATTCGGTCGCGGAACTTGTAGCGCTGGCTATGAATTCCACTCCTTCGGATGCTTTGAGGAACACTTGCGCGGGGATAGAGCTGCCATCAACTATGGGACTGCCGGTAAAGATTGTCGAATCAGCGCAAGCAGAAGAGCATCTTGAGATGCTTGTGGAGGTTCCGCGAGACGAGGAAACAGATACCCTTGAGCTACTCAATACCGGAAAGGTGGTGCACCGCTCTGTAACAGTAAATAAGGAATACGGTGTTCCTAAGGATCTGTACACACATTGAAGAGATATCTCAGGGCAG
The DNA here is from genome assembly GCF_000281105.1 of Coniosporium apollinis CBS 100218. Lineage (NCBI taxonomy): Eukaryota > Fungi > Ascomycota > Dothideomycetes > Coniosporium > Coniosporium apollinis. Next base: position 339,960 of record NW_006913296.1, read on the forward strand.
AATATTGTATGTAGCTTTTGGAGCAAGTCGTATCTATTCTAGATCGAAATTTATCGTCATTTACCAATTCATAATTTTTGAATCTAACTTGTATCGTTGTAAGCCTTCTTCATCTGCTGGAGCAGATCGTCCATGCGATACGGCTTCGTGGTAACAGCATCCATGCCGGCGTCCATCGCAGCGCTGACATGTTCGTCGCGCACGTTCGCAGTAACAGCTACAACCGCTCGACGGCCGTCGAGCAACCCTCTCGCTTCCAGGCTCCTGATCCGACGAACGCATGTTAAACCATCCATGTGCGGCATTTCTACATCCATGAGTATCATATCGAATGTGGGTTCGGTACCGCCATGTTTATACGATGCGGTCTTGTAAAGACTTGCGAGAGCTTCGGCCCCGTTGTTCGCAACGGAGACTTTGTAGCCGCGGGTGCTTAGCTGTTTGCTTAGAACCTTTTGGTTTACAAGGTTGTCTTCAACGATGAGTATGTTTGATGGCTCAAGGCTTTCCGCAGCAGGTGGATTTGCTTTGAATTCTGCTTCACGAAGAGGTAGTGGAGCTGCAAGCTCAGCATCTACTGCAACAAGAACCGGTTTCGCTGTGGATGGCAAGAGTACACTCGTTTCGCCGTCAGCCCCGTCTTTCGGTTTCGCGGCGTGCTGAGTCTTGATGAAGAAGAAGAAAGTGCTACCTTTGCCCTCCTCTGACGCAACGCCGATTTCTCCGCCCATCATTTCCGTGATTTGGCGTGAAATAAAGAGGCCAAGACCGCTGCCGCCGTACTCGGCATGCGTCTTCGTTGACCCCTGGGCAAAGCGCTGAAACAGGCGAGTTTTCTCTTTAGTGCTGAGTCCTTTGCCAGTGTCCGTGACGGCCAAGGAAAGGTAAATGTCATCTCCTCGGCGTTCATCGTTTTTGGAGATAGTGCTGTCCCTCCGTCTGGCTTCCGTGACCCGTTCGGGAAAGTACTCAACGCTGGTTGATGTCCTTGTTGGCCTTTCCGATGAGGCAGAGATCTTCACGCTGATCTGCCTTCTCGCACGATTACGAGTGAATTTGATGGCGTTCGTAACGAGATTGATCAGAACCTGGACGAGCCTGCTCGGGTCTAGCAGAACCCAGTCCACGTTCAGATCGTGCAAAGGCTGGTCATCCTCGACCTGTAATTCCATGTCTGCGGCTTTGAGTTCTCCTTCGAAGAGCTTAAGTGCTTCGCGAACAATTTTGCACGGTTGGACAACAGTTGGAGAGATGGTCAGCAGTTTGGAGTCGAGCTTGGAAAGAGTTAAAACGTCATCGACAATCCCTTTCTAAGAATCAAATCAGCTACCGTACGATGTTGGCTCGTCCTGGTTGGATTACCTGGTGTTGTACGCAATATCTGCGCTGGAGTCAGTGATTGGTTGACTAGTAAACCGGAGCCGGGCTTCTGGCTAGGGGGCATGCTTACGCTATTGTCTTCGCGTCATCAGCGGCATTTTTCAAGGTATCGCTGAGTTTTGACTGCTGGAAATTCTGAGTGGACTTCGACGCTGGTATGGCCATAGCGGATATAGCTTCATTGAGAGACGATTCTATCGCCTCTGCACAATGCAGCACCGCTGATAGAGGATTTCGAATTTCGTGCGATATCGTCTGGTAGATGTCAGCACGGCCACGATATAAGTTCCACGTGATGGAGCCATACATCAATGAAGTTTTCTTGCTGCCTCTTCCGCTCAAGTGCCTCATCCATTTTGATTTGAAGTACTTTCGCTGCGGCCTTTTGGGCGGAGATATCAGTAATCCAGCAGACCACATTCTTCAATGTGCCGTCTGAGTTGACTTCAGCATAACCAGATGCCAGGATCCATGCCTGATCGAGCTCCACGTCTTGGCTGTTGATACTTCGCGACCTCTTCAACCGAGCCTCGACTGTGAGAGGGCCTTTGCAAGCAACTAGGTCGTCGAAAAACGCTTTGGTCTTGTCGAAGTCATCAGGATGAACGGTGTTCAGCCAAGGTCTTGCGTTGTGATAATCGCGTGGTTGATCCGTAATAGCAAACCTTCGGATGATCAGCGTTTGTGGAGATAGTATTGTGTTGCCTTGCAGACTTACCACGCCTCGTTCATATACTCCACAAAGCCACCCGCGTTGATCAATCCTACCCCAATGGGCGCGTGGTCGGCAAAGTTCTTGTACTTGAGCTCGCTTTGCTCCAGTTCGCGCGACCGCAGCCGGACTTGGTCCTCATTCCATTTCAGTTCGCTGATGTCCATGATGAGGGCCGTAGTACTTATGAGCTTTCCTTGGTCGTCGAGCTCAGGATACGCAGCGCATAACCCAGTTGTATAAGGCAAGTTCATGTAACCGTGCCTCTCACTGTAAGCCTTGAAAGGCTTCTTGAATCGCAGCTGAAACGTATCCGAGGGCTTTCCGGCCAGTACCCTTGACCACTCTTCACTAACTAGGAGCTTGTCATCTGTAACGATTGTGTCGAGGTCAAGGATGGACAGAACCTTCGTTTTATCCGGTTGCATTTGATTGATTCCATACCATGCGGAATTGGCGTAAGTGAGACGCGCCTCCGAATCCGTCGTGGCAACGCAGACGTTAGCGAGGTCAGCAAAGCGAGCAAAGCGGTGCTCGCTCTGCTCGTACTCCTTTGTCCGCTGTCGAAGCTGGCTTGACAATTCGGCGCGTTGGAGCGCCGCAGACTTGGCTTTATCTTCGCCTTGCCTGATTTCCTCAGCAAGTAGAATGGCAGACACGTAAGGCGTCGTAATCTGCTTCGTGATGAGGTCGATAAAGGTCTGGTAATCGGAATCAAACTTCCTCCGTGGGTTGAGTCCCATGACCATGAACCCAACAAGTCTCCCGCTGCTTGTTCTGATTGGGTTGATGATTATTTCTTCGCTTGGAACTCCGAAGCCACGCCATTCAACACCCTCGAATATGCCGCTCGGTAGACTGGCATCCTCGTTTCCCAGGAGCAGTGGGCCGGTCATGATGAGTGATCTTTTCAACGCTGTTGCGAAACCAGGAGGATCCTCACATGCAAGGTCGATTCGGGACGGTGCCGATGCATGACCTTCAGAGATGCCCATACACCCTTCAAGCACACATTCCACTCGCTCAGATCTGGGTGGTGATGCCTCACCGCTGGTATCCTTCTCTACGGAGTACAGCATAACGAGTGGTAGATCTTTGTCGTTGGACTCCAGCCCTTTTTGGAGATGCGCCCAGAAACCCTTCATGTCTTTCGCAGCTTCCAGCTGCAAGCTCATATGTTGCAATGAAGCCATGCGACGATTCCCAATCATCTCTTTGGTGACCTCCACAACAGTGGCATAGGATGCGACCACGTAGCCTTCGTCCCCAATCATTGGCACAAACTTCCAGCTGTAGTACGTCTCCTCCAGAAATCCATACCGGTGAAGAAGCAGCATTTGCCTCTCTCCAATATGTGTCTCTCCCGTTTCTTGTCCATCCCTTATAATCTTGTCGAACATAGGCCATATCTCCGCAAATCCGATCTTGGGGTCTTGCCCTTGCAGGCCCGGGTGCTTTTGACCGATGAGCGGCGTGTACCTGCGCTCAAGTCAGTGGTGATCTGAGCCGGCTTCACACCTAGGAGACAGGCTTACGCTTCGTTGTAAACGATTGTCATCTCATCGCCCCAGTAGACAACGGCTGGACTAGGGTCTGCCATGATGAGGAGCACCATCTGGCGGAGCTGGGACGGCCATGTTGCCATGGGCCCCAACGGAGATTTCTCCCAGTCAACATTGCGCGTGAATGTTTGGAATGGTGTGAGGTTTCGAGGCGGAGGATCGCGGGTCCAGTCGAGGAGGCGACGGCACGACGAGACGTTGTCCATGGGTGTGAGCCCGACAGCGCAACGCTACATAGGCGGGTGGCTGACGACTCTGCTTAAGCTGGTTTGCCTATTTTATGCTGCTCTGTGGACAGAGCCGCGCACGATCGGGCCTGCTTAGGGGGTCGTAATAAGCCATAGAGGGATGCGCTGAGGGTTGAGTATGGGTTGTGTGGACCTTGATCGTGGCTGCCGCACGGAAGAAAGATGGCGTACAAGTACAGTAGAACCTCCCTATAGGGATCTTCCGAATAACGATACCTTGCCATAACGGTACTCTTCCGAATCCCACCTATTTTTTGTATGAGTATAGCGATATCCTCGCTATTACGGCTTATCGTTAAATTTCACTAACTATTGTTATATAAAAGTAGTATTTTACTATAAAAATAGCACTTCTAGAGTATTTTACTAGTTAAAATTTTTTTTTTATAGATAGATGCTTAGTAGTAGTTTTAAAAGGCCTAGTATCTAGTCTACTTACTTAAATATAGTAATTAGATAGTATTCTTAATCACGTGCTCTATTATAAGACACGTGATTAAGGAGCTAAAGGTATTTTTTATGTTCTTTACTAGAATTTACCCTCTATTCCCCCTACCACTCTTACGTCAGCTATCACTATATAACAATACCTCGACACAAAGAACCTAAAGGGTTGGTTTGCCAAGATCGCTATAGGGAGGTTCTACTGTATCTGCCCAAGGACCCCCTGCCCGTACCTGCCACGGCCCGATTCGGTACCGGAAGCTAGCAGGGGAGCCTGGCAGCCAGCTCATGCACCGTCCTTGTAATGCGGGGCGGCCCGACCTGACGGGGGAGCGTTCTGTGTCACACTCGTCGCACGGCTCTTCCTCCCGTCGAACATCGAGAGATCTCACGGAGAGCGACGCTTAGGACATTCGGCCCGCCTGAAGCTCCTCCGATATTGAACGACAGTATTAACAGTACACAGAGTGAGGCTAATGACGCTGTTGCTGTGTGTGTATGTACCGACTCCTTGACATAGTGTGTCAAGAGCGCTCCCGCGAAACGTGGCAAAGTCTGTTACATAAGTATATCTCGATCTTGTTATCACGATCTTGATCAATCTTAGTGTTAATAAGGCTCAAATAAAGCGTAAGTCATCTAACTAGAGTGTCCAATACTTGGTATATCTACCCTTAGCCTGGATTATAGCCTCCACCATCTACGAAGCGGTGGTAGAGAGAGATAAAAGATGGGAGCGCGCGAGGCTTGGATAGCTTCATATTGCATCACCGCTAGGCTAAGCTAAATACCGTTAGTTGAAAGACTTAGTTCGATTAGTCTACATAGACTATGTCAACCCCTCGGTACAGCAAGAACGCCGCTGTGACGACTGTGGCGGTAAATCATTCGAGCTTTCAAGCTCAGTTGTCCCCGCTATCTAGCTTCTAGAGAAGTCTCCGTGTATTTCGAAATCTTCAATCTCCGGCAATCTGTCATCGTCGTAAAATCCACCTGTCGCAAGGCCTTAAAACCCCGATATGGTGATGCCAAGCTTCCTCTCTATTCTCCCCCACTTCTCACCGAGTGTTTTGCTCTCAACACTCCTTGCAGCATACTGGCTTCTGTGGATTTTCTATGCTAGATACTTGCATCCGCTTGCGAAGCATCCAGGCCCATTCTGGGCTTCGGTCTCCCGATCATGGCTTGTAGTCCAGATTTTGCGTGAAAACGCCGAGAAGACACAACGAGAGCTGCATAAGCGATATGGTATGCAATTCTGGCGAGAGCTGGAAAAGCTATACAGAGAGGCTTGGTAACTGAATCAGGTCCCATCATTCGCATTGCACCGAACGAAGTTGCAATTGCGGACCCGGAGGCGATCAAGACGATCTACTCCGTCAAGTCCGGGTTCACGAAGGTTGTCTCTGCATCCTGTACTCTGTAACCAAATAGTGCGATTGCCCAGCTGAGTCGAGTGGACAGACCGACTTCTACCCTCCTTGGAGACCCACGTTCAGTACGTAAAGCCTCACCGTTGGCACACTTGCGGAGCTGGCAGGCTTATTTAACCTGTAGCCAAATATCCCGATCACTTTACCTCCCTTGACGAGAAGGTTCACGCCGACCGCCGAAAGATCGTGAACAATCTATATTCTATGTCAAGCGTATTGCGCTCGGAGGAATGCATTGATATTTGCTCAGAGTTGTTCATGACGCGGATGGGAGAGTTCGCCGACGATGGAGCTATCATTGATTTGGCAAAATGAGTTCAAATGTCTGCAACAACCGCCCTTGGATGACGCGAGCATGACGCGGTGAATGTTTGCTGATTCAGACGCCAGGTACGCCTTTGATGTCGTTGGAGAACTTTACTTCAGCCGTATGTTTGGGTTCATGAAAGACAAGCACGATTATCGCGGTTACATCGCTTCGCTCGACATCCTGCTGCCTGTCATGACTGCTGCTTGTGTTATGCCAACGTATGTCCGCCCTGTATTCTTGCTAGGCGGTGCGGTGGTTCCGGGGGTGTGGGATGGGCTGAAAAAGCTACGTGACATTGAGCAAGCGGCGGAGTCTTGCGTGCATGAGCGGCTACGGTTGCTTGAGGAAGGAAACGAGTTCAAGCGGAAAGACATCGTGGCGAGCCCGTTCGAGATACAGCAGGAGAAAGGCGCCAAAGTGGATTTTGGGATTGTGGATGTCAAGTTGGAAATTTACATCGCGCTGTAAGTGGGCGGCTATGTTGTTCGGCGGTTGAGAGAGGCAGAGGCTGACACAACATAGCCTGGCTGGCAGTGATACCACAGCAGCGGCGATCACTTCCGTGCTGTACCATCTTATGAAAACCCCCTCAGCCTACAGGAGACTGGTCGAGGAAATCGACAGCGCAACCGAGTCTGGCCAACCCAGCCGCCCTAACATCCGCTACAACGAAGCTGTCAAGCTGCCGTTCTTGGATGCTTGCTGTAAGGAGGGAATGAGGGTCCATCCGAGCGTTGGTCTGACCTTGCCACGCCATGTCCCTCCTGGCGGATGCAGCATCTCCGGACAATGGTTCGATGCGGGCACTCGGGTGGGCGTCAATGCCGCTGTAATCCACTTTGACAAATCGGTGTTTGGCGACGATGCCGATGAGTCCAAACCGGAGAGGTGGTTCCGAGAGGATGCAACGAACATGGATAGATATATGTTTCAGGCAAGAACACGTGCCCCCCTCTATCCTCATTGTGTGCAAGCTGACGATGATCTGTAGTTTGGCGCTGGTGCTAGAACATGTATCGGGAAGAACGTAAGTAGGAGCGACTCGAGTGAGGCAGCCACCTCAGATAGGTCGAAATTAATTCGTGAGTTTAGATCTCATTGTGCGCGATGTACAAGGTAGTCCCTCAGCTCCTCCGGTCGTATCATCTGGAATTGGCCGAACCTCGAGTGCTGTGGGAGACCCACAACTACTGGTTCAACAAGCCGAGCAACGTACAGACAAGACTTCGGCGGAGATGACGGGACTGGAAGACGCTGGTCGCGTAAGTGGATGAAATTGCAATGCGCAAAAGAACGAGACTTCCATCATGCCCAAGCTCGGAAATTTTCAAGCAAGTCATTGGCCTACTCATAGAATTGCCGTCGAGAATCTGCCGTTTCATCACTGAACTTTTCAGCCTCCCCGTTTGACTCGCACCACGCAGTTCCGGATAGCTCCTTTGCACGTCAGTGACGTCATCGAGCCCAAAATCCGCGTGCGTGGCGAAGAACAGGAAAATACCTCGTCTTAACCCTTCGAGTTCTCTGCAGTGCGCCCCTTTCTGCTGCCACAATCTCTTCCCGGATATTAGTATCCTCAGTTCTCGCAGTTCCATAAGCGGGCAGGGCGAGCGGATTTGGGTTTGATCTTCATTCGAACTCTTCTCGCCCTGACCGGAAGAGCCTCGTGCGGCACGTCATCTCTGGGATATTGTTGTCTTGTGCCAGAAGTGAGTGCGGACTGTGAAAAGAAGATGGTGCGGTTCGGGTTGAAGGTTCATTTGACGTAACAAAGGCCGACCCCTCGGGTCCAAGGTGATCGCCTTTGCAAGTGTATCGTACGAACTACTCTGGTACCGTAGCTTGGAATGGATTTCCATAATCCAGGTTTTTGGAGTTCGAAGGCTAAGATTAGACCCGCTACGTCGGCGCAGCGATCTTTGCTGCAAGCCTACAAACGGCGCACGGAATGCGATGGCACATCTAGCTAGAGACAGGCTCGGAACAATCCAATCAGGCTAATCATGCGGCGGTGAGCACAGTGAGCGATGTGAGGGAATTGTGAAGAAATGTCCCTCATCTCTGTTGCTACTCGCGCGAAAATCCCTCACACCCTCATTAGGCAGGCCACGGCATAATTGACGCAAGCGCAGTGTATCGACTGGCTGACATGACACTTGGGATAACCGAAGGAATGCATCTGCCTAAGAGAGAGCGAGCGATACTTATTTAGAGGTACCTCCTTACTCTGGATTAGCACACGGGGATGTGAGCATGGACTGCCAGCAACGCTGGACCTAGAGGTTCGCGAGCCAGGGTGCTTAGTCAGACCGGCTTGGCTCCCGTCCACCCACGCGAAGCCTCGAAAGCTGCGGACTCAGCCACAACGTCGACCTCACGCCCCATCTAGACTTCAAGCTCCAACGATCCGTGACCCTTCAATGTCGCTGCTTGCAGCAACTATACCCTCACACGTGCATCCCACGAGAGGAGCGCAGCGATCGGCCGGCTGAATGCAGCAAGCAAGACCTTTCTGCGTTCGCGCTGGGGGCGCTACATCACGACCGATCGTGATCCTCCGCTGATTTTATGTCGGTCCAGAACCAGAAGCGCTGATATTACCGTTACTGAGTAAGGTAGGATCGTGTGGTGAGGTATTTATCGCTTCGATGGTGGCTGCGGGATTTCTGCTGCTGTCACAGCGACCCATTGATAGCTATACTGCGCCAAAGGTGACGGAGCATAAACCCAGCAGTTGCAGCCAGCAAGGTAAAGCTTTCACTCGTCTTCGAAGCGTTGTTCTACTCGCACTCCTCCTGCATCGGCGGCGAGTGGTGTCTTCTTTGTAATCCCCAACTCTTGCTCCTTTTCCTCTCCTGATATCGAACCAAAGCTCCTGAGATGACACTCATAAACTCGGTTAAGTCGCTATCCAACAACACAGAACTAGACGACATTGAAACTGCAAAGCCTCGCCCTCAGCAGCGTATCACTTTCCAGCCGGATGGACATCCCGACCGCAGAGGACGTGGGACGAGCAGTCGGCGCCGTTCCGCGAGCCGCGACTCGATTTCCAGTGTGCGGAGTCGTACCCAGTCTGTCTCCGGCGTTCCAATAGAGTTTCGTACGCTCTCGTTTCACATATCCGAGTCACAGGGCATCCAGGACATCGACAAGAGCACCCCACGTCGAGAGGGCAAGGGCGAAGCAAAGGACGACAAAGACTATTTTGAAAAACTCGACTTCCATCTCTTAGACGCCAATACCGCCTGCAGTGAGCTGAGGGTCACGCAGCACCAGGGTCTCAGCGCTGCTGAGGCTGCATCACGGCTTTCTCAAGATGGCCAAAATTCGCTCCCTCGCAAACGCGAGAACTACCTGAAGAAGCTGTTCATGTACGTCTTTGGCGGCTTCTGCTCGGTCCTATGGATCGGTGTTGTCGTCTTCTTCATCTGCTGGCGGCCATTAGGTGAACCTAATCCGGCTCCCTATAATCTCGGTTTAGCAATCCTCATCCTCATCGTCATATTTCTGCAAGCCTCCTTCTCCGCTTTTCAGGACTGGTCTACCGCACGGACAATGGATTCAATCCTGAACCTACTGCCTGCGGAGGCTCTAGCAGTCCGCGATGGCAACGCGGCAAGAGTCCCGTCTGCCGATCTTGTTGTTGGAGACATCGTCAAGATCAGCATCGGGAACAAAGTACCCGCGGACATCCGTCTCCTTAGCACCTCTGGAGATGTCCGTTTCGACCGCTCAATGCTCACCGGCGAGGCCGATGAGATCGAAGGAGCCACTGAGATAACGGACCGGAACTTTCTAGAGACGCGCAACATCGCATTGATGGGTACAATGGTAACGAATGGAAGCGCAACGGGCCTCGTCGTTCTCACCGGACAGGACACGGTAATGGGTCGCATCGCCAAGGCCGCCATTGGTGTCAAAGACGAACCTACCCTTATCCAGCGCGAGATCACCCGCTTTGTCACCATCATCGTAATGCTCACGGTCGTTCTCGCCTCTACTATCCTCTTTACCTGGGTTGGTTGGCTACGTGTAGACCACTTCGCCTTCATGAACGTTGTCGCCATGCTGAACGTTATCATGGGCTGTGTGGTTGCTTTCATCCCCGAGGGTATACCTGTCGGGGTTGCGCTTACTCTCTTGATGATTGCACGTCGAATGAAGGCCAAGAACGTCCTACCGAAAGGCTTGTCTACTGTCGAAACGCTCGGTTGTGTCAATGTTATATGCTCTGACAAGACTGGCACCCTGACCGAGAACAAGATGAAGGTGACCACGGTCGGCTTCGTAGACCAACGTATGAACGTTCAAGAGGCATTCGCCGCAATCTCGGAGGGCAACTCGATGCCGCTGAATGGGCTTCATCGCGCTTCAGTACTCTGCAACGACGCGAGCTTTGATGTTCTCTCCATGGACCGGCCGATTATGAATCGGGAGATCCAAGGCAATGCCACCGATGGCGCTGTTCTAAAATTTGCAGAAGCCACGCAGGAGGGGATCGGCCGCAAGATTCGTGATGCGCATCCCAGGGTTTTCCAAATACCTTTCAATTCCAAGAACAAGTGGATGCTCACCCTGCATAAAGCTACGGAGGACACTTCCAGGTCAGCTGCCGATAAACCGCGCTTTCTTATGCTGATCAAAGGTGCTCCTGATGTGCTCCTCCCACACTGCAATACATACTGGTCCTGCCAAACTAACACTATCGAACCCTTGGTCTTTGCTGCGAAAGCTCAGTTCTATGCACTTCAGGAGCAGTTGTCACGGAATGCCGAGCGGGTGATATTGATTTGTGAACGCTACGTAACGCCGAGCGAGGCTCTGGGCTCTAACGCTTTCGCGGACGAGATTCAGAACGACTTCGTGGCTAATTTAACCATCGTTGGCTTGCTCGGTATCACGGATCCACCTCGTGGAGAGACTGCCGCTACTGTAGCGGCCTGTCGCCGCGCTGGCATCCGCTTCTTTATGGTCACCGGTGATTTCGGGCTTACTGGCGCCGCTATTGCCCGCGACGTCGGTATCTTTACCAACACATCGGACCCGGATACATTTGACGCAATAGTAGGACCTGGCGGCTCCGTACCTCCCACGCAGATGGCGACGAGTCTTGATTATACACATACCAGTCTATTGCTTGAGGGACCCTCGATTTCAAAGCTCTGCGACGATGACTGGGACCTCGTTTGCCGTTACGAGGAGATCGTTTTCGCTCGCACTACCCCGGAGCAGAAGCTCCGTATCGTGAAGGAGCTCAAAGCCCGGGGGAACTGTGTGGCGGTCACGGGCGATGGCGTGAACGATGCGCCAGCTCTTCGTGCTGCAGATGTTGGCATCGCAGTTATCACAGGCAGCGACGTTGCTCTGGAGGCCGCTGATCTCGTCCTTCTTGATAAGTTTGACTCCATTGTGGACGCCATCCGACTCGGACGTCTGGTTTTCCAGAATCTACAAAAGGTCATCGCTTACTTGCTTCCCGCCGGCTCATGGTCTGAGATCTGGCCGGTTCTAATGAACGTCTACTTTGGAGTTCCGCTTCCGCTTTCCTCCTTCTACATGATCATCATCTGCGTCTTTACCGATCTATTCCTCTCGCTTTCGCTCATCATGGAGAAAGAAGAATTCGACCTACTCGAACTCCCTCCTCGCAATCACAAGAAGGACCACTTGATAAACCTGAAGGTCTATGGGCAGAGTTACCTGTTTATCGGCGTGATGGAGACCATATGCGCGCATGCCATGTTCTTTTTCTACATGCAAAAACACGCCGGCATCCCATTCCACGCTCTCATCTTCGCTTTCGAGAAGTATTCGGACGGCTTCTACGGGTATACCCAGGCGGAACTCGTCTACTTCAACACGGTGGGGCAGAGTGTCTACTTCGTTACGCTCGTGATACTGCAGTTGGGCAACATCCTCAGCATGCGCAACAAGCGGCAATCGATTCTCCAAGCCGACCCCATCCGGAAGAAGCGAAGAAATCCTTGGCTGCTGGCCGGCGCGGCGATGAGCGTGGCCATCGCGGTGTTCGTAACGGAGGAGTCGGGCATACAGTCAATCTTTGGGACCGCGAGTGTGCCATGGGAGTTCTGGCTTATTCCTGTGCCTTTAGCATTCGGAATACTCTTGATGGACGAGATGCGGAAGTTGGTTGTGAGGTTGTGGCCGAAGGGCCCAGTGGCGCGAGTCGCATGGTAGGAGGGACATGATGGGCTGCTCGGACGTATAACAGAGTAACGTTAGGTTGCAGATGAGCGGAGGTTGTGTGTGTATGGTGGCGAGTATGATAGACTGACTCCGTAGACCATCACTCTTAGCGGTCGACGCTATTGTGCATAACTTACCTCTTGGACTCTGCGTAAATAGATCTGACGCCCGAACTGCTGCCTTGCGTTTGATCCAAAAACATGATCTGGAACTTGACATTCCGCAACCTTGCTTGTCCTCTACTCACTCTCAAACATGTTAGAGAGGGCAATGGGTCATACTGCGTCCCTCCAGTAGACCAAGAACGGAAGTTGGAAATACCTCATGGGAAAGCTGGACGCGCCCCCACACAAAAGCCATCTCGCGTCCCCCGCACCCAATCATACCTCCCAATTGCTGCCCCCGACATCATCCTCCCAACTCGTCACTCGCCTGGCTTCGCGGCTGGCCTCACGCATCAGATTATGGTCAGTAACCTTAGCTTCCTTTCCTCGCTGTTCCGCTCTTCTCCTTCAATTCCACCGGCAGTCACAATGTCGGCTCCTCTCACCGTCCGCAATCTGTCGTCCACCCCAATTGAACTCAAGCTGATTGAGCGGTTTGGACCCCCAGGCGGCGAGGAGGAGCATGGCATCGGCCACATCAAGAAGTTCGGAGCCCTCGCGAAGAACGTCACGAGTGTCTTCAGCGATACCGAGTCTTCACCGCCGAAGCTCGCAGACGACGCTCAGAGCTTCGCTCGTCAAGACGTCAACATACGCATCGAGCCATGGACGACGCAGCATACGGACATCGCTGCTTCGGAGAGAGGGCCAGGGGAGGTGCTGCGGCTGACTTTTGAAGCTGAGGGACAGCCATACCGTATAGACACGCCGACGCCGAACCCTCGATCTCAGGTCCTTGTACCTCTTGTGCCGGACCCTCGACATCAGTATACTGGCGTCTTCATTCCCAGCGAGACATATCTAACGCTATACTCCTCGATGAACTTGAACTGCTGGATGAGAGAGTTCAAGGACGAGACACCGCTGTCCGGGCTCTCAATACCCGGCACCCACAACTCGCCGACTCATCACCGCGCTTTGCCTTCCGTACGATGCCAAGCCGTATCACCCCGCGAGCAGCTCGAAAACGGCGTGCGTTTCTTCGACATCCGCGTCCAGCCCGGCGACCCAGAAGACCCCACGAAAGACACCCTCATCCTCGTCCACGGCGTCTTCCCCATCTCGCTCTCCGGCAACAAATACTTCCGCGACCTCGCCAACGACACGCTCGAGTTCCTCGACCGCAACCCGTCCGAGACGGTGATCATGTCCATCAAGCGCGAGGGCCCAGGCGAGCACACAGACCAGCAGCTCTCCATGATCATGCACGACCACTACTCCATGGACGGCTCGCGCTGGCACACGGCACCCTGGATCCCGACGCTGGGTAATGCGCGCAACAAGATCGTCCTGATGCGGCGCTTCGCGCTCGACGACCGGCTGAAAGGGGAGTACGGCGGGCGCGGCTGGAACATCGATGCCGAGAATTGGGCGTACAACACGCCCAACGACACGCACGGCGATGTCTGCGTTCAGGACTTCTGCGAGGTCCTCGAGACTGAGAATATCGATATCAAGATCAAGTACTCCGCCGAACATCTCGAGCGCGCGGCTCAGATGACGTGTCCTATCCCGGGCATCACGACTGATGCTGTGAATCCTGTCCCGCCTGGGCCGTTTTACCTGAACTTTTTGAGCGCGAGCAATTTCTGGAAGGTTGGCTGTTGGCCGGAGAAGATCGCACAGAAGCTGAATCCGACCATTGTTGAGTTTCTGTGCACGAAGCATGCGGAGGGTGTGGATGGGGACGGCTCCACGGGGATCGTGGTCTGCGATTGGGTTGGTGCCAACGGTGATTGGGATCTCGTGAGGTGTATTGTCGGGATGAACTCGAGGTTGTTGATGAAAGAGATGGGACAGTAGACACCTAGTTGTCGATAGGCAAGACCGTACATAGTGGGACATAAAGGCTTGGATAGAAGCGGACCGCAGAGCCGCGTGTAGCTGTTCTTATTCCTCATTTGCTACCTGGCCTCGCTCTGATATCGTGACTCAGAGCGCCTCACACTGTCCCATTTCCACACTCTCTACCGGCTTCCGGTCTTCCAAATACTCCACCGCTTATTTGAGCGGCTGGCGAGGCTGAGGCTGTAAGTGACCTTGTTCTAGTTGGAGCATGATCTCTTTAGCCTTGCACTATGCAAACCTTACACACCTGCAGCAGTACGCGTACAAGGACCGCTAAGCCCACATGTTGGGAATCCATCGGGCACTAATATTGCTACTTTCGGAGAACATCTTTCTCGATATCATGACAATATGCAAGCCTCCTGAGCTTGGAACAGACGAACTTCAAGCCTTGAGGTTCGCAGAGGTAAGAAACCATTGCGAGTGGGACACCACCATCACAGGTCCAGCATGCACCGGGCGGGGAACCGCCACAGCCTCAAGAGGCGTACTTTAATTCACTTCATTGGACAACTTTCATGCGGGATGACTCCGCTGGAATTATGTATGTATAAGGCTCTGCATCCACATTTGCGAGAGCAGTGAATCTTCCAAACCTCGCATGCTTGCTATCAAGAAGAATCTCCGCAAGCCGCCCTTTGTGTTACAAGATCGTGGCGCTTGGTGGCAACTACCAGCTTGTCTTCAGAAGAAGTCGTCTATGTATTCATCATTAATATGTATCACTCGAGACCTGACTGAAAAATAACAACGCCGTCGACTCCGTCGCATGCATAGCCATTTGCATCACAGACCGAACTTAAGAAAGCAGCACTAGCATCGTTGGCCACCATGTCATTGGGATCCGGTAACCCAGTGGAAGAACTCAATTCACTCTTATCCCAAGCTTCTGTAACCTTCACAGCGACCCGCTTCGAAGAGTCCCGCCCCGCCGAAATTGCCGCCTCGGTATCGTCTACCGTGCTCTCCTCGATCGAAGCAGCGCCTTCGATAGTAACCGTTACCTCCTCCGGTCCCGTGGTGACATCAGCAGCAACAGTAACCCTATCTGCGCCAACCTACACACCTTTTGCACCACTAACGACCGTATTCACGCCACCGTCTTCATGTACGACCCGTTATACCTTCCTAGGCCCAGGCATGCGGGGGTGCGTCTTTGGGAACGGTCATGGTGATCTTCTGGCTACAAAGGCGGCATGCTACAGCATGGTGATGCAGAATGCGTAGGAACCTGACTTCTCTTGCTTCCCTTCCGGCTTCACGCAATCTGGCATAGGGAACAGCCAGATCATGTCCCCTGGAATATGCCCATTCGGCTATCGTACCATGGCTCTGACAGCGGTGTTAACACTGGGCGATACAACGGCACCGGTCGCTACGACCGCTACCTGCTGTCCAAGGCAAGTGATTTTGATCGATCAATTTTTAAATCGCACAAGCTTACCTCGCCTTGTTCCAATAGAGGTTTCTTCTATAGCAACTTGACATTGCCGGACAGCAACACGATCACCTTTTCGCCGTCGATTGTCAGTGGATGTTGGAGCGTGTATTTTGACCAAACGATGAATGTTCTTGCTACCGGTAGGTCCGGTAACATACCCTCCACGATATCGAATCCCGACAGCGCTATATTGATGGTCGGACAGCCCTTCACTGTGGCTTATCAAGCGGCGGACGCATCGAAATTCGTGACAGCAGTGCTAACAGAAGCCGGTCTTTCCTCAGGTACTAAAGTAGGCATTGGCGTTGGCGCGGCGATCGGGTTCATAGCGTTGTGCGCCTTGGGTTCTCTTCTTTTCTGGCGCCGCCTGAAGAGAAAACGGCAGCGAGAGGGTCTGCCGGAACGAGAGAAAATGATGGCGGAGTTGCATGGAGACACTACGAAAGCGAGAGAGCTGCATGGGGAACATAGCGGTACGAAGGACAGGTCAGAGATGGATGCGAGAGAGATACGGGAACTGGAGGGAAATAAAACAAGGTCACCGGTGGAACTTGAAGCATGATTCTTGTAAAGTATGAGAACACGCTGCTGATTGCACGCAGGAACACTAGTTTGCATTTGGAAGAGTGAGTTGATGCGGGATTGACGGAGACCTTACGATCATCAAGACTTACTCTGCCTCACAGCGCTTAGCTCGGCCTGGCAGGCACACGCTGAATGGTGTCTCCTTGCAGCGGTAACGGCTGCGGCAGCCCAAGGATAGAACGAAAGCATTTGGGTGTTGTGACGCCGGACTGGAGCCAAAGAAGCAGCAGTGCCACCACACCTTCCTGGTTTCTGCACTAGATAAGACGTCTTGCGATGCATAGAAGAGTGTCGTATATGAAAATACGGTCCGCTATGCCTGAGGTAAAGCTGGATGCATGATACAGAAGAGCAGTCTGCGGCTCCATGAGACCTTGAGTTGCGTACAGTCTTCTGTTCGCCGGCGTGTTAGAACCAGTAACCGGAGACTCCATGGCGTATTCTTGGTCTGAGATGCCCTCAGAACAGCGCAAGCAATGCTTCGAAGAGCGGCAGCTGGCTAGACTGAGAGCAAACAAGCTCTATTAATACCGTTGAGAATCCCAGAAGCGCAGTTGGTCCTTGCCTTTTCACAGAGGGACACAAGCCGTGATGCACCTGCAGGTAAGGCACCCCTTACGGAGCCGTCCCGCATCTCGTGCATCCCGAGTTGGAGCCTGGAGAATATTCGTTCGCCGAAGCAGGGCAGGGCAGCGATCCACTATGAGTCCCAAGGTAATTTACGAGGGCTTCGAAGTCGGAGGACAAACGGAAGGCTTGCGTACATAAGGGCTGCAAGGCTAATCTAGCGCACCAAAACTCGCCGAAATCCCGAAACTGAGGTCGCGGGTCACTCGATGACAATTGATAGTAGGCCTTGTCAAACCAGCTGAGCTGAAGGGGTAAGTGTGACTGGTAACAGCTCGGCCATGGTGGAGGCTGCAGCAGACGTGGTTAATCTTGTAAGGCGTGGTGATTCTGGAGTGGTGCGATTTCTGTGACCTTAGAACAGAGCCAAAGCAGACAGAGATAAGGCACCGCTAGGCAACGGAGCAGCGACCGGCGTTCGCGCGTTTGCCCGGCTGCTGCTGCTGGAGCGCTGCATGAAGCTGTGCGGGGTGAGCCTGTAGTAAGGCTCAGACCGACATCTGGCTGGCAGGTGTGGGATGTGGCAGCAAACAGAACCGCCATGTCTCACGTCTCACGTCTCACGACCCACGTCTCCCGTCTCCCGTCTCCCAATCTGTGAGCGTCCCACAGAACGGAAAGTTGCTTATCGGCCCACGAGGGTGGTTCAGGCCAAGAGCGTGCATTGGACGCTGCTACTGGCCGTTTGCTGTGCGTAGCGCATACTTTAATTCTGGCTAGGGCCCCCACAGCCGGGAAGAGCAGCATACCTAGAGCTTCTGTGGAAACCAGACTCTGGAATGCTGAGACTTCTGCACCGACACTCCAACGGCCAATATCAGTAGACTGCCGGCCGCAAAACTCCAGCGCCCGGTGAACAGCGATCACATCTTCACTGTCCGCCGTATTGACTTTGCGCTGCCAGACAATTCGCTCTTCGACAGCCTTGCGGCCCGCTCGTGGGGGGACACGCCGACTTTACCACCTCTAATCTCCGTTCCTTTGTCCGTGGCGGCCGTCTGAAAGGGCTCTTATCGCTTTCATGCGGTAGAGTACTCGACACTGCACTTCACTTGTTTCACCAACCGTTCGCTTTCTACACCTTCAGCCTTGCCGCGCCGCCCGCTGAAGGTCTGTCACCGTCCCTCATTGTCCACTCCGGAGCCCTCGCCTCGTCTCGCGCGTTTCTCTATACACACCTGATATTCGACATCGCCATCGAACACAATGGCCGCCCAAGGCTCAGATAGCCCGACTACTTCGTTACCTTATGTTCCGCTGAACTCGTACTCGACCGCTGCGCCGGCCACCGGAGGCGACTCGCTCACCGAGGACCTCAACGTATACTACCAGAGCGGCGATATCGCCTTCATCATCATCTGCACCGCGCTTGTGATGCTCATGATCCCCGGAGTCGGATTCTTCTACTCTGGCCTGGCGCGCAGGAAGTCCGCTCTGTCCCTACTATGGCTCTCTGTCATGGCGGCGGCCGTCGTGTCCTTCCAGTGGTTCCTCTGGGGATACTCTCTGGCCTTTTCTCATAATGCCGGCAGGTTCATTGGCACTTTGGACAACTTTGGGTTCAGGAATGTACTGGGTGCACCGTCGGTCGGCAGCGCGAAGATTCCCGACCTGCTCTATGCGGTCTACCAAGGCATGTTCGCGGCCATCACGTCAGTCGAGTCCTCCTCTACATGATTCTTCCGACGTCGCTGACTTCTGTGGCACACAGTGTTGCCCTCGCAGTCGGCGCCGTAGCAGAGCGCGGCCGTATGCTTCCTTGTATCATCTATATGTTCATTTGGACTACCATCATCTACGACCCGATCGCCTGCTGGACGTGGAACCCAAGGGGATGGGCCTTCATCATGGGTGGTTATGACTTTGCCGGCGGTACCCCAGTCCACATCGCCTCTGGCTGCGCAGCGCTGGCCTACTCGTACATGCTCGGCAAGCGGCGCGGACATGGCACCCAGGAGCTCAACTATCGCCCGCACAACGTTACGCACATCGTCATCGGCACCGTCTTCCTTTGGGTAGGCTGGTTTGGCTTCAATGCCGGCAGTGCCCTGTCCGCCAATTTGAGGGCCGTCATGGCCGCGTTCGTTACCAACCTTTCGGCTTGCGTGGGCGGCATCACGTGGTGCTTGGTCGACTACAGACTCGAGCGCAAGTGGTCAACGGTCGGGTTCTGCTCTGGCGTCATCGCAGGACTGGTCGCAATCACCCCCGGTTCTGGTTTCGTGCCTGCTTGGGCGGCGGTCGTCTTCGGTGTCGTCGGCGGTATCGCTTGCAACTACGCCACAAAGCTCAAGTACTTCCTTCGCTGCGATGATGCGCTTGACATATTCGCTGTTCACGGGATTGGGGGACTTGTTGGCAATATCCTCACAGCCATATTCGCCGCGTAAGTTACCCGAAGTGATCCATCGCACAGCACGTACTAATGCTTATCTGCAGCAACTACATCGCTCATCTCGATGGCACTACACAGATCGTTGGCGGCTGGCTCAATGGAAATTACGTGCAAATCGGCTACCAGATTGCGGACTCTCTGTCTGGCGGTGCCTACTCGTTCGTTGGAACTTGCCTCATCCTCGCTATTCTAGATTACATTGGCAAGTTCTTGCCAATCTTCAGGCTCCGCACAAGCGAAGAGGACGAGGTTCTGGGTATTGATGATGCGGAGATCGGCGAGTTTGCTGTAAGTTTGGCTTGTCAGAACCTAACATCAATACAAAGGCTAACGACGTTTACAGTACGACTACGTCGAGCTCACTCGCGAAGTCGCCATGCCGGTGGACGAGGATGACGTGTCCCGCCGTTCCATCCCCAACGAAGGCAGCTCTGTACAGGTGAACCCGCACGAAAAGGACTTCCCGCAAAACAGCTTTCCGCAGAGCTTCTCGCATGCGCACTGACTACACGGCCTGAAGCGCCTCTCTTCTTCGCACGTCCGCCAACAACACAGCCGGCAGACGTCGGATGATATCTTGCTTCAGGATTTGCAGCGACCACATGCTCGATGAACATGTGCTCGACGATTGTTGGATGACGGAAATGAAAGGGTTAGATGGATGGCAGGCTTTACGGGCGTTTACGGGTGGGACTGAATGTCACAGCGGGGAGTAATAGGTCCGGCTTCTCGACATCTGGACTGTACGCACTGTACGCTGCGCCAGGGTGTCGACGCAGCACGCCTTGTCAGGGACATGATCTCGTTTTGCTTCGTCCATCGCCGTCAGCTTCTTCCGGCGGCGATTGGCTTTCGTTTGCTGTACTTCAACTTGCGCTCGATACCCAATGTCAAGATTTATCCTCTTAATGGGCCCATAGCATCCCTTGGACGGTTCAACTGTTGTGACAAATCTGGGACAGTGGTACGAGGACGACTACTCCTAGAAACCTAAGAAACTCACGAAACTCCACGCCACGCGTGCGCGCGAAGTTCCATGCTTGGCGCGCCGCTGGCGGAAATGTTCGTCATCCGAGCTCAAGCTTCAAGGCAGCCTGACACCCTGACAACCACCCACATTAAACAGCAGCAGCCGCTACACCATCGCCTTTTGCTACTCGCATATCATTGCGCTGATTAGTTACGGACTCGGCGACTCCACGACGGAGCCAAACGGACACAGCCAGCGAAAACGGCGTCAGAGGCTCACAGCAATCTCAGCTGAGAAGAGCTCTGCCGTCTCGCGCCCACCTACCACATCGACGTCCTTTCTGCATCTCCGCGGCACGCAAGCCATGGCGGACCCGACAAACACCCTCTCAACAGAATCAGAAGTCCTATCCGCCAACAACGACCTTCTTCTCAACGACGCCCTCTCCGCCGCACGCACCGCCTTCCCCCAAACCCCCGAAGACTTCGAGTCCGACTCGCGCGTCAGCTACTCGCAGCTCGAGCAAAAGTGGCTCCTCGAAGACGATGACGGCTCGGAATGGGAGTTCAACGAATCTCTCGCAAAATGGGTCCCTGCAACCGACGAAGCGCTGCTGGAGCAACAGCGCGCCGCGTACGCCGTCGCGGGAGTCAACGAGGCCGAGCCAGCCCAGAACCACCAATCCAAGAAGCGCAAAAAACCAAACTACACTGGCGATACGACTGAGGATGCCGAGGCCAATGGCTCTAAGAAGCGGTCCAAGTCCAACGACAACCCTAAACCCGAGCGCAAGAATACGGCAGTCTACGTTACGAATCTTCCGCCGGACGTGACAGTCGACGAGGTTAAAGATGTATTCAGCCGGTGCGGCGTCATCGCCGAAGCGATCGACACAGGTGGGGCGCGCATAAAGTTGTACACGAATGACTCCGGGGACTTCAAAGGCGATGCGCTGGTGCTCTACTTCCGCCCAGAGTCAGTAAGCCTCGCGATACAGATGCTGGACGACACGCAGTTCCGGCTGGGGGAGGGGGGCAACATGACTGTGCGGGAGGCGGACTTCAGCTACAAGAAGCAGCAGGAGCGGCCGGCGAAGAGCAATGCCGCGGAGAAGAAGAAGATTATCAAGAAGACGCAGAAGCTGAATAGCAAGCTGGCGGATTGGGACGACGATGATCCGAGCGTGTTGCAGGATACGAGCAGTCGATTTGACAAGGTGGTGATTTTGAAGCATATGTTTACGCTGGCGGAGTTGGAGGTGCGTCAGCTCCTTTCCACGGAAAGCGTACAGTTCAAGAGCTGACGCTTGCGCAGGAGGACCCGGCAAGCATACTCGACATCAAAGAGGACATCCGAGAGGAGTGCTCAAAGCTAGGCGAAGTGACGAACGTCGTCCTCTTCGACAAAGAGCCAGAAGGCGTAGCAAGCGTCCGCTTCGCCAACACCGTAGCCGCAGAAGCCTGCGTGCGGGTAAGTCATGCATCCGCGCCCCGCGCCCCCTCCCCCCCTAACCCAAGACAGCAACCTCCAGCTAACAAGAACCTCCCCAGCTCATGCACGGCCGCCATTTCGCCGGCCAGCAGGTACAAGCCTACATCGCCACCGGCAGCGAGCGCTTCAAGAAGACTTCCGAAAAGAAGCAGGACTTTGATGACGAGGACGACGAAGGCGATGGCACGGAAAGCCAGCGGCTGGATGAGTTCGGCGAGTGGCTTGAGCGAGAGGGCAGGAACGGCGAGGGAAGGGGCGAGGGGGTCGCGGGGGAGAGGTTACCCGCTGCGGCGGGGGCTGGGGAGGCGCGGTAGCAGGACGGGTACACTGGGCTGTGGATCAGGCGTTTGATATCCGATCACCTAGTGCGTCTATGGGCTTTGGTCGGACTTTTGAGCATAGGAACGGAAAGGTGGAGAAGGTCTACCTCGAAGCGTGAAAGCTCGTGTGAGGATAGATTCCGCGATCATTTGCTGGGTCACAGCATTGATCTTCGAGTCTGTATAGCGACTGCACTGGATACATCGGCGCTACCAGTAAAACTCTTCCCATTATGTACATCGTAGCTATCCTGAAACACTCGAGACCAAACACCAGGCATCACTATCTGACTCTTCCTCTCTCTTCAACCGCCCACCTAGACAGTGCTTGCACGTCCCATGCCCCAGTCTCTCTAAGCCCTGCCTAAGCAGGAAACAGTCCGCTGTCCCTCAACGAAGCCAGTCTCCTCATATCCTCCTTCTTTAGCCCTTTTAGGCTACCTACGTCCGTCTCCTGAACCTCCATACTGATGGGATAGTATCTCCCACCACCCTTACCGCCGCTCTTGCGCGTTCCAATTGAGGGAGTCAACAAGGAGGTGGCTGGCGTATTCCGCAGATGGCGCGTCACCGTCACCGCCGAGGCTTCCGAGCCGTTGGCCTCGGCGACTAGCCGGTCCACGTCCTCACTATCGAGACCGCTTCCGCTGTTGCTACTGCCGCTACTGCTTCTGCTTCTATTTTCACCCCAGCGCTCCTCCTGCACCGTCCTCGCAGGTACCGGCAGGATATCCAGCGGAAGGAGCCGCTGCGTGCTTGACGACCGCCGTCGCTCGCTTCTAGGCAAGGTCTCCGGTTCAGGCACACAAATTCTCAGGTCGCTCGCGCTGTGGCTCCGCTCCCTGCCAGGGGGGCTGAACATGTCGGGACTGCTTCTCGCCTTCTCAGCTGCGGTTTCCGTGTCGGGATTCTGGCGCGTGAGGTCGGGGTGCAGCAGCGCGGAGGTCTGGCGGTTGGGAGGTGCGCGTGGGTTGCGCTTCCCTGGCTGGCATATCTCGGCCTGGGCGGGCGGGTGTCGGGCGCGGCGGCGGAGATATGCTATCACACCGGCGGCGAGTACGATAACAACAAATATGGTGAAGACTACGATGAGGGCTGTGGCGGTTGGGTCGGTGGGGATGGGAGGGGCGTCGGCGCCGAGGTTTTTGCGTGCGAAGAGGGTGGGAGACATGCTGGAAGGAGTGGATCGACTGTGGTGTTACGCGAAACGCTGGACATTAAGACCGGAGGCTATGGGATAAGAATGGAACAGACAGTACAGAGGCTGGAGATTGTAGCTTCAGAGTATGAAGTCGTGATGTAAAGGGTACGGCTTGATGGCTGAGGAGGGAGCAACACCAAGGGTTGAACTGTTGCAACCTTGCAAAAGCCAAAGGGATCGCAAATGGTGGATGTCACGACTTAGAAGTACCTCGTCGGGCAACGAACCGCTGGAGGTTATCCAACTCATCGCTGCCTCAAAAAGGTTTCCTGGCGTCCGCAGCAGAAAGCCTCTCCTGCCGCAGCAACGCTCTGATCACCGCCATTCCCGAATAAGTAAGCTGAAAGTGGAGTGGTAAAAGTCGTGGCTTGGATTCGGAAAGAAAGCAAAAGACAGACGCATTGCGAGAGAGCTATGAGAGATGAAGACTATGCTATGGCGGTGGCAGAGTCAGCCCATCCCCGAATGAGGCGTAGCGCCGTGTTCCTGCAGCAGGCTCTATCACTATGGGCTGTTTGATGGGAAATTAGCTTCACGTTTTCCTCGAAGGATTCCTGGCGGCTAGAGGAGCTTAGAATAGTAAGCTGACCTAGCGGAGGCTGTGTTGTCTCCATAGTGCCGCACGTGGTCGCAATCCATGCACCGGTCGTCATTCATGCGACGGTTGCAGTCCATGTACTTGTTGTAATGTGGGCTGAATGCATTGATTGTAAGTGTTTAGAAACGTGTTATGCAGTTTAACATTCTTACAGGAATGGCCTCCCATGCTACGGCGGGTACAAGTAGAAACCTTATTCTGTATAGGGATGGGCACCGGTTTCCCAAAACCATAGAACCAGCATCCATAGTGCGGCCTATCCTCGACCCGTCCCCTCTCGTCATTCTAGGCACCTGCTACTGCCTGCACAACCTCCGAAGCCGTATCAATTTCGGCTTTCGCCAATGCCTTTGCTGCCGTTCCTGAGAGTACCACCAGTTCGACAAAAAAGTCATCGCATGGAACCAGAATCTCCAATTTCTTTTCGCCCGATCCAGGAAATCCGGCCGACTTGAACTGCGCCAACATGTCGCCGGAGCTATCACGAAGTTCCAGCGGACTGCCCGTCAGTTTGTTGACGTGCCATTTCATTCTTCCCATTGGCGGACAATCAACAGTGAAGTTGCCAGACAGCTGGCTCATCTTCATACGTATGGGTTGCCCATGCAGCGACATATTGGTAGTCGATGATAGTGAAGGGAAACGAGCGTCGCCGATCGTGCTGCTGGGATCGGGGCCGCCTCGGAAGAACAAAATGTTTGGCTTTGTGACCTGCGAGGTTACGACCGAGTATAACGGAGGCGCGTCTGCAGGATATCCGGCAGGATGTATGACCGTAAGGCCCGCATCTCTCGGCGATGGGCGAAGAGAAAGAACGCGGGAAGGAGGAATGGCCCCCTGTGGGTTTGAAGAAAAACTCGAAAAGAGCCGAGAAATGAGATCACTCATTCTTGATAGAATTTCCGAGAGACTGGAATACGTGTTGCAAACGAAAGATGGAATATGGTGTTGCTCTCGAAATACCTGTCACTTCTTGATATATATACATCTGCTCGCAGGCTGACCGAGCCTTTCGCAACGGATTGCCCATGACGTATCTATGCTTCCCCGGGTCCTTGTCAAGCTCATAGGTCTCTACTATGTCCGGTGTGTTTTGCCTGCGTCTGGTCTTACTGCGCCATGTAGTAAGTCCAGCTCGAGAAGACGCTTAACCCAACAGGCAACGTCAGCACTAGCCGTTGCCTATTCTAATCAGTCTCTCGTGCGCCAGCGGACTATTCCATATTAGGCCCTATACACCGCTCGGCTACTACCGTGGTGGGTCTCGCTGGAGGCGCTGTCCTCTGTCCGATCGGCGACTTCGGTGGTGCCGTAAGTTCACGGCCTTGTTTGCCAAACATATCAAGCCCAGCTCGACGACAAGCTTAAAGTTTGTCAGCAAAAGTTTAAGCCACCCCGCAGCTCTAATTTCTCAGCAAATTGGTATGAACACTAACTTACCGAACTTTACACAGACTCTACACCACTAAAAACCAAAATACAGAAAAGTAATACATCGAAAAAAGCGTATAAGATTGTGAACTTAACATGTATAAAAGCTATAATCTAAAGGTTCACACCAAGGCGTTGATATTTGACTGCCAAACGAACGAGTTTTGGTGAGAGTTCGCAAAATGAGCCAGAGTTTTGCTGACAAACTGATGTAATCCAACAGGCAACGTCAGCACTAGCCGTTGCCTAGCTCATCAGTCTCTCCTGCGTCGTCTTAAAGTGCGGGGCCGCCTTGCTACAACCGGTTCCTCTCGACTTGCACGTGTCATGTCAATCAGTTGAACGCCGTCGTCCCGTTCGGGTGAACACCGCAGCGCTGCATAATGCCTGGAGTTCCGTCTGGCCGCGGTTGTGAAGCATGTCAGAAACAGAAGAAGAAGGTTCGATTCAACCTACCTTACCAGACCAAAAACACCTCACTAAGCAAAGGAAGTGTGACCTATTGAAACCATCGTGCTCCAGATGCACACGCCTCCAGATCGCCTGTATAGGATGCGGCCAGCGGCGATACAAATTCAGCAATCAGACGGTCGTCTCAAGATCGATCAAGGTTCAGGCGGCGAGGGAACCCGTCTCCACCGTTAGTAGAGGGCTTTCACGACCTCTAAGCAATGAGACGACGATCATGGCCAATGCCTTCGTCTCCGCGCTTGAAGTGACGGACCTGAGGTATAACCTGGCCTATTACGGGGGATTTCTCAAAGACATTCCAAGGCGTCTTGGCACGAATGATGTCCTGGATGCGTCTGTAGGCGCCCTGACAAGCGCTCTTTCGTCTCTCTACACACGTCGGCAGTCTCCGGAGACGCTTGCTAGATACGTACATGCCTTGAGGACTCTAAGAATCAGTCTGGACGATTCTACCAAGACCGGATCAGCTAATACTCTGTGCGCCATGTACCTGATAATGATTTGCCAGGTCAGCGCAGTATTCGATTAATCTAACAAAGTCAAGTCTGACACGGTCTACAGGGCTGGATAGGGAGGCACGACGATCAGATTTTGGGTCACGGAGAAGCAGTGGCATACCTATTGAACGCTGCAGCTTTCCAAAACTGGCGGGGGAGCTTCGAGTCTGAATTACTCATCACACTGTGCGTGCCTGTGGTATGGCATCAATGAAGGAACTGCTATAACCGCATGGACGCTCGACTGACACAAGATGGCAGATTCTCGAGAGTGTCGTCAACCCTAAGATTCACTTGAATCCCTGGCTCGGGAAGCTGACCGAGACTTACGGACCACGCAGACCTTTCAAACGCGGCGAAGGCATCTCCATTCACAGCATACAATTGCAGAGCCTCGCCAGAATCCCGGATTTCATTCGAGATCCCGAAATGCATCTCTTCGAAATAAAATCCGCTTACCAGCAAATGCGAGCCGACGCCCCGAAGTTACGCCAGCGTCTGGCTCAATTGACTGAGCTAACTTCTTCCGGCGCAGTTCGACCTCTCTCACCCCGTACCCCCATAATGGGACTACATACTCGCTACCAAGGAGCGTATGGTATTCTGCTTGCCCTGACCTTGACCCTTAACGGCATACTTCGCGCATTTGACCCCGACGACATGACTATGGTTGAAGAATCCGCGAGCTTTTCCATCGACATCATGACTGTCGCGGCGCACGCGTCACAATACAGACCTCTCGGGGCCAGCTATGTGCCTCTGTGCCTCATTGCCGCATGGGCAGTGACCGAAGACCCACCCAAGCAGGCCGAAGTCGAGAAAATGCTGGCAGAGTACCAGAGGGACTTTGTGGAAGCGAGATGGATGCACTGTGCGATCTGGCTGAAGAACAGGTTTGAGAGCCTGCGTCGCAAAGTGTCGACGTCGCATCTCGAGAATCCCCATGACAGCGGATGCACAGCAGCGAGTGCTCCTGGCGGTGATCTGGCAGAGGAAATGGGAGCTGGTGCATCATGTTGTATCCTGTAAGTCGAGGGCGTTATTTCGAGCCCAGGGTTTGGCACGCTGTGCCTACCCTACCGCGCCACGAGACAGAAGCAAGCTACGGTCGCGACGATCTGGCCACATAACAGCCAGCTGTGCTGGGAATATCCTAGTGAGCGCGTTCAGCCAGCCGTAGCGCCGTCGCTTGGACCTGCTCAATCAGGCTGGGGAGACAGGCTGCGTGGCCCAGATGGCCAAGCAGATGCGGAGGGCACCTTGTTGTTGAAATGTTGACAGGCTTAGAGATGGCACGTGTACAAATGGTAAATGCAGTTCAAAGGCCATGTACTTGCATGAAGCGCGTCTCCATCACTGGTCAAGGCGACATAAGAGGGTTATACAGGCCCCCTGGCACCATTTTAACTTTCGGAACATGATAAGAGGCGGTCTAAGGATCAGTGTACCAAGTGAGAAGAACTGGAAAAGACGGAAACGAAAGGTCTCTGACACTCTGGGCGCGTGTCTCTTGGCAAGGTCATCCCGAATGATTGAGGACAGATCTACTTGTTCTGATTCCCAAATGTGACACTCTTGAGCACTTGGTACTCTTCCAGGCCATATGAGCTGCCTTCACGTCCATAGCCGCTTTCCTTGACGCCTCCAAACGGGGCTTCTGCGGCAGAGATCTTGCCCGTATTCACGCCGACCATGCCGACTTGAAGTTTTTGCGCTACCCGCATGCATCGGCCCATATCCCGGCTGAAAAAATATCCAGCAAGGCCAAATTCAGTCTTGTTGGCAAGATGCACAGCATCAGCCTCTGTGTCGAATTCAAAGATGGGTGCCAAAGGGCCGAAGGTCTCCTCGTTTGCCACGATCATGTCGGAGGTAGCACTAGACAGGACGGTCGGTGCAAAGAGGAAACCCTTGCCAGGAACCGCGTCGCCGCCGACTTCTATCTTAGCCCCCTTGGAGATGGCATCCTCGATATGAGCTTTGACCTTTTCTACTCCAGCCCGATTGACTAAAGGCCCTTGTGTCGTGGAAGGGTCAAGACTTGGACCCGTCTTCAGCTGGGACACCTTTTCGACAAGCTTGCGTGTAAACTCTTTGGCGACACCTTTTTGTACCATGAGGCGATTCGCACTGTGGGTAATACATCAGCGAACTTCAGCCCGATCTCGGATGTGGTACTCTGCCCTTACCAGACGCATGTCTGCCCAGAGCATCTAAACTTGCAGAACATTGCTCCCTCAACGGCAAGGTCTAGGTCTGCGTCATCGAAGACAATGAATGGTGCATTGCCTCCGAGCTCCAAACTAACCTTTTTCAGGGTTCCAGCGGCCAACTTTGCCAACATTTTGCCCACGTTGGTCGAGCCTGTGAAGCTGATCTTCCGAACAAGGGGGTTCGTCGCCAGCTCGGTCGCCGCTTGACGGTCCTTGGTAGGGCAAACTTGGATTGTTTTGGGTGGGAGGCCGGCTTCGACGGCGAGCTTTGTAAGAGCTAGTGATGTGAAAGGAGTTTCGCTGGGTGGCTTTATGACCACGGCGCACCCGGCTGCAAGCGCGGGTGCAATCTTGCGTGTGATCATGGCAGCAGGAAAGTTCCATGGTGTAATGATCCCGCAGACCCCTATGGGCTCTTTAACCGTAAGCAAGGTAGTGTGCGGTATCGATGAGGGAATGGTGAGGCCGTATGCTCGAGTGGCCTCTTCGGCAAACCAGGACACGAAACTAGCAGCGTACACAATCTCACCCCTGGCCTCAGCGTAAGTCTTTCCGTTCTCCAGACAGAGGATTGTAGCCACTGTCTACAGTTAGCCTGTACGGAGATAGCTCACGACCTTCTAGAGGAGCACTCACGATCGTCTGTGTTAGCTATGATGAGGTCAAACCATTTACGCAGGAGAGATCCGCGCGTGGTTGCAGTGGTCGCGGCGAAATATTCTTGTTGTGCAGTATATGCACTGTCAATTGCTCTTTGAAAATCTGCAAGATCGCAGTTTGCAACCTTTCCGAGCACGGTCGATGTTGAGGGATCTTCGCCACACAATGCTTCAGTCATTAATCGCTTGGTGCTGCACTTCTCTTTACTGACCTAAGACATCGAAAGTGTTTCCCTTCTTCGACCACTGTCCGTCAATGAAAGCATCGTGAATCAACAGTGAGGGATTCTTTAACTGCAACCCTCATCAGTTTGCCACAGTGGCATGGTACTAAGAAGAACAGATCTTACTTCAGATAATGCTTCTTGATGAGAAGGAATATTGCGGGTGCCATTCTGGACACCATTCATCTGTTGAGATTGCTCCGTAAGAGTTGACATTTTGTGCGCAGAAACCTCAGGCTGTGAATTGGGGAGACGGTTTTCGGGTCAAGTGGATGATGATGGGAGAGAGCTCATGCATTGTTGTAGCACTATAAAGGAGGAAAGCAACTCGACGGTTTCCGTAAACTCGTTCAATGAAATCCGACATTGCAAGTATCCTGCCCAATCTAGCCTTCCTCCACCGAGATTACCGCAGGTCCAGAGGATCATTTCCGTACCAGCCTCGGACGGTTGTAAGCGAAGTAGGGCCACTTCCGATGAGATAAACGGGTCTCGATGGATTGGCTTTGCCCCTCGGTTTCCAAGTTCCGAAACAGGCCAACTCTGCGTCTTCACTCAGACCATCGCCGTAACCAGTAGACTGGGCGCTTGTGTTGCTCTATCATCATGTCGGTATGTTTGTTCTCACATGATCTGAACTGTTTCGTCATAGTAAGCGCAAGAAGACGGGTTATCTGCTTTCTAGAGCAGGTACTTATACTTATCCTCCCACTGACTTCCAACACTTAGAGCCGCGGATATGTTGATTGATGCACTGTATGCATTTGCAAGATTGCCCTACTGCATGCCATTGACATAACCACATGAGCACGTCATGCACTCGAGAATACGAAAGGCCAGGTGAACAAACTAGATCTTTGGCTAGCTAGAGTAACGATGAAACCACCGTGATCCGGATACATACAAATGTCTCGGTGTTTTCTTTTCTTTTTTTGTCGTTCACTTCTGCAGCGCCTAATGCTTCTCACAGCAATCTTCTACAGCATGATCCAATAGAAGTTTCAAATTCATGCACCTTTCTGGTAAGAATCTCAAAGAAGTTTAGTCAAGTAAGAAGAGACAAGAATTCAACTACATGTCTATAGGCGCAACCTTCGCTAAATGTGAAACAACTGAAGAACTACGACTCATACTTCAA
The DNA here is from genome assembly GCF_000281105.1 of Coniosporium apollinis CBS 100218. NCBI lineage: Eukaryota > Fungi > Ascomycota > Dothideomycetes > Coniosporium > Coniosporium apollinis. The sequence continues at coordinate 370,532 of NW_006913296.1, forward strand.
TGTAGCCATGAAAGCAATGCGTGACCAATATGCCGCAAGTTTGCCAGTATCGTGCTTGAGACAGTGTTAGTATCCATATGTGGTTGGAAAGCTACTCCCGCAATCACAGCAACGGCCGCAAGGCGCGTGATATTAGTGGTGGTCCACAACCATCTTTTGAACGCCATGATGCGCCACATCTTGCTCCCGCCTTCGAAGTTGAACGCTTTCCAGTTCGGGAAATATGTTGCAAACCAGAACGTACGGGCCAAGCCGGGCCATGAAGCGGCGTTTCTGCCAAACTCGCCGATGTACCAATTGGAACAGTCGCCAGAAAATACGCTGGCGGTAAGGTTCTTGTGGATTGCTTGTGTCGACGACTCCTCTGCGCTCCGCTTCACCTCAATGACTTTTGCGCGGCCATCAATGAGAGGAGTGAATAGAGACTTGATGGTATAATCAACTTGGGTCTCGCACGCAAAGAGAGCGGAGTTGTTGGCTGGGAAGGTGTTCGGACCGAACAGGATGGCCAGGTTGGGGAAGTTGTGAACATATGTCCCCAGGTATGCTTGGGCTCCCCTACACTCATTCCATTGGTTCTGCAAAGAAGCCCCATGAGCTCCAATGATCTTCATAGGTGTTAAGAATTTAGCGACCTGGAAGCCGGTGGCGAGGACAATTATGTCGAAATGATCCACATCGCCACCAGAAGAAACTATGCCGGTCTCGGTAATCTCCTCTATCCCGTGATTGAGGAGCTCGACATTCGGCCTGCGCAGCGATTCCAGATAGTCCGGGTCGAAGATGCGTCGTTTGCAGCCAAGCGGAAAATTTGGCACTATGAAGTCCCAGTACTTCTTCGGAGCTTTCGAACGGATGTACTCCGTAGCCTCTTTTTCTGCTACAGCGCGAAGGCGCTTGCCCCTAGCTGTCGGGAAATAGGCAGTGGTTTGCTCGTCAGCTTCGAGAAATATCGACAGCCGCAAGAGACGCTGCCACAGCGGAATCCATTTGAAGGCCCACTTCTCGGCGTTGGTGAATCTGTGATTTGGCCGTGGATGAAACCATTGCCCGCTACGAGCATACTGCTTCACAAAGCCAGCGGTCTCGGCCATGGCGGGGACGACTTGTGCAGCACTGCAACCGTTGCCAATCACTGCGACACGTTTCCCCTTCCAGCTGATTCTGTGGTCCCAACGAGCTGTGTGGAACATTGGACCGTTGAAATTCTCCATCCCTTTGAACTTGACGTCGCGCGGATATGAGATTGCGCCAACCGCTGATACGAAGACCGAAGAGTATCTGTAGTATTCGATGCCCGTCAGGATATCCTTAAGGTGCACTTTCCATTTCGAGAGATCGGAGTGCCACTCTGCTCCAATGCATTCAACCGACGTCTGCACATGCTTGCGGATGTCGAACTTGTCAACGGTATCCTCCATGTCTGTTCAGAAAGCAATATATCAGCTACCATTTCCGCAACATGGCCATTGAGATATGTAACGGAATAGGGGAGCTTTACACTGCAGTATCTCAGGCTGCTCACACAGTTCCTGGGACCAGTCCGGGTTCAGGTTGAAGCTGAAAGAATAGAGATGGGATGGAAGATCGCAACCGCTTTGAAGACAATCTGTTAGCATCTGATTTGCCCCAAAAGAATATCAAGGGTTCGCTACGGCGTACCATCCCGGGTAAGTATTGGTGCGCCAGGTCCCGCCGACACCGTCGAGTTTATCATAAATGGTAAAGTCGTGGAAACCGAGATTGTGCTTCAGCTGGTAGGCCATGGCTATGCCTGCCGGCCCGGCGCCGATGATTATGGCATCAAGAGAGTTTGCGTATTTTGACATGATGGAGGCGGGGGACGAGTGGATGAGTAGCGGAGTACAGAGGCCGCGAGAGAAGATGCCCAGCGGATGCCATGTTATACATGAATTCTCTGCTGTATTTAGCTAACTCGACTCACGCATCGCCACAAGCCTTCACGACCTCGGACGTTCTTCCAATTTCCGTTGTGGAGATCGTCACGGAAAATCGTTTCGGAAGTAGATTCCCTAGCTCCAGAACAAGCCAAGCTTGCCCATGGTTAGAACTGCCTATCGTTCGAGCATGACAAGGGGCACTGCGTGACTTTGTGGGGTCAGGCTGGAATATCATGATCAAAATCGGGTCGCCGAACGGAATTGACAAGGCCGATAGATGGGCACGTTGGGCAGGAAAAAAGCCTTACCGCGAAATTTCGAATTCAGGACTGCATCAATAGCAAAGCTCTCTTTACGATCATTATGATGCTCTATAGCACAGTCTAGATAGCTGACTCAAGGTTTAACGTCCTACCGTTCACCCTCAAAAAACTTATTTCGTCGGCTGAACGTGAATTCGTTTGTGAAGTTGACGGCGAACGAGCTCTGGGCCACCGCTGCGGTGAGGCTTTTTTCCCACCCGACGTGATGGGGACTTCAAAACAGCAACCAAACTGAAGACGGGTTCCGGGCGACGGAGCTGGCATTGGTGATCGTACGTCCTTTTTATGGCCAATTTTCCGGTTGCAATCTGGAAGGTGTATGCGCTTCGTGACAGGATAGATGCTCTCCATGGCTGACACCTCTGTCAAAGTTTCCCACGGCCAGTACCTGCACGCTGCTGCAGATATTCGACCTCACGATTCTCCCTTAACGCCACCCGCTCTAGGAGAAGTGCAGGTCGCCATCCGCTCGACAACTTTGTGTGGGTCAGATCTTCACTATTATGCCCAGGGTCGCAATGGAGCCATTACCATTCGGGAACCGCTCTGCCTGGGCCATGAGGCGGCTGGGGAAATAGTTGCTCTCGGCAGCGATGCAGACTTCAAAGTGGGGGACAGAGTAGCCTTGGAATGCGGCGTGCCCTGCGATGCTTGCGACTTGTGCAAAGAAGGGCGATACAATCTCTGCCCGAAGCTGCGTTTTCGAGGCAGCGGGTCAGCTTGGCCGCATTTTCAGGGCACGATGCAGGAAAGGGTCAACCATCCGGCAAGATGGGTCCATAAGTATGTCTTTCAATTGCCTCGGTTCGCGAAAAGAACAACTCATTGATATGCCATCAGATTGCCATCCTCAGTGACCTACGATGAAGGTGCGCTGCTTGAACCACTCGCCGTTGCCGTACATGCCTGCCGTCGCGCCAATATCAAGCCGGGTTCGAGATGCCTGATCTTGGGCGCAGGCGCGGTTGGACTTCTGTGCGCCGTTGCTGCGCGCATGGAAGGATGCACACGCATCGCAATAGCTGATATTGCTCGCGGTCGTGTCAGTTTTGCACTCGAGGCTGGTTTTGCTGATGTTGGGCACGTCGTGGAGCCGAAACGAGGGAAGACGGTGGAGGAGCAGCTTTCGATTGCGAAAGATTTGGCCAGTTCTGTCGCAAGTCTCCATTGGTCTGATGGGTCGGTTGTCGGTAAGGTCGACTATACTTTTGAATGCACTGGAGTTGAATCATGCGTCCAGGCTTCAATATACGTAAGTCCATCCGACTCACGCCGCTATATGAATGCATGTTTGATAGCTGACTGGGCATAATGGTAGACAACATGCTCTGGCGGTAAAGTACTCCTTGTTGGTATGGGTACACCAAATCCCATCCTCCCGATATCTGAAGCAAGTGCGCGGGAGATTGAGCTGATACCAACATGGCGTTACGCAAACTGCTATCCGCGTGCAATGGAGATTATCGAAGCCATCCATGCCAATATCTCACTACCACAAGTGAGCAAAATGATCACTCATACTTTCAACGGCCTAGAGACTGTACCCGAAGCGCTTCGGACAGCAGGAAAGACGGAGGATGCCGAAGGGAGGCTTGTCATCAAGGCTGTAGTCAACAATTGAAATTATGATAAGCAAGAAGACAACTAAATGCCGTCGAGTTTCAAATCTGGGCTATCTTAGTTGGACATTACCCAATTCAAATATTGAGGGGATGTTTATTCTTGCGACAGTAAGATGTCTTTTTCATACTATGCGAAGCCTTCCGTTGCGAAAAAAACAGGCACATGAAACTTGCATCTGGGTGACAGAAATTGTCGGACTCCGACAAACAGATAGGTCTTCAGTTAGCTTAGGGAGGTCTTGAATAGGCATAATTCCTTAAGTTATACTGCTATTTAAACATTTGTACGTTATCCCTAGAGGTAGGATAGCTAGAGTAAAGATCTTTAGAGACGTGGTGAGTTTAATAGATTTCGGCAATCTGGAGTGAGTTGTAAGTCCGGTAGGTCGCCAGTCCAGTGATTTCTGTCACTCGCGCGACCTGCAAGCTTCATGTCCTTTGCCTCGCTGAACTAGCTTTCACTTATGCATTTTAATCGAAACATGGCCGCTACACATGCCTGAATGCTTGTGGTAGCAGCTGATAGTTAACCTGAAACCCTCACACCACGTTGCAATTAGACACCGGATGCAAATGCCGCTGAATACACCTGTCAAGACGAAACAATTACTACCGGTCAGAGAAATCTATATGAGACCCGCACCGAATCACATTACAGCTGTTTCCAACCGGCCATTCGTGCATTTCCTCCCCGCAACTCCCCCAAGTATTTTCGCACCTTCCGTTCGATACCAGCCGCATCGAGTCCGAATCTGTTGTAGTTGCTTGCATTGGATGCAGAGTAGCCGTAAGATGTCATACCAATACTGGCTGTTGTGTATCGCGCCCATGTAGTCGCCACATATTCTTCCACACTGATGATTGGTTTGCCGTCAATGGGAAAGACCGAGTTCCTGTATTCAAGATCTTGCTTATCAAAGAGGTCGAAACTTGGGCAGCTGATAAGTCGCACTGCGATGCCGTCCCTTCCAAGCGACTTTGCAGCCTTTACCGCATGATGGAGATTCGTGCCACAGCTCGCTAGTGTCAGTTGTGCGTTTCCATCTTCCCAAATAACATATGCACCCTTGAGTGCCTTTTCCCTACTGGTGTTAGGGACATGGCCGACAGGGTCGCGGCCGAGAGAGACGATTGTCGGGCTGTGACGCGCGCTCATAGCGTGCCTCCATGCCGCGACAGTTTCTTCAGCGTCGCACGGGCGGAAATAGGTGAGATTTGGCATTGCGCGGTAAAGGGAGTCCACCTCCACAGGTTGGTGAGTCGGACCGTTCTGGCCTTCCGCAAACGAATCGTGTGTCGCAAAATGAATGGTTTGGAGGTGACTCAGTGCACCCATGCGCACACCAGGCGCTGCCTGCACATCTCATCAGTCAGAATACAAAGTCTTAAAGCCCAGACTGTAGCCACGGCAGGTTGCCATCAAGACGCAAGACAGGTGTGCACTTCGTACTCACATATAGGTAAAACATAAAGAACGTCGCCGTGATGGGCAGAAAGGTGCCGGGGTTGTAGGCAGCAAGACCGTTAGAAATAGCTGCCATCGCATGCTCGCGAATACCATAACGGATATAGCGACCAGAATAACTCGTCAGGGGATGAAACACATCCGACTCAGCGTAGTATATCTTATTGGAATTGACCAGATCGGCACCACCGCCGCAGAGTGCCGGGCATGCCGGCCACATCTTCTCAAGAATCAAGCCATTGACTTCTCTTGTAGCGAGATTGCTCATATCCGCTGTGTCCAGCGAATCAAGGATTTCATGATACCTGGTCCCATAATCACCCTTGCGGCGTTGCTCAAGCTGTGCTGCCAGCTCAGGGTAAGTACTTGTGAATCGGGCTACCAGAGCATCCCAGTCTTGGTTGATGCGGTCGCCATGAGTCTTGCGCTCACGGAAATAGCTCAATGCGTTTTCAGGGATCTGGTGCGACACGGACGGGTCCATTCCGGCGAGAAGCTTTGATTTTGCGACGCTCTCCTTGTCAAAAACGCCATGATGGGCCTTTGCGGTGCCCGCAACGGATGTTCCAAGGCCGATGACCGTCTTTATGTTGATAAAGACAGGCTTGCCGCGAAGTGAATTGGCGTACCGTAAGGCGAGAACGATGCCTTGTACGTCATACGACCCGTCGGGAACTTCGAGAACAGTCCAGCCGCAGGCCCTCATTTTAGCGTTGATGTCCTCAGTGTTGATCCAGTCTAGAGGACCGTCACAAGTGACCTGATTGTTATCGTAGATGAGGACGAGACTGTCGAGTTGGAGATGACCAGCCAGAGCTATAGCCTCGAGTGCAACGCCTTCTATTAAGCATCCATCTCCAGTCATACAATAAACGCGAGATTGGATAACGTCGAAATCTGGTTTGTTGAAACGAGCTGCCAAATTCTTGGACGCTATGGCAAGACCTACGGCATTGGCGACACCCTGGCCTAAGGGGCCTGTAGTCACTTCTACGCCGGGAACCTCAATTTCTGGATGTGCGTGACAAATTGTTGTGTATCCGTTAGTCTTAGCACTGCCATAACCCTTGAGCTCGTCCATCGTCCAATTGTCGAAGCCGGTAAGATGATTTAGCGCGTAAAGAAACATGGCGGTATGGCCTGGCTCATAATCAGATCAACATGCTGCTATTGACCATCTTTTAGTTGCAACGTACCATTTGAAAGGACGAAGCGATCTCTATCAAACCAATCGGGGTTTGAAGGGTTGTACCGCATTACGTATTTGTACAGTGCCACACCGATAGCTGCCATGCCGATTGCTGAGCCACCATGACCGCCGCCGTTCTGGCCGCAGATATCGAAGATGAGATTGCGCAGAGCAAGCACGGCGAGGTCATCCTCACTGCTATGTCGATTGGATACCGCGGAGCTTTTTTCGCTTTCCAAGTGATGGGCTGTCGTCCCGTTGACGGTCTTGGCAATCGTCTTCGGTTCTTGAAGCCCAGTGGGGTGACTATCTTCGACGAGGGGCATGGCTGCACACGTGAAATGGTTGAGGGAAGTCAATTAATGATGAGCGATTGTGTAGATGTCTTTATTATGGAGCGCCTTGAACGTCCTAGATATGAGAACTTTTCTAATGGCCAGTGGGCGTTTCCACAATACGCCGGAGTTAAGTTCCCGACTGTCACGCCTACATCCCGAACTGGGTCCGATGTTGGTCTCTCACGGGGCATCTAGAGTCGCGCCTGCATCCCATGCCTCGGGCTCAAGACGGTGATATTCCCAGAGCTGTGAAAGAGGGCCCGGGGGCAATGGATATCTCTTTCCGGCGCAAATATCCACCCATCTCCGTCTTCTAATTCCTCGCCCCATACATCGTCCTTGCTCTCTCAATTCTCAATCACTTCGTAACTCGCAAATCCTCTGCGCGGATTTCTCTTGTCACTGTACACGCGTATACGATGAATGGTCAACTTGTACAGCCAGAGCAGAAGCTAAAGCGCGACGCTGACGGCTTCCTCCGCCGGACAGTGTGGGACCTCTTCTCTCTGAAAAGCAGAACGATCGTCATCACTGGTGGTGCCAGAGGTATTGGTCTTGCCTTCGCCTTCGCCATAGCTGAGGTTGGAGGAAATGTTGCCATCCTCGATGCTCTAGACGAGCCCCACGAGCACTTTTATGAACTCCAAAACCGATTCAAGGATCTCAAATTCAAGTCGTACAAGTGGGTGCTCCTTTGGCAATCGGTCAATCTGATTGACCTTTCATGAAGCAATTCTTGAGTGTGCGCTCACACCCGCGTTGTGTTTAGGGTGGATGTGACCAAATACGACGTATTGGAGAAGGCCTTTGATCAAGTCGTTAAAGATTTTGGAAGAATTGACGGACTGTAAGTGGCGCAGACCTCTCTTCCTCGTTTTGTTCTAGTCACAATGTACATGAATTGGAACTGAAAGCTAATAACACTCAGGGTTACAGCTGCTGGTATTTGTACAGACGAACCCTTCCTTGAACGCAAGCCCGAATCGGTGGCTCGGTGCATCAACATCAACGTTCTTGGCACGTACTATGCGGCTCAGCTAGCAGCGGCGCAGATGGCTCGGCAGGAACCTACCGACTTCAATCAACGAGGTGGCAGCATGGTGTTCATTGCCTCAATTGCTGCCTATGTCGCTAGCAAAGGCCAAAACACGAGCGATTACTGCGCAAGCAAGGGCGCTGTGGTGTCATTATGCAAGGCCCTCGGCGTTGAGTTGGCTGCCATGGGTATCCGTGTCAACAGCATATCACCAGGGTACGTGTCCAAAATAATTTGGACGGTTTCGTTATCCCCTTGCGTGCCTGGAACCGCTAACTTTTGAGTAGGTATACGATGACGGACATGACACTTGATCTCTGTGATAGAATGCCCCATCTCGCGCACATTATGACCACTGAGCCGCCAATGCGCCGCATGGCAGACCGCACTGACTTGAAGGGTCTTGTTGTCTACCTGCTCTCTGAAGCAAGCGCCTACCAGACCTCGGAGGACATTCTTGTGACCGGTGGCATTCATGCGGGCAGACTTTTATGAGCCGTTAGTGAGAGCTCGGAAATAGATCCGATATCGTGGGCGGATAACATCTGGCGGCAAGGCTGTCGCGTTTATGCAGAAGGCAGGAAATTTAGATCGTGCAGCTTCTAGCTAGAGGCTTCTCTAAAGACCCTAAAGATATACCATCGAAGGCATGTCCGAAAAGGAAGGAAGACCAGTGGTGAAAAATTATTATTTGGCACTCCGCCTTCTGAAACCCGAAGAGATAGAGAAACAAGGTAGCAGGAACGCTTGAAAGACCAGAGATTAGTCTGCAGTTTGTTCGCTAAATGGAGCAATCTCTTCTGTAAAATTCATGCGGAATGCTATTCTCTCCGTTGATGGGATAGCTTGTTTAGCAGTTCCACAAGGTGGACATGGCGCATCTGACGCTACTTCAAATCAGTTCATGGTCAATTTCGTGAAAGAGGGCCAGAAGCAGCCTCAGGAACGATGTGGGAACCCATCTTCCGAACAGCTCGGACTGGATTGGTGTGGGAGGCGAGCTCCGGTCCAATCACAGACTAGGCACCGATCCGCACCAGGGATGTCAAAACACACACAAACACTGAATCAACATGTTGATTCAAGAATCCATATTGAATTACGGTCCTGTATCAGTGTGATTCCATGTATAAACAGGATTCGATATAGAGACACGCCATAGCCGCCGCGGCGTGACATCCTCGCGCTCAAGATGTATATCAGTAGGACGGCACTGCTGCCATAGGATTCTCGCTGCCTTAGAGGCTGATCCTTGCCAGTCCGGATACTCGTTCCAGTTGTAAGTGAGATAGGACCTCAGTAGCGCTGGATGAAGTAAAATAGATACTGCGTCAGCAGGACTTTGGTCAGTAAGCTTATAGTACTTATCATACGAATACTCCAAGCTAGGACGTGGCCGAGGATAGTTAGATCTGCCTTGTAGCGGAGCTTCGCTTCTTGAAGGTGAGAAGTTGAAGAGTCTATAGAGATGAGCACTTGGTCAAGCGTTGGTTTCGTTACTCTCAGTTTCCTTAGTGACCTCCTAGGACGGCTTAAGAAACTTGTAATACTTGAGTAGTATTGAAGCTTTTGAGTTACTACTCTTTGGCTTGGCACGGCCACGTGAACGAAAACCCCGCACCGAAGTGGCGAGGTGGTGAATATGTATGAGCGACCCTCCTACCTGCAGTCGAAACTGGCAACAAATGCATGCACGCTATTGATAGAGCCTTGCGACAACCTGCGAATGGCATGAATAGGGACGACCAGTGTGTACCGGACGACTTCCATTCCGACATCATGGCTTCGAGCCAGACTGCTAGGGCGTCTCGGAAGAACGTGACTACAGCTTGTAAGGCTTGCAGGGATAGCAAGGTAAAGGTAAGAATAGGGCACGAAAGTTGAGAGAATGAATATGTTGACGCAGCAAGTGCGATGGCGTGATGCCTGAATGTGGTAACTGCACAAGAAAGGGCAGAGAGTGCTATTATGAGCTTGGTGACGACAAAAGGAGGTATGTATCAATTGATCCTGAAGTCAGTTTTCAAAGTTGCGTTGGTGCGTCCGGTACAGAGCTTGAGCGAAAATGCTAACGGAATGTTCAGAGTCTCCTTACGCTCTGCTGTCGAAATACTCTCCCATAGAGTCGAACAGCTACATGACACTCTCACCTTGATTGGATGTGCCATTCCGGAAATGAACGCGGATGAGGAAAATTTGGTCAACAGAGCTCTCGAGACTCTTGGTCTGCCGAAGTTACCGAAATACGTAGCGCCAGAACAGCCTCACCATGCGGATGCCTCCCAGAATGGCCAGCGTGTGGCAGCCGACGCAGACACTGAAGCTCAGTCCGCACTTGGGCTTCAGGATCAGCTGATGTTATTAGACTCAGCTATCATTCCGTCCAATGATCTCGAGGTGATGGCTGATGTGTATGCACAAACTTTGCCTACTACGGAGCAGTTCAACCTGGAGCTGTGGGATAACTGCTCCCCGGAATGGCCCTGGTTACACATAGACGGAAATCTAGGTCCGGAGCTATTAGTAGAACCTGATCTAATCGGGAATGCGTCTCTCTTTGCGCCTGTCGTAAGAGATGCAGAGGTGTGGAATCTTACCCAAGCGCTACACAATGGAAGCGACATGAATCCTGAAGATGAAGAAGAATCGGATCTCGTAAAGCAGCTTTCGGAGCGGTTGGGTTCCTTACGTCTGGCACCGGACGGCAAGCTCAGATATTTTGGAACAGCATGTAATGTTCATCTCTTGGACAGCAAAAGATATCGCGACGAGCTTTCGAACATCAGATCCACGAGACATAACGGCAAGCGCCTTCTTAAGAACGCCGAGGTCGATCAGTTCGTCGAGCCAGCATTTGAGGATCACCTGTTGGAGCTTTTCTTTACATGGCACAATTCGTGCTATCCCATCGTTGACAAGGACATGTACTACGCTGCGCGAAAAGCCTGGCTCAACGGCGACGATCATAATAGCTACTATTCCGAAGTGCTGACGAATGCAATGTGAGCAAAACCAGAAACTTTTGATGATAAAGGAGAGGTCCTAAGATGATGTAGGTGTGCTATCGGGGCTGCTTTCGAAGCGCGCTATCACTCGACACTCGTCACTTTCCCTAAACCTCTTAATGAGTTCTTCGCAGACCGAGCAAAGGTATTGCTGGAGATTGAGCTAGACAGTCCGTGCGTCGCAACCGTCCAAGCTCTATTGTTGCTGAGCAGCCATGAAGTCAGCTTCAGGAGGGTGGCACGTTCATGGCTGTATAGTGGTAAAGCCTCGTTCTCGACGTTGATACAGAATGCGTTACTAATGGGACGAACCACGTCGCTTAGGCATGGCTATGAGGCTTTGTTTTGATCTTGGGTTGCACGTCTGTACAGACGCTTATGTGAACCAAGGCATTATGACAGCTCTCGAAGCCCAAACGCGGCAAACGGCATTTTGGGGGGCGTTTGTCGTCAATTAGTGAGTTGATGTGACTTTGTACTTGGGAGCGAATCGCTAAACATCACTGTCCTGGACCAGTCTTGCAAGTTTCCATCTTGGACGCCCGTTTCGACTAGACAACTCCGAGATCACTGTTGCAAAACCATCTGGGGGAATCAAACCTTCTCAGGGCCTTTGGCATCCATACCCACCGACAGCGATCCTGCACTCTTCTGATATCTTATCGCAGCCTAAGGAGCAACCTGACCTCATTCCTCTGATATCTGAACAAAGAGTATTTCTTTGCGATACAGTGGCACCCATTGCAAGAGCACTGTTCGTACTGACAAACCCTGTGTTTATGACGCTAACCCGTAGGCAGGTATGGCTATATCGACATTTCGAGGAGCTCGCTTCAAGAGCTGTCTGAGAAGGCAACCAATGCACTCTTTGCCTGGAAAGCGAATCTGCCTGAGGGATTGCAAGTCCATGAGCAACGTCCTTCTCATTCATATGTTCCTCAACTGCTTGCGATGCAGTAAGTTCAATCTTTTGAACATCAACCCTTGGATGAACGGTGCTCGTAATGACCCAACTGCAGTCTGGAGTATCATCATCTCCAAATCCTCGTCCATCGCCCGTGGACTTCACAGCGCTCACAGCCTGTTCCAGCACAAGGTCGAGGATCTCGCCACGCCCGGCAAGTCTGCATCGACTCTTCACAGCAAACAGCAAAACTCCTTCGTATTTTCGAGTTGCAGTATACATTCCGCCGCATGAATGTTGAGACAGCCCAGAGCTTATCATCTTCAGCACTGATCTTAATCTTTGCTACTGTATGTGCTTCGCCACGACAGGGGAGCGAAGAGTTCCGCGGGCACCTAAACACGCTGTTCCGGGCCTTGAATGAATTGAGCATTGTCTTCGACAGTATCAAAGCGACACTTGATAGTTTGCTAGTCATTGAACGGCGCTGGAATGACATGTATAGCACACCGCGAAGCCTGAAAAGGTGCGAGGACAGTCAAGAGAACGTGGACCAAGATCGGCAACAGCATAAAAAATCAAGAAGTCGGGACTGGCAAAGCAATCCGGATCAAGCTTCAGAGCATGGCTGGACGGAGTCTGTAATGGGTGAGCTAGGATCCACTCAGAATCCAACAGAGCGATTTGGTGGCTAAGCGTGGTTGGGTAAATGCACAGAATCATCCAGGTGTTAAGGAAGGTTTTGTCCGGGTTTTCCGAAGGTTGGCAGCCTGGCGAAGGCCATGGCCTACGCTGTATGCTCTAGCCGTTTCGATAACGCTTGTTACGCTTCGCTCGGAGTTTGAGACAGTACAACCTCCGCCGTAACCTTCCTTCACAGCGTGTTCTTAGCACCATGCAGTGATGCCAAAAGTTCAATTGAATCTAGAGTTAAGCCACCCGATCTAAGCCAGATCAAGTGAGCTTGCTTTATCCGGGGCGTTCAACTTAGATTCGGAGCTTCTAAACCGCGGTCCGCAGTTCCCGATATCCTGGTGTGATCTTAGTACGGGAGGCTCCGGAAGTCTTAACCCCTGTATTCTCACCTTTCTGCCCGCATCAAGACCAAGATGTATTTAGCTATAAACGGCTAGCTGTACACTACCAGATAAGCGTGGAGTAATCGAGACTCCAGCTAGACGGTTGATTCAGGGTCAGATTGAGTCTAACCGAACTTTTGGTATCACTGGAACCATGCCGATCATCGGAAACCTGTTTCCTTACCTAAGCGCTTCTGAATCATTGGTCGCCTCCTCCATGCTCCCCATGACTTCCTCAGCCAAGCCTTAATCTTGCCCTCCTGTACAACTAAGTATATAAAGCTATCTCCCTAGACCCCAGATTCTTCCCCAGACTTTCCTCCCCACACTGTTTCACCCAAGTCCACTTGCTCTAGTCAACGCTCACAAGCTTATCCTTACCGGTCGACTCGCAAAGATCCACCATGGATGTCAATGACAACAAACATGGCGCTTCATACCTTGAGGACTCCGCCGATGCAGTGCGGCCAAGGACCGGGTCCGTCACGAATATTGCCCACACTGAGAAGCCCGTATGGGAGCAGAGAGAGACATATGGCCCCCCAGGTGATTACATTGTTATCTGCCGTATGAGAGCCATGCGCTAACCTCACAAGGCATACGGGGAATTTTCACCTCCAAATATGTATTCATGGCTGCAGCGTTTGCGACTCTAGGCGGTACTCTGTTTGGTTATGAGTAAGTCATCACTGTTCTTGGACAATGGGATGGGGCAAGTCACCTTGAATGCTAACTCATGACAAAACAGCCAAGGTGTTGTCTCTATTACTCTGGTCATGCCGCAATTTCTCAACCGGTTTCCCGAAGTCAATCCCGTCTCGACGCGCGCCAGCTTCATGAAAGGTTTGATGACAGCCATGATCGAACTGGGCGCTTTCCTCGGTATGTTCCTCTTTTCGTGGTCACTTCCGCTTCCGCCCTCTTTAACACAGGCGACAGGCGCCATGAACCAGGGCTGGATCGCCGACAAGATTTCGCGCAAGTGGTCGATCTTCCTTGCATCTTGCATCTTCCTGGTCGGATCTGCTCTCCAGACTGGCGCGGTCAACTTCGCAATGCTGACCGCCGCACGATTTGTTGGAGGCATCGGTGTTGGCATGTGAGTCCGCAGTAGCTTCTTCGGTGCAGTCCAGGCGACTGACAGTTTTATCAGGTTTGCCATGGTCACCCCTTTGTACATCTCAGAAATCTCTCCGCCCGAGATCCGTGGCACGCTTCTGGTGTTGCAAGAGCTTAGCATAGTCACGGGAATAGTCGTCGCCTTCTACATCACATATGGAACTCGATACATGGCTTCTGACTGGAGCTGGCGTCTTCCGTTCCTGATCCAAATGCTACCGGCCATTGTTCTAGGAGCTGGAGTTCCGTTCATGCCTTATAGTCCTCGCTGGCTATGTCAAGAGGGCCGTGACGATGAATCGCTGAAAACGCTAGCAATGCTCAGGCAGCTGTCGGAGGAGGATCCTAGAGTCCAACAAGAATGGTACGAAATCCGTTCGGAGATTACCTACAGACGCGAAATCGAACGCGAGAAGTACCCCACTCTCCAAGATGGCTCTGTAGCATCCCGCTTGCGCCTACAAATGAACAACTGGGCGGACTGCTGGAGACACAGAGGATGGCGCAGGACACAAGTTGGCGTGGGACTTATGTTCTTTCAACAGGTACGTTCACCATAAGACTGTCTTCGCATGGCATCTACGGCCATCTGACGCAGCTTAGTTTGTCGGCATCAACGCTCTCATCTACTACTCTCCGACGCTTTTCGCCACCATGGGTCTTGACTACGAGATGCAGCTGACCATGTCCGGTGTCCTCAACGTCTGTCAGGTAGTTGCGTGTTTGTGGAGTCTTTGGGGTATGGATAAGTTTGGACGTAGAAAGCTCCTCCTTGGCGGAGGGGTTTGTATGTTCATATCCCACTTCATCATCGCAGTGTTGGTCGGGCTTTACAATGGCAAGTGGCCAGAACATACCGCCGCGGCCTGGACTTCCGTGGCCTTCCTCCTTTTTTTCATGCTGACTTTTGGAGCCACATGGTAAGATTTGCACTCGGTCTCCGGACGAAGAATATGCTGATAGCGATAGGGGTCCGATTCCGTGGGCGATGCCAGCTGAGATCTTCCCATCTACCATCCGTGCCAAAGGCTGCGCGCAAGCCACCATGTCAAATTGGGGGAACAACTTTATTATCGTATGTCCGACAAATTTCCCAGTCAAGACTTGAGGGACATAAGCTGACACAGACTGCAGGGCCTCATCACCCCGCCTATGATTGTAGGTATCGGCTTTGGGACATACGTGTTCTTCGCCACGTTCTGCTTGCTTGCTCTTATCTGGGTCTGGTTCCTCGTTCCGGAGACAATGGGCCGAACCCTAGAGCAAATGGACTATGTGTTCAAAGACAATCAATCTGCAGACGAACTGGCGCGTCGCGCGAGGATCGAAGCCGAACTTGTCGCGCATGTCGACGCGGTCACTTCTCGCGTTCACGGACAGAAGCCTTGAGATCACGGTAGTCAATGACGAGGCAGGAGGATGGGTGGATTCGAATGTGGGAGAATCAAGAGTAGGCCGAGGTGTCATGCTCTGAATGTCATTCGTTTTGCTTGGAGCTGGCATTGATACGAAATAGTTATCTAAGTTACAGGCTTTGCACAATTCGGCGCCTAGTCCGCTCGTTCGTTGAACGTTTTTCTATGCGCGGATGTATCAAGAAACGTGACGCTGAGGTGAAATGCGGAGGTGACATTTCCGCCTTACCCTCTATGCCGCTACTATCGCTTGCAAAAAGCGCGGCCGTTTGGAAGTGAACTTCATCTACCTTCCCCCTCGATTGTTAAAGGCTAAAATTATGTCTTATATAGTAACCTAATACTTAGAATATAAGTAGATAGCATTAAAAGACTTAGCGTAGCTACAGCTATTTAATAGTTAATAGATTAATTAGCTATATCGTGCTACTACTCTTCTTAGTTCTTAAAATATATAGTTTTATAGTATACTTAATTTTCTATAAAAGCCCGCATGTACTAACTACCTATATACGTGCTTTTAAGGAAAATTAAGTATACTACTATATATTTCTTAAGATAAATCTAGATAAAAACTAATATAAATAGATCTAGCTATAAGAAATATATTTAAATATATTTAACTAAAATAAGATATACCTATTTTATACTAAAATAGTTTCGAGAGTTTATAGAAAAATACTTTTTAAGGTAGACTTAAGCTATAGATCTTTTATAATAGAAAGAAGAAAGTAATATAAGCTACTATAAGTATAAAGAAAATATTCTTATAAAGTAAAGTCTAAAATAGATTTAAACTATAGATCTTATATATAATACTATAAATATTATATATAATACAATTCTCTTATATATTACGCCTATATATTATAGATTAGCTAACCGAGAGCCTAAGTAGAAGTAATTAGTACTAAGTATTATATAATAACTAATTACCTCTAGTTAGCTAAAACCGTAATTAGTGTAATTAGTATAATTAGAACTAATTATACTAATTAGACTAAGTAAAGTATAGAGATACCTACTTATAGCTATAATATATAGGTGTATAATATTTCTCTTATAGAGACCTTATACTTAACTTAATATAGAAATCTTATATTCTTTTAATAAATACTAGTTATTACTCTATAATATTAATCTATTATTATTATATCTTATACTATCCTCTAATATCTTAACTAGTATTATACTATACTCTAGTACTAGGCTATTATTATCTAGAGATAGTAGCCCTATTATACTTTAAGTACTAATCTTTAAAGAGATACTTAAGTATAGTATATTAATATATCTACTATAGAATTAGTTACTAGTTAATAGAGGAGCTAGACTATAAGGACTACTCCTAAAAGTAAGCCTATTAAGGTTAAGATACTAGATAAATACTATAGAGCTAGAAAAGAATTAGAATTTCTCTTACTCTAGTATAACCTATATATCTAGTATAATTAAGTTTAGTTCTAGACTAAAAGTAAAGTTATATTTATATTTATCTACTTTAGAGGTAGAGTATTTAAATAAATCTAACTATATTTTAAGAACTTCTTAAAGAACTTAGACTTAGATTAATAGGTTAAAATAAGAGCTACCTTTATAAATATAAAATCTTTTAAAGAAAAGATTCGCTAGATCTTTAAAGATATTAATATAGAATATACTATAGAAAAAGAACTAATAGGCCTAGTTTAAAAAGACTTTATCGTAGCTTATACTACCTAGTTCTAGCTACCCCTTATCTTTCGCAAGAAGTGCACCGCACTTCTAGTTCCTAGCGGGTTAATTGGCTGCACCACCTCTACCTACAGGTACGTATAGGCCCAGGTAAGCGCAATTAAATTACCGCAATTCCATCTATCTTAATATAGTAAAAGGAGGTCTTTTCTTTTTTTTTTTTACATAGTCTAGACTAGAAGGAATATTATAAGACTCCTATATATTAACTATATATATTTTTATCGATAGAATAGAGGCTTTTATATATAATCCTAAATAGCGGGTGCTTATCTACATAGAGTGTAGGTTCTATTTACTACCGAAATAAGACCTCTAGAAGCGACACCTTAGAAACTAACTGCAATAAATATTTAGATAATAGCTGAAATCTTTAATTAAACATTTCTCCACTTACAGGCTACTCGCGCTAGATAATATCTACTATCTAGCTAAAAAGGTTATCTAGACGATTAATAGGCTTAAGTAGTATAATAGCTTCTATTACTACCTCTACTCTAAGGGGCTTATATAAAGCCTCAAAACTATTAAGAATCACGTGTTATAGGTGTATAGCTAGAAGCCTTTAGAGTATAATAAGCTAACCTTATTATAGGCTAAGTATAAGCTCTAGACCTTCTTTATAGAGACGTAGCACGTTAGATATTTTATAGTAGAGGAAGGGGCTATAAAGCCTACTAACTTAAGGTCTACGACGCTAGTAATAGAAGAGGAGGAGTTTTTCTGCTAGTAGGATAAGAATCTAAAGTAAATAGAGCGCGATGTAGCCGAGAAGGCTAATAAGATACACAGCTTTAATAGCTATAAGTTAGTAGTTATACCTTAGCTAAGGAGAACCGGTATTATAAAGTATATTTAAGACCTAAAGAAAGACGAAATTTAGGCCTTAATTACTCTACCTAAGGATAGTAACTAGGAGCCGGAGTTAGCCGCTATACTAGAAGGAATAGAGGCTATTCTATAAGAGGCTTATAGCTAGTGCTTCGACAGGCTAGACTATATATTAATCTAGCCTTAATAGGTTATTCTAAACCGCTTCTAGTCCTCTAAGGTAGAGCTACTAGGGAAGACTCAGGCCTTTAATCCGGATAAAGAAGCTAGTATACTAGTAGCTTACTTCAGCTTATAGAAGCAACTCTTAGCCTATATGTACCGCGTGGTCGACCGCAATTACTTTATAATAGAAGGAAGCTAAAAGTAGCAGCATTATTAGAAGCAAAGTAAGCTAGAGGATATAATTCGTCTTAGTAGCGAGTAGTAGGACGCGTGGGAAGGGACGCTATAGGGGGTGGGGGTTAGGGTTGGGGTTAGGGTTAGGGTTAGGGTTAGGGTTAGGGTTAGGGTTAGGGTTAGGGTTAGGGTTAGGGTTAGGGTTAGGGTTAGGGTTAGGGTTAGGGT